>NW_027175217.1:0-300000 GCF_028021215.1 Eschrichtius robustus | reverse complement strand
GTAGGGTATGGGTTAGGGTTAGGGTTAGGGTTTGTTTGATGGTTAGGGCTCGGTTTAGGGTACGGGTTAGGATTAGGGTACGTGTTAGGGTTAGGGTACGCGTTAGGGTTAGGGTAGTTATTAAACCTATCCCACTCTCTAGATACCCCTTAGCACGTCAAGGAATATTATTTGGGTGTCCAGCCATGGAGAAGAGTTTAGACACTAGGAGAAGATAAGGAACACACCCATTATCAAGAAATCACATTACGATTCTCTTTTTAACCTGTTCCTTAAAATACTAGTGCTTAGGAAATCTATTGGAGGCAGAAGCAGTCAAGGGTAGCTTAGGGTTAGGGTTAGGTTTAGGGTTAGGGTTAGGGTTAGGGTACGGCTTAGGGTACGGTTTCGGGTACGGGTTCGTGTATGGCGTAGGTTATGGGTTAGGGTTAGGGTTAGTTTGAAGGTTAGGGCTCGGTTTAGGGTACGGGTTAGGATTAGGGTACGTGTTAGGGTTAGGGTAGGGGTTAGGGTTAGGGTACGCGTTAGGGTTAGGGTAGTTATTAAACCTATCCCACTCTCTAGATACCCCTTAGCACGTCAAGGAATATTATTTGGGGGTCCAGCCATGGAGAAGAGTTTAGACACTAGGAGAAGATGAGGAACACACCCATTATCAAGAAATCACATTAGGATTCTCTTTTTAACCTGTTCCTTAAAACACTAGTGCTTAGGAAATCTATTGGAGGCAGAAGCAGTCAAGGGTAGCTTAGGGTTAGGGTTAGGTTTAGGGTTAGGGTTAGGGTTAGGGTACGGCTTAGGGTACGGTTTCGGGTACGGGTTCGTGTATGGCGTAGGGTATGGGTTAGGGTTAGGGTTAGTTTGAACGTTAGGGCTCGGTTTAGGGTACGGGTTAGGATTAGGGTACGTGTTAGGGTTAGGGTAGGGGTTAGGGTTAGGGTACGCGTTAGGGTTAGGGTAGTTATTAAACCTATCCCACTCTCTAGATACCCCTTAGCACGTCAAGGAATATTATTTGGGGGTCCAGCCATGGAGAAGAGTTTAGACACTAGGAGAAGATGAGGAACACACCCATTATCAAGAAATCACATTAGGATTCTCTTTTTAACCTGTTCCTTAAAACACTAGTGCTTAGGAAATCTATTGGAGGCAGAAGCAGTCAAGGGTAGCTTAGGGTTAGGGTTTGGGTTAGGGTACGGCTTAGGGTACGGGTTCGGGTACGGGTTCGGGTACGGGTTTGGGTATGGCATACGATATGGGTTAGGGTTAGGGTTAGGGTTAGTTTGAGGGTTAGGGCTCGGTGTAGGGTACGGGTTAGGATTAGGGTACGTGTTAGGGTTAGGGTAGGGGTTAGGGTTAGGGTACGCGTTAGGGTTAGGGTAGTTATTAAACCTATCCCACTCTCTAGATACCCCTTAGCACGTCAAGGAATATTATTTGGGTGTCCAGCCATGGAGAAGAGTTTAGACACTAGGAGAAGATAAGGAACACACCCATTATCAAGAAATCACATTAGGATTCTCTTTTTAACCTGTTCCTTAAAACACTAGTGCTTAGGAAATCTATTGGAGGCAGAAGCAGTCAAGGGTAGCTTAGGGTTAGGGTTAGGTTTAGGGTTAGGGTTAGGGTTAGGGTACGGCTTAGGGTACGGTTTCGGGTACGGGTTCGTGTACGGCGTAGGGTATGGGTTAGGGTTAGGGTTAGTTTGAAGGTTAGGGCTCGGTTTAGGTTACGGGTTAGGATTAGGGTACGTGTTAGGGTTAGGGTACGGGTTAGGGTTAGGGTACGCGTTAGGGTTAGGGTAGTTATTAAACCTATCCCACTCTCTAGATACCCCTTAGCACGTCAAGGAATATTATTTGGGGGTCCAGCCATGGAGAAGAGTTTAGACACTAGGAGAAGATAAGGAACACACCCATTATCAAGAAATCACATTAGGATTCTCTTTTTAACCTGTTCCTTAAAACACTAGTGCTTAGGAAATCTATTGGAGGCAGAAGCAGTCAAGGGTAGCTTAGGGTTAGGGTTAGGGTTAGGGTACGGCTTAGGGTACGGGTTCGGGTACGGTTTCGGGTACGGGTTCGGGTATGGCGTAGGGTATGGGTTAGGTTTAGGGTTAGGGTTAGTTTGAGGGTTAGGGCTCGGTTTAGGTTACGGGTTAGGATTAGGGTACGTGTTAGGGTTAGGGTAGGGGTTAGGGTTAGGGTACGCGTTAGGGTTAGGGTAGTTATTAAACCTATCCCACTCTCTAGATACCCTTTAGCACGTCAAGGAATATTATTTGGGGGTCCAGCCGTGGAGAAGAGTTTAGACACTAGGAGAAGATAAGGAACACACCCATTATCAATAAATCACATTAGGATTCTCTTTTTAACCTGTTCCTTAAAACACTAGTGCTTAGGAAATCTATTGGAGGCAGAAGCAGTCAAGGGTAGCTTAGGGTTAGGGTTTGGGTTAGGGTACGGCTTAGGGTACGGGTTCGGGTACGGGTTCGGGTACGGGTTTGGGTATTGCGTACGATATGGGTTAGGGTTAGGGTTAGGGTTAGTTTGAGGGTTAGGGCTCGGTGTAGGGTACGGGTTAGGATTAGGGTACGTGTTAGTGTTAGGGTAGGGTTTAGGGTTAGGGTACGCGTTAGGGTTAGGGTAGTTATTAAACCTATCCCACTCCCTAGATACCCCTTAGCACGTCAAGGAATATTATTTGGGGGTCCAGCCATGGAGAAGAGTTTAGACAGTAGGAGAAGATAAGGAACACACCCATTATCCTGAAATCACATTAGGATTCTCTTTTTAACCTGTTCCTTAATACACTAGTGCTTAGGAAATCTATTGGAGGCAGAAGCAGTCAAGGGTAGCTTAGGGTTAGGGTTAGGTTTAGGTTTAGGGTTAGGGTTACGGTTAGGGTTAGGGTACGGCTTAGTGTACGGGTTCGGGTACGGGTTCGGGTATGGCGTAGGGTATGGGTTAGGGTTAGGGTTAGGGTTAGTTTGAGGGTTAGGGCTCGGTTTAGGTTACGGGTTAGGATTAGGGTACGTCTTAGGGTTAGGGTTGGGGTTACGGTTAGGGTACGCGTTAGGGTTAGGGTAGTTATTAAACCTATCCCACTCCCTAGATAGCCCTTAGCACGTCAAGGAATATTATTTGGGGGTCCAGCCATGGAGAAGAGTTTAGACACTAGGAGAAGATGAGGAACACACCCATTATCAAGAAATCACATTAGGATTCTCTTTTTAACCTGTTCCTTAAAACACTAGTGCTTAGGAAATCTATTGGAGGCAGAAGCAGTCAAGGGTAGCTTAGGGTTAGGGTTAGGGTTAGGGTTAGGGTTAGCTTTAGGGTACGGTTAGGGTACGGGTTCGGGTACGGGTTCGGGTACGGCGTAGGGTATGGTTTAGGGTTAGGGTTAGGGTTAGTTTGAGGGTTAGGGCTCGGTTTAGGGTACGGGTTAGGATTAGGGTACGTGTTAGGGTTAGGGTACGCGTTAGGGTTAGGGTAGTTATTAAACCTATCCCACTCTCTAGATACCCCTTAGCACGTCAAGGAATATTATTTGGGTGTCCAGCCATGGAGAAGTGTTTAGACACTAGGAGAAGATAGGGAACACACCCATTATCAAGAAATCACATTAGGATTCTCTGTTTAACCTGTTCCTTAAAACACTAGTGCTTAGGAAATCTATTGGAGGCAGAAGCATTCAAGGGTAGCTTAGGGTTAGGGTTAGGTTTAGGGTTAGGGTTAGGGTTAGGGTACGGCTTAGGGTACGGTTTCGGGTACGGGTTCGTGTACGGCGTAGGGTATGGGTTAGGGTTAGGGTTAGTTTGAAGGTTAGGGCTCGGTTTAGGGTACGGGTTAGGATTAGGGTTCGTGTTAGGGTTAGGGTAGGGGTTAGGGTTAGGGTACGCGTTAGGGTTAGGGTAGTTATTAAACCTATCCCACTCTCTAGGTACCCTTTAGCACGTCAAGGAATATTATTTGGGGGTCCAGCCATGGAGAAGAGTTTAGACACTAGGAGAAGATAAGGAACACACCCATTATCAAGAAATCACATTAGGATTCTCTTTTTAACCTGTTCCTTAAAACACTAGTGCTTAGGAAATCTATTGGAGGCAGAAGCAGTCAAGGGTAGCTTAGGGTTAGGGTTAGGGTTAGGGTACGGCTTAGGGTACGGGTTCGGGTACGGGTTCGGGTACGGGTTCTTGTACGGCGTAGGGTATGGGTTAGGTTTAGGGTTAGTGTTAGTTTGAGGGTTAGGGCTCGGTTTAGTTTACGGGTTAGGATTAGGGTACGTGTTAGGGTTAGGTTAGGGGTTAGGGTTAGGGTACGCGTTAGGGTTAGGGTAGTTATTAAACCTATCCCACTCTCTAGATACCCCTTAGCACGTCAAGGAATATTATTTGGGTGTCCAGCCATGGAGAAGAGTTTAGACACTAGGAGAAGATAAGGAACACACCCATTATCAAGAAATCACATTAGGATTCTCTTTTTAACCTGTTCCTTAAAACACTAGTGCTTAGGAAATCTATTGGAGGCAGAAGCAGTCAAGGGTAGCTTAGGGTTAGGGTTAGGGTTAGGGTTAGGGTTAGGGTACGGCTTAGGGTACGGGTTCGGGTACGGGTTCGTGTATGGCGTAGGGTATGGGTTAGGGTTAGGGTTAGGGTTAGTTTGAAGTTTAGGGCTCGGTTTAGGGTATGGGTTAGGATTAGGGTTCGTGTTAGGGTTAGGGTAGGGGTTAGGGTTAGGGTACGCGTTAGGGTTAGGGTAGTTATTAAACCTATCCCACTCCCTAGATAACCCTTAGCACGTCAAGGAATATTATTTGGGGGTCCAGCCATGGAGAAGAATTTAGACAGTAGGAGAAGATGAGGAACACACCCATTATCAAGAAATCACATTAGGATTCTCTTTTTAACCTGTTCCTTAAAACACTAGTGCTTAGGAAATCTATTGGAGGCAGAAGCAGTCAAGGGTAGCTTAGGGTTAGGGTTAGGGTTAGGGTTAGGGTTAGGGTTAGGGTTAGTTTGAGGGTTAGGGCTCGGTTTAGGGTACGGGTTAGGATTAGGGTTCGTGTTAGGGTTAGGGTACGCGTTAGGTTTAGGGTAGTTATTAAACCTATCCCACTCTCTAGATACCCCTTAGCACGTCAAGGAATATTATTTGGGTGTCCAGCCATGGAGAAGAGTTTAGACACTAGGAGAAGATAAGGAACACACCCATTATCAAGAAATCACATTAGGATTCTCTTTTTAACCTGTTCCTTAAAACACTAGTGCTTAGGAAATCTATTGGAGGCAGAAGCAGTCAAGGGTAGCTTAGGGTTAGGGTTAGGTGTAGGGTTAGGGTTAGGGTTAGGGTACGGCTTAGGGTACGGTTTCGGGTACGGGTTCGTGTACGGCGTAGGGTATGGGTTAGGGTTAGGGTTAGTTTGAAGGTTAGGGCTCGGTTTAGGGTACGGGTTAGGATTAGGGTACGTGTTAGGGTTAGGGTAGGGGTTAGGGTTAGGGTACGTGTTAGGGTTAGGGTAGTTATTAAACCTATCCCACTCTCTAGATACCCCTTAGCACGTCAAGGAATATTATTGGGGGGTCCAGCCATGGAGAAGAGTTTAGACACTAGGAGAAGATAAGGAACACACCCATTATCAAGAAATCACATTAGGATTCTCTTTTTAACCTGTTCCTTAAAACACTAGTGCTTAGGAAATCTATTGGAGGCAGAAGCAGTCAAGGGTAGCTTAGGGTTAGGGTTCGGGTTAGGGTACGGCTTAGGGTACGGGTTCGGGTACGGGTTCGGGTACGGGTTCGGGTACGGCGTAGGGTATGGGTTAGGTTTAGGGTTAGGGTTAGTTTGAGGGTTAGGGCTCGGTTTAGGTTACGGGTTAGGATTAGGGTACGTGTTAGGGTTAGGGTAGGTGTTAGGGTTAGGGTACGCGTTAGGGTTAGGGTAGTTATTAAACCTATCCCACTCTCTAGATACCCCTTAGCACGTCAAGGAATATTATTTGGGGGTCCAGCCATGGAGAAGAGTTTAGACACTCGGAGAAGATAAGGAACACACCCATTATCAATAAATCACGTTAGGATTCTCTTTTTAACCTGTTCCTTAAAACACTAGTGCTTAGGAAATCTATTGGAGGCAGAAGCAGTCAAGGGTAGCTTAGGGTTAGGGTTTGGGTTAGGGTACGGCTTAGGGTACGGGTTCGGGTACGGGTTCGGGTACGGGTTTGGTTATGGCGTACGATATGGGTTAGGGTTAGGGTTAGGGTTAGTTTGAGGGTTAGGGCTCGGTGTAGGGTACGGGTTAGGATTAGGGTACGTGTTAGGGTTAGGGTAGGGGTTAGGGTTAGGGTACGCGTTAGGGTTAGGGTAGTTATTAAACCTATCCCACTCTCTAGATACCCCTTAGCACGTCAAGGAATATTATTTGGGTGTCCAGCCATGGAGAAGAGTTTAGACACTAGGAGAAGATAAGGAACACACCCATTATCAAGAAATCACATTAGGATTCTCTTTTTAACCTGTTCCTTAAAACACTAGTGCTTAGGAAATCTATTGGAGGCAGAAGCAGTCAAGGGTAGCTTAGGGTTAGGGTTAGGGTTAGGGTTAGGGTTAGGGTACGGCTTAGGGTACGGGTTCGGGTACGGGTTCGAGTACGGCGTAGGGTATGGGTTAGGGTTAGGGTTAGGGTTAGTTTGAAGGTTAGGGCTCGGTTTAGGGTACGGGTTAGGATTAGGGTTCGTGTTAGGGTTAGGGTAGGGGTTAGGGTTAGGGTACGCGTTAGGTTTAGGGTAGTTATTAAACCTATCCCACTCCCTAGATACCCCTTAGCACGTCAAGGAATATTATTTGGGGGTCCATCCATGGAGAAGAGTTCAGAAACTAGGAGAAGATAAGGAACACACCCATTATCAAGAAATCACATTAGGATTCTCTTTTTAACCTGTTCCTTAAAACACTAGTGCTTAGGAAATCTATTGGAGGCAGAAGCAGTCAAGGGTAGCTTAGGTTTAGGGTTAGGGTTAGGGTACGGCTTAGGGTACGGGTTCGGGTACGGGTTCGGGTACGGGTTTGGTTATTGCGTAGGGTATGGGTTAGGGTTAGGGTTAGTTTGAGGGTTAGGGCTCGGTTTAGGGTACGGGTTAGGATTAGGGTACGTGTTAGGGTTAGGGTAGGGGTTAGGGTTAGGGTACGCGTTAGGTTTAGGGTAGTTATTAAACCTATCCCACTCTCTAGATACCCTTTAGCACGTCAAGGAATATTATTTGGGGGTCCAGCCATGGAGAAGAGTTTAGACACTAGGAGAAGATAAGGAACACACCCATTATCCTGAAATCACATTAGGATTCTCTTTTTAACCTGTTCCTTAAAACACTAGTGCTTAGGAAATCTATTGGAGGCAGAAGTAGTCAAGGGTAGCTTAGGGTTAGGGTTAGGGTTAGGGTTAGGGTACGGCTTATGGTACGGGTTCGGGTACGGCTTCGGGTACGGCGTAGGGTATGGGTTAGGGTTAGGTTTAAGGTTAGTTTGAGGGTTAGGGCTCGGTTTAGGGTACGGGTTAGGATTAGGGTACATGTTAGGTTTAGGGTACGCGTTAGGGTTAGGGTAGTTATTAAACCTATCCCACTCTCTAGATACCCCTTAGCACGTCAAGGAATATTATTTGGGGGTCCAGACATGGAGAAGAGTTTAGACACTAGGAGAAGATAAGGAACACACCCATTATCAAGAAATCACATTAGGATTCTCTTTTTAACCTGTTCCTTAAAACACTAGTGCTTAGGAAATCTATTGGAGGCAGAAGCAGTCAAGGGTAGCTTAGGGTTAGGGTTAGGGTTAGGGTTAGGGTTAGTGTTAGGGTACGGGTTCGGGTACGGGTTCGGGTACGGCGTAGGGTATGGGTTAGGGTTAGGGTTAGGGTTAGTTTGAGGGTTAGGGCTCGGTTTAGGGTACGGGTTAGGATTAGGGTACGTGTTAGTGTTAGGGTAGGGGTTAGGGTTAGGGTACGCGTTAGGGTTACGGTAGTTATTAAACCTATCCCACACTCTAGATACCCCTTAGCACGTCAAGGAATATTATTTGGGGGTCCAGCCATGGAGAAGAGTTTAGACACTAGGAGAAGATAAGGAACACACCCATTATCAAGAAATCACATTAGGATTCTCTTTTTAACCTGTTCCTTAAAACACTAGTGCTTAGGAAATCTATTGGAGGCAGAAGCAGTCAAAGGTAGCTTAGGGTTAGGGTTAGGGTTAGGGTACGGCTTAGGGTACGGGTTCGGGTACGGGTTTGGATATGGCATAGGGTATGGGTTAGGGTTAGGGTTAGGGTTAGTTTGAGGGTTAGGGCTCTTTTTAGGGTTCGGGTTATGATTAGTGTACGTGTGAGGGTTAGGGTAGGGGTTAGGGTTAGGGTACGCGTTAGGGTTAGGGTAGTTATTAAACCTATCCCACTCTCTAGATACCCTTTAGCACGTCAAGGAATATTATTTGGGGGTCCAGCCATGGAGAAGAGTTTAGACACTAGGAGAAGATAAGGAACACACCCATTATCCTGAAATCACATTAGGATTCTCTTTTTAACCTGTTCCTTAATACACTAGTGCTTAGGAAATCTATTGGAGGCAGAAGCAGTCAAGGGTAGCTTAGGGTTAGGGTTAGGGATAGGTTTAGGGTTAGGGTACGGCTTAGGATATGGGTTCGGGTCCGGCTTTGGGTATGGCGTAGGGTATGGGTTAGGGTTAGGGTTAGGGTTAGTTTGAGGGTTAGGGCTCGGTTTAGGTTACGGGTTAGGATTAGGGTACGTGTTAGGGTTAGGGTAGGGGTTAGGGTTAGGGTACGCGTTAGGGTTAGGGTAGTTATTAAACCTATCCCACTCTCTAGATACCCCTTAGCACGTCAAGGAATATTATTTGGGGGTCCAGCCATGCAGAAGAGTTTAGACACTAGGAGAAGATAAGGAACACACCCATTATCAAGAAATCACATTAGGATTCTCTTTTTAACCTGTTCCTTAAAACACTAGTGCTTAGGAAATCTATTGGAGGCAGAAGCAGTCAAGGGTAGCTTAGGGTTAGGGTTAGGGTTAGGGTACGGCTTAGGGTACGGTTTCGGGTACGGGTTCGTGTACGGCGTAGGGTATGGGTTAGGGTTAGGGTTAGGGTTAGTTTGAAGGTTAGGGCTCGGTTTAGGTTACGGGTTAGGATTAGGGTTCGTGTTAGGGTTAGGGTAGGGGTTAGGGTTAGGGTACGCGTTAGGTTTAGGGTAGTTATTAAACCTATCCCACTCTCTAGATACCCCTTAGCACGTCAAGGAATATTATTTGGGGGTCCAGCCATGGAGAAGAGCTTAGACACTAGGAGAAGATAAGGAACACACCCATTATCCTGAAATCACATTAGGATTCTCTTTTTAACCTGTTCCTTAATACACTAGTGCTTAGGAAATCTATTAGAGGCAGAAGCAGTGAAGGGTAGCTTAGGGTTAGGGTTAGGGTTAGGTTTAGGGTTAGGGTTAGGGTACGGCTTAGGGAACGGGTTCGGGTTCGGGTTCGGGTACGGCGTAGGGTATGGGTTAGGGTTAGGGTTAGGGTTAGTTTGAGGGTTAGGGCTCGGTTTAGGGTACGGGTTAGGATTAGTGTACGTGTTAGGTTTAGGGTAGAGTTTAGGGTTAGGGTACGCGTTAGGGTTAGGGTAGTTATTAAACCTATCCCACTCTCTAGATACCCCTTAGCACGTCAAGGAATATTATTTGGGGGTCCAGCCATGGAGAAGAGTTTAGACACTAGGAGAAGATAAGGAACACACCCATTATCCTGAAATCACATTAGGATTCTCTTTTTAACCTGTTCCTTAAAACACTAGTGCTTAGGAAATCTATTGGAGGCAGAAGCAGTCAAGGGTAGCTTAGGGTTAGGGTTAGGGTTAGGGTTAGGGTTAGGGTTAGTGTTAGGGTACGGGTTCTGGTACGGGTTCGGGTACGGCGTTGGGTATGGGTTAGGGTTAGGGTTAGGGTTAGTTTGAGGGTTAGGGCTCGGTTTAGGGTACGGGTTAGGATTAGGGTACGTGTTAGGGTTAGGGTAGGGGTTAGGGTTAGGCTACGCGTTAGGGTTAGGGTAGTTATTAAACCTATCCCACTCTCTAGATACCCCTTAGCACGTCAAGGAATATTATTTGGGGGTCCAGCCATGGAGAAGAGTTTAGACACTAGGAGAAGATAAGGAACACACCCATTATCAAGAAATCACATTAGGATTCTCTTTTTAACCTGTTCCTTAAAACACTAGTGCTTAGGAAATCTATTGGAGGCAGAAGCAGTCAAGGGTAGCTTAGGGTTAGGGTTAGGGTTAGGGTACGGCTTAGGGTACGGGTTCGGGTACGGGTTCGTGTACGGCGTAGGGTATGGGTTAGGGTTAGGGTTAGGGTTAGTTTGAAGGTTAGGGCTCGGTTTAGGGTACGGGTTAGGATTAGGGTTCGTGTTAGGGTTAGGGTAGGGGTTAGGGTTAGGGTACGCGTTAGGTTTAGGGTAGTTATTAAACCTATCCCACTCTCTAGATACCCCTTAGCACGTCAAGGAATATTATTTGGGGGTCCAGCCATGGAGAAGAGCTTAGACACTAGGAGAAGATAAGGAACACACCCATTATCCTGAAATCACATTAGGATTCTCTTTTTAACCTGTTCCTTAATACACTAGTGCTTAGGAAATCTATTAGAGGCAGAAGCAGTGAAGGGTAGCTTAGGGTTAGGGTTAGGGTTAGGTTTAGGGTTAGGGTTAGGGTACGGCTTAGGGAACGGGTTCGGGTTCGGGTTCGGGTACGGCGTAGGGTATGGGTTAGGGTTAGGGTTAGGGTTAGTTTGAGGGTTAGGGCTCGGTTTAGGGTACGGGTTAGGATTAGGGTACGTGTTAGGGTTAGGGTAGGGGTTAGGGTTAGGGTACGCGTTAGGGTTAGGGTAGTTATTAAACCTATCCCACTCTCTAGATACCCTTTAGCACGTCAAGGAATATTATTTGGGGGTCCATCCATGGAGAAGAGTTTAGACACTAGGAGAAGATAAGGAACACACCCATTATCCTGAAATCACATTAGGATTCTCTTTTTAACCTGTTCCTTAAAACACTAGTGCTTAGGAAATCTATTGGAGGCAGAAGCAGTCAAGGGTAGCTTAGGGTTAGGGTTAGGGTTAGGGTACGGCTTAGGGTACGGGTTCGGGTACGGGTTTGGATATGGCGTAGGGTATGGGTTAGGGTTAGGGTTAGGGTTAGTTTGAGGGTTAGGGCTCGGTTTAGGGTTCGGGTTAAGATTAGTGTACGTGTTAGGTTTAGGGTAGGGGTTAGGGTTAGGGTACGCGTTAGGGGTAGGGTAGTTATTAAACCTATCCCACTCTCTAGATACCCTTTAGCACGTCAAGGAATATTATTGGGGGGTCCAGCCATGGAGAAGAGTTTAGACACTAGGAGAAGATAAGGAACACACCCATTATCCTGAAATCACATTAGGATTCTCTTTTTAACCTGTTCCTTAAAACACTAGTGCTTAGGAAATCTATTGGAGGCAGAAGCAGTCAAGGGTAGCTTAGGGTTAGGGTTAGGGATAGGTTCAGGGTTAGGGTACGGCTTAGGGTATGGGTTCGGGTCCGGGTTTGGGTATGGCGTAGGGTATGGGTTAGGGTTAGGGTTTGGGTTAGTTTGAGGTTTAGGGCTCGGTTTAGGTTACGGGTTAGGATTAGTGTACGTGTTAGGGTTAGGGTAGAGGTTAGGGTTAGGGTACGCGTTAGGGTTAGGGTAGTTATTAAACCTATCCCACTCTCTAGATACCCCTTAGCACGTCAAGGAATATTATTTGGGGGTCCAGCCATGGAGAAGAGTTTAGACACTAGGAGAAGATAAGGAACACACCCATTATCAAGAAATCACATTAGGATTCTCTTTTTAACCTGTTCCTTAAAACACTAGTGCTTAGGAAATCTATTGGAGGCAGAAGCAGTCAAGGGTAGCTTAGGGTTAGGTTTAGGGTTAGGGTTAGGGTTAGGGTACGGCTTAGGGTACGGGTTCGGGTACGGGTTCGTGTACGGCGTATGGTATGGGTTAGGGTTAGGGTTAGGGATAGTTTGAAGGTTAGGGCTCGGTTTAGGGTACGGGTTAGGATTAGGGTTCGTGTTAGGGTTAGGGTAGGGGTTAGGGTTAGGGTACGCTTTAGGTTTAGGGTAGTTATTAAACCTATCCCACTCTCTAGATACCCCTTAGCACGTCAAGGAATATTATTTGGGGGTCCAGCCATGGAGAAGAGTTTAGACACTAGGAGAAGATAAGGAACACACCCATTATCCTGAAATCACATTAGGATTCTCTTTTTAACCTGTTCCTTAATACACTATTGCTTAGAAAATCTATTAGAGGCAGAAGCAGTGAAGGGTAGCTTAGGGTTAGGGTTAGGGTTAGGTTTAGGTTTAGGGTTAGGGTACGGCTTAGGGAACGGGTTCGGGTTCGGTTCGGGTACGGCGTAGGGTATGGGTTAGGGTTAGGGTTAGGGTTAGTTTGAGGGTTAGGGCTCGGTTTAGGGTACGGGTTAGGATTAGTGTACGTGTTAGGGTTAGGGTAGAGGTTAGGGTTAGGGTACGCGTTAGGGTTAGGGTAGTTATTAAAGCTATCCCACTCTCTAGATACCCCTTAGCACGTCAAGGAATATTATTTGGGGGTCCAGCCATGGAGAAGAGTTTAGACACTAGGAGAAGATAAGGAACACACCCATTATTAAGAAATCACATTACGATTCTCTTTTTAACCTGTTCCTTAAAACACTAGTGCTTAGGAAATCTATTGGAGGCAGAAGCAGTGAAGGGTAGCTTAGGGTTAGGGTTAGGTTTAGGGTTAGGGTTAGCGTTAGGGTTAGGGTTAGGGTACGGCTTAGTGTACGGGTTCGGGTACGGGTTCGGGTATGGCGTAGGGTATGGGTTAGGGTTAGGTTTAGGGTTAGTTTGAGGGTTAGGGCTCGGTTTAGGGTACGGGTTAGGATTAGGGTACGTGTTAGGGTTAGGGTACGCGTTAGGGTTAGGGTAGTTATTAAACCTATCCCACTCTCTAGATACCCCTTAGCACGTCAAGGAATATTATTTGGGGGTCCAGCCATGGAGAAGAGTTTAGACACTAGGAGAAGATAAGGAACACACCCATTATCAAGAAATCACATTAGGATTCTCTTTTTAACCTGTTCCTTAAAACACTAGTGCTTAGGAAATCTATTGGAGGCAGAAGCAGTCAAGGGTAGCTTAGGGTTAGGGTTAGGGTTAGGGTTAGGGTTAGGGTACGGCTTAGGGTACGGGTTCGGTTACGGGTTCGTGTATGGCGTAGGGTATGGGTTAGGGTTAGGGTTAGGGTTAGTTTGAAGGTTAGGTCTCGGTTTAGGGTATGGGTTAGGATTAGGGTTCGTGTTAGGGTTAGGGTAGGGGTTAGGGTTAGGGTACGCGTTAGGGTTAGGGTAGTTATTAAACCTATCCCACTCCCTAGATACCCCTTAGCACGTCAAGGAATATTATTTGGGGGTCCAGCCATGGAGAAGAATTTAGACAGTAGGAGAAGATGAGGAACACACCCATTATCAAGAAATCACATTAGGATTCTCTTTTTAACCTGTTCCTTAAAACACTAGTGCTTAGGAAATCTATTGGAGGCAGAAGCAGTCAAGGGTAGCTTAGGGTTAGGGTTAGGGCTAGGGTTAGGGTTAGGGTTAGTTTGAGGGTTAGGGCTCGGTTTAGGGTACGGGTTAGGATTAGGGTTCGTGTTAGGGTTAGGGTACGCGTTAGGGTTAGGGTAGTTATTAAACCTATCCCACTCTCTAGATACCCCTTAGCACGTCAAGGAATATTATTTGGGTGTCCAGCCATGGAGAAGAGTTTAGACACTAGGAGAAGATAAGGAACACACCCATTATCAAGAAATCACATTAGGATTCTCTTTTTAACCTGTTCCTTAAAACACTAGTGCTTAGGAAATCTATTGGAGGCAGAAGCAGTCAAGGGTAGCTTAGGGTTAGGGTTAGGTTTAGGGTTAGGGTTAGGGTTAGGGTACGGCTTAGGGTACGGTTTCGGGTACGGGTTCGTGTACGGCGTAGGGTATGGGTTAGGGTTAGGGTTAGTTTGAAGGTTAGGGCTCGGTTTAGGGTACGGGTTAGGATTAGGGTACGTGTTAGGGTTAGGGTAGGGGTTAGGGTTAGGGTACGCGTTAGGGTTAGGGTAGTTATTAAACCTATCCCACTCTCTAGATACCCCTTAGCACGTCAAGGAATATTATTGGGGGGTCCAGCCATGGAGAAGAGTTTAGACACTAGGAGAAGATAAGGAACACACCCATTATCAAGAAATCACATTAGGATTCTCTTTTTAACCTGTTCCTTAAAACACTAGTGCTTAGGAAATCTATTGGAGGCAGAAGCAGTCAAGGGTAGCTTAGGGTTAGGGTTCGGGTTAGGGTACGGCTTAGGGTACGGGTTCGGGTACGGGTTCGGGTACGGGTTCGGGTACGGCGTAGGGTATGGGTTAGGTTTAGAGTTAGGGTTAGTTTGAGGGTTAGGGCTCGGTTTAGGTTACGGGTTAGGATTAGGGTACGTGTTAGGGTTAGGGTAGGTGTTAGGGTTAGGGTACGCGTTAGGGTTAGGGAAGTTATTAAACCTATCCCACTCTCTAGATACCCCTTAGCACGTCAAGGAATATTATTTGGGGGTCCAGCCATGGAGAAGAGTTTAGACACTCGGAGAAGATAAGGAACACACCCATTATCAATAAATCACGTTAGGATTCTCTTTTTAACCTGTTCCTTAAAACACTAGTGCTTAGGAAATCTATTGGAGGCAGAAGCAGTCAAGGGTAGCTTAGGGTTAGGGTTTGGGTTAGGGTACGGCTTAGGGTACGGGTTCGGGTACGGGTTCGGGTACGGGTTTGGGTATGGCGTACGATATGGGTTAGGGTTAGGGTTAGGGTTAGTTTGAGGGTTAGGGCTCGGTGTAGGGTACGGGTTAGGATTAGGGTACGTGTTAGGGTTAGGGTAGGGGTTAGGGTTAGGGTACGCGTTAGGGTTAGGGTAGTTATTAAACCTATCCCACTCTCTAGATACCCCTTAGCACGTCAAGGAATATTATTTGGGTGTCCAGCCATGGAGAAGAGTTTAGACACTAGGAGAAGATAAGGAACACACCCATTATCAAGAAATCACATTAGGATTCTCTTTTTAACCTGTTCCTTAAAACACTAGTGCTTAGGAAATCTATTGGAGGCAGAAGCAGTCAAGGGTAGCTTAGGGTTAGGGTTAGGGTTAGGGTTAGGGTTAGGGTACGGCTTAGTTTACGGGTTCGGGTACGGGTTCGAGTACGGCGTAGGGTATGGGTTAGGGTTAGGGTTAGGGTTAGTTTGAAGGTTAGGGCTCGGTTTAGGGTACGGGTTAGGATTAGGGTTCGTGTTAGGGTTAGGGTAGGGGTTAGGGTTAGGGTACGCCTTAGGTTTAGGGTAGTTATTAAACCTATCCCACTCCCTAGATACCCCTTAGCACGTCAAGGAATATTATTTGGGGGTCCATCCATGGAGAAGAGTTCAGAAACTAGGAGAAGATAAGGAACACACCCTTTATCAAGAAATAACATTAGGATTCTCTTTTTAACCTGTTCCTTAAAACACTAGTGCTTAGGAAATCTATTGGAGGCAGAAGCAGTCAAGTGTAGCTTAGGTTTAGGGTTAGGGTTAGGGTACGGCTTAGGGTACGGGTTCGGGTACGGGTTCGGGTACGGGTTTGGTTATTGCGTAGGGTATGGGTTAGGGTTAGGGTTAGTTTGAGGGTTAGGGCTCGGATTAGGGTACGGGTTAGGATTAGGGTACGTGTTAGGGTTAGGGTAGGGGTTAGGGTTAGGGTACGCGTTAGGGTTAGGGTAGTTATTAAACCTATCCCACTCTCTAGATACCCTTTAGCACGTCAAGGAATATTATTTGGGGGTCCAGCCATGGAGAAGAGTTTAGACACTAGGAGAAGATAAGGAACACACCCATTATCCTGAAATCACATTAGGATTCTCTTTTTAACCTGTTCCTTAAAACACTAGTGCTTAGGAAATCTATTGGAGGCAGAAGAAGTCAAGGGTAGCTTAGGGTTAGGGTTAGGGTTAGGGTTAGGGTACGGCTTATGGTACGGGTTCGGGTACGGCTTCGGGTACGGCGTAGGGTATGGGTTAGGGTTAGGTTTAGGGTTAGTTGAGGGTTAGGGCTCGGTTTAGGGTAAGGGTTAGGATTAGGGTACGTGTTAGGGTTAGGGTACGCGTTAGGGTTAGGGTAGTTATTAAACCTATCCCACTCTCTCGATACCCCTTAGCACGTCAAGGAATATTATTTGGGGGTCCAGCCATGGAGAAGAGTTTAGTCACTAGGAGAAGATAAGGAACACACCCATTATCAAGAAATCACATTAGGATTCTCTTTTTAACCTGTTCCTTAAAACACTAGTGCTTAGGAAATCTATTGGAGGCAGAAGCAGTCAAGGGTAGCTTAGGGTTAGGGTTAGGGTTAGGGTTAGGGTTAGTGTTAGGGTATGGGTTCGGGTACGGGTTCGGGTACGGCGTAGGGTATGGGTTAGGGTTAGGGTTAGGGTTAGTTTGAGGGTTAGGGCTCGGTTTAGGGTACGGGTTAGGATTAGGGTACGTGTTAGTGTTAGGTAGGGGTTAGGGTTAGGGTACGCGTTAGGGTTACGGTAGTTATTAACCCTATCCCACACTCTAGATACCCCTTAGCACGTCAAGGAATATTATTTGGGGGTCCAGCCATGGAGAAGAGTTTAGACACTAGGAGAAGATAAGGAACACAACCCATTATCAAGAAATCACATTAGGATTCTCTTTTTAACCTGTTCCTTAAAACACTAGTGCTTAGGAAATCTATTGGAGGCAGAAGCAGTCAAAGGTAGCTTAGGGTTAGGGTTAGGGTTAGGGTACGGCTTAGGTACGGGTTCGGGTACGGGTTTGATATGGCATAGGGTATGGGTTAGGGTTAGGGTTAGGGTTAGTTTGAGGGTTAGGGCTCTTTTTAGGGTTCGGGTTATGATTAGTGTACGTGTTAGGGTTAGGGTAGGGTTAGGGTTAGGGTACGCGTTAGGGTTAGGGTAGTTATTAAACCTATCCCACTCTCTAGATACCCTTTAGCACGTCAAGGAATATTATTTGGGGGTCCAGCCATGGAGAAGAGTTTAGACACTAGAGAAGATAAGGAACCCACCCATTATCCTGAAATCACATTAGGATTCTCTTTTTAACCTGTTCCTTAATACACTAGTGCTTAGGAAATCTATTGGAGGCAGAAGCAGTCAAGGGTAGCTTAGGGTTAGGGTTAGGGATAGGTTTAGGGTTAGGGTACGGCTTAGGATATGGGTTCGGGTCCGGCTTTGGGTATGGCGTAGGGGTATGGGTTAGGGTTAGGGTTAGGGTTAGTTTGAGGGTTAGGGCTCGGTTTAGGTTACGGGTTAGGATTAGGGTACGTGTTAGGGTTAGGGTAGGGGTTAGGGTTAGGGTACGCGTTAGGGTTAGGGTAGTTATTAAACCTATCCCACTCTCTAGATACCCTTAGCACGTCAAGGAATATTATTTGGGGGTCCAGCCATGGAGAAGAGTTTAGACACTAGGAGAAGATAAGGAACACACATATTATCAAGAAATCAACTTAGGATTCTCTTTTTAACCTGTTCTTAAAACACTAGTGCTTAGGAAAATCTATTGGAGGCAGAAGCAGTCAAGGGTAGCTTAGGGTTAGGGTTAGGGTTAGGGTACGGCTTAGGGTACGGGTTCGGGTACGGGTTCGTGTACGGCGTAGGGTATGGGTTAGGGTTAGGGTTAGGGGTTAGTTTGAAGGTTAGGGCTCGGTTTAGGGTACGGGTTAGGATTAGGGTTCGTGTTAGGGTTAGGGTAGGGGTTAGGGTTAGGGTACGCGTTAGGTTTAGGGTAGTTATTAAACCTATCCCACTCTCTAGATACCCCTTAGCACGTCAAGGAATATTATTTGGGGGTCCAGCCATGGAGAAGAGCTTAGACACTAGGAGAAGATAAGGAACACACCCATTATCCTGAAATCACATTAGGATTCTCTTTTAACCTGTTCCTTAATACACTAGTGCTTAGGAAATCTATTAGAGGCAGAAGCAGTGAAGGGTAGCTTAGGGTTAGGGTTAGGGTTAGGTTTAGGGTTAGGGTTAGGCTACGGCTTAGGGAACGGGTTCGGGTTCGGGTTCGGGTACAGCGTAGGGTATGGGTTAGGGTTAGGGTTAGGGTTAGTTTGAGGGTTAGGGCTCGGTTTAGGGTACTGGTTAGGATTAGTGTACGTGTTAGGGTTAGGTAGAGTTTAGGGTTAGGGTACGCGTTAGGGTTAGGGTAGTTATTAAACCTATCCCACTCTCTAGATACCCCTTAGCACGTCAAGGAATATTATTTGGGGGTCCAGCCATGGAGAAGAGTTTAGACACTAGGAGAAGATAAGGAACACACCATTATCCTGAAATCACATTAGGATTCTCTTTTTAACCTGTTCCTTAAAACACTAGTGCTTAGGAAATCTATTGGAGGCAGAAGCAGTCAAGGGTAGCTTAGGGTTAGGGTTAGGGTTAGGGTTAGGGTTAGGGTTAGTGTTAGGGTACGGGTTCTGGTACGGGTTCGGGTACGGCGTTGGGTATGGGTTAGGGTTAGGTTAGGGTTAGTTTGAGGGTTAGGGCTCGGTTTAGGGTACGGGTTAGTATTAGGGTACGTGTTAGGGTTAGGGTAGGGGTTAGGGTTAGGGTACGCGTTAGGGTTAGGGTAGTTATTAAACCTATCCCACTCTCTAGATACCCCTTAGCACGTCAAGGAATATTATTTGGGGGTCCCAGCCATGGAGAAGAGTTTAGACACTAGGAGAAGATAAGGAACACACCCATTATCAAGAAATCACATTAGGATTCTCTTTTTAACCTGTTCCTTAAAACACTAGTGCTTAGGAAATCTATTGGAGGCAGAAGCAGTCAAGGGTAGCTTAGGGTTAGGGTTAGGGTTAGGGTACGGCTTAGGGTACGGGTTCGGGTACGGGTTCGTGTAAGGCGTAGGGTATGGGTTAGGGTTAGGGTTAGGGTTAGTTTGAAGGTTAGGCTCGGTTTAGGGTACGGGTTAGGATTAGGGTTCGTGTTAGGGTTAGGGTAGGGGTTAGGGTTAGGGTACGCGTTAGGTTTAGGGTAGTTATTAAACCTATCCCACTCTCTAGATACCCCTTAGCACGTCAAGGAATATTATTTGGGGGTCCAGCCATGGAGAAGAGCTTAGACATTAGGAGAAGATAAGGAACACACCATTATCCTGAAATCACATTAGGATTCTCTTTTTAACCTGTTCCTTAATACACTAGTGCTTAGGAAATCTATTAGAGGCAGAAGCAGTGAAGGGTAGCTTAGGGTTAGGGTTAGGGTTAGGTTTAGGGTTAGGGTTAGGGTATGGCTTAGGGAATGGGTTCGGGTTCGGGTTCGGGTACGGCGTAGGTATGGTTAGGGTTAGGGTTAGGGTTAGTTGAGGTTAGGGCTCGGTTTAGAGTACGGGTTAGGATTAGGGTACGTGTTAGGGTTAGGGTAGGGGTTAGGCTAGGGTACGCGTTAGGGTTAGGGTAGTTATTAAACCTATCCCACTCTCTAGATACCCTTTAGCACGTCAAGGAATATTATTTGGGGGTCCATCCATGGAGAAGAGTTTAGACACTAGGAGAAGATAAGGAACACACCCATTATCCTGAAATCACATTAGGATTCTCTTTTTAACCTGTTCCTTAAAACACTAGTGCTTAGGAAATCTATTGGAGGCAGAAGCAGTCAAGGGTAGCTTAGGGTTAGGGTTAGGGTTAGGGTACGGCTTAGGGTACGGGTTCGGGTACGGGTTTGGATATGGCGTAGGGTATGGGTTAGGGTTAGGGTTAGGGTTAGTTTGAGGGTTAGGGCTCGGTTTAGGGTTCGGGTTAAGATTAGTGTACGTGTTAGGTTTAGGGTAGGGGTTAGGGTTAGGGTACGCGTTAGGGTTAGGGTAGTTATTAAACCTATCCCACTCTCTAGATACCCTTTAGCACGTCAAGGAATATTATTTGGGGGTCCAGCCATGGAGAAGAGTTTAGACACTAGGAGAAGATAAGGAACACACCCATTATCCTGAAATCACATTAGGATTCTCTTTTTAACCTGTTCTTAAAACACTAGTGCTTAGGAAATCTATTGGAGGCAGAAGCAGTCAAGGGTAGCTTAGGGTTAGGGTTAGGGATAGGTTCAGGGTTAGGGTACGGCTTAGGGTATGGGTTCGGGTCCGGGTTTGGGTACGGCGTAGGGTATGGGTTAGGGTTAGGGTTAGGGTTAGTTTGAGGTTTAGGGCTCGGTTTAGGTTACGGGTTAGGATTAGTGTACGTGTTAGGGTTAGGGTAGAGGTTAGGGTTAGGGTACGCGTTAGGGTTAGGGTAGTTATTAAACCTATCCCACTCTCTAGATACCCCTTAGCACGTCAAGGAATATTATTTGGGGGTCCAGCCATGGAGAAGAGTTTAGACACTAGGAGAAGATAAGGAACACACCCATTATCAAGAAATCACATTAGGATTCTCTTTTTAACCTGTTCCTTAAAACACTAGTGCTTAGGAAATCTATTGGAGGCAGAAGCAGTCAAGGGTAGCTTAGGGTTAGGGTTAGGGTTAGGGTTAGGGTTAGGGTACGGCTTAGGGTAACGGGTTCGGGTACGGGTTCGTGTACGGCGTAGGGTATGGGTTAGGGTTAGGGTTAGGGATAGTTTGAAGGTTAGGGCTCGGTTTAGGGTACGGGTTAGGATTAGGGTTCGTGTTAGGGTTAGGGTAGGGGTTAGGGTTAGGGTACGCTTTAGGTTTAGGGTAGTTATTAAACTTATCCCACTCTCTAGATACCCCTTAGCACGTCAAGGAATATTATTTGGGGGTCCAGCCATGGAGAAGAGTTTAGACACTAGGAGAAGATAAGGAACACACACCATTATCCTGAAATCACATTAGGATTCTCTTTTTAACCTGTTCCTTAATACACTAGTGCTTAGAAAATCTATTAGAGGCAGAAGCAGTGAAGGGTAGCTTAGGGTTAGGGTTAGGGTTAGGTTTAGGGTTAGGGTTAGGGTACGGCTTAGGGAACGGGTTCGGGTTCGGTTCGGGTACGGCGTAGGGTATGGGTTAGGGTTAGGGTTAGGGTTAGTTTGAGGGTTAGGGCTCGGTTTAGGGTACGGGTTAGGATTAGTGTACGTGTTAGGGTTAGGGTAGAGGTTAGGGTTAGGGTACGCGTTAGGGTTAGGGTAGTTATTAAAGCTATCCCACTCTCTAGATACCCCTTAGCACGTCAAGGAATATTATTTGGGGGTCCAGCCATGGAGAAGAGTTTAGACACTAGGAGAAGATAAGGAACACACCCATTATTAAGAAATCACATTATGATTCTCTTTTTAACCTGTTCCTTAAAACACTAGTGCTTAGGAAATCTATGGAGGCAGAAGCAGTCAAGGGTAGCTTAGGGTTAGGGTTAGGGTTAGGGTTAGGGTTATTGTTAGGGTAAGGCTTAGAGTACGGGTTCGGGTACGGGTTCGGGTACGGCGTAGGGTATGGGTTAGGGTTAGGGTTAGGGTTAGTTTGAGGGTTAGGGCTCGGTTTAGGGTACGGGTTAGGATTAGGGTACGTGTTAGGTTTAGGGTAGGTGTTAGGGTTAGGGTACGCGTTAGGGTTAGGGTAGTTATTAAACCTATCCCACTCTCTAGATACCCCTTAGCACGTCAAGGAATATTATTTGGGGTCCAGCCATGGAGAAGAGTTTAGACACTAGGAGAATATAAGGAACACACCCATTATCCTGAAATCACATTAGGATTCTCTTTTAACCTGTTCCTTAAAACACTAGTGCTTAGGAAATCTATTGGAGCAGAAGCAGTCAAGGGTAGCTTAGGGTTAGGTTAGGGTTAGGGTTAGGGTTAGTGTTAGGGTACGGGTTCCAGTACGGGTTCGGGTACGGCGTTGGGTATGGGTTAGGGTAAGGGTTAGGGTTAGTTTGAGGGTTAGGGCTCGGTTTAGGGTACGGGTTAGGATTAGGGTACGTGTTAGGGTTAGGTTAGGGGTTAGGGTTAGGGTACGCGTTAGGGTTAGGGTAGTTATTAAACCTATCCCACTCTCTAGATACCCCTTAGCACGTCAAGGAATATTATTTGGGGGTCCAGCCATGGAGAAGATTTTAGACACTAGGAGAAGATAAGGAACACACCCATTATCAAGAAATCACATTAGGATTCTCTTTTTAACCTGTTCCTTAAAACACTAGTGCTTAGGAAATCTATTGGAGGCAGAAGCAGTCAAGGGTAGCTTAGGGTTAGGGTTAGGGTTAGGGTACGGCTTAGGGTACGGGTTCGGGTACGGGTTCGGGTACGGGTTTGGTTATGGCGTAGGGTATGGGTTAGGGTTAGGGTTAGGGTTAGTTTGAGGGTTAGGGCTCGTTTAGGGTACGGGTTAGGATTAGGGTACGTGTTAGTGTTAGGGTACGCGTTAGGGGTAGGGTAGTTATTAAACTATCCCACTCTCTAGATACCCCTTAGCACGTCAAGGAATATTATTTGGGGGTCCATCCATGGAGAAGAGTTTAGACACTAGGAGAAGATAAGGAACACACCCATTATCAAGAAATCACATTAGGATTCTCTTTTTAACCTGTTCCTTAAAACACTAGTGCTTAGGAAATCTATTGGAGGCAGAAGCAGTCAAGGGTATCTTAGGGTTAGGGTTAGGTTAGGGTTAGGGTACGGCTTAGGGTACGGGTTCGGGTCCGGGTTCGGGTACGGCGTAGGGTATGGGTTAGGGTTAGGGTTAGTGTTAGTTTGAGGGTTAGAGCTCGGTTTAGGGTACGGGTTAGGATTAAGGTACGTGTTAGGGTTAGGGTACGCGTTAGGGTTAGGTAGTTATTAAACCTATCCCACTCTCTAGATACCCCTTAGCACGTCAAGGAATATTATTTGGGGGTCCAGCCTTGGAGAAGAGTTTAGACACTAGGAGAAGATAAGGAACACACCCATTATCAAGAAATCACATTAGGATTCTCTTTTTAACCTGTTCCTTAAAACACTAGTGCTTAGGAAATCTATTGGACGCAGAAGCAGTCAAGGGTAGCTTAGGGTTAGGGTTAGGGTTAGGGTTAGGGTAGGGTACGGCTTAGGGTACGGGTTCGGGTACGGGTTCGTGTACGGCGTAGGGTATGGGTTAGGGTTAGGGTTAGGGTTAGTTTGAAGGTTAGGGCTCGGTTTAGGGTACGGGTTAGGATTAGGGTTCGTGTTAGGGTTGGGGTAGGGGTTAGGGTTATGGTACGCGTTAGGGTTAGGGTAGTTATTAAACCTATCCCACTCTCTAGATACCCCTTAGCACGTCAAGGAATATTATTTGGGGGTTAGGGTTAGGGTTAGGGATAGCTTTAGGGTACGGCTTAGGGTACGGGTTCGGGTACGGGTTCGGGTACGGCGTAGGGTATGGGTTAGGGTTAGGGTTAGGGTTAGTTTAAGGGTTAGGGCTCGGTTTAGGGTACGGGTTAGGATTAGGGTACGTGTTAGGGTTAGGGTAGGGGTTAGGGTTAGGGTACGCGTTAGGGTTAGGGTAGTTATTAAACCTATCCCACTCTCTAGATACCCATTAGCACGTCAAGGAATATTATTTGGGGGTCCAGCCATGGAGAAGAGTTTAGACACTAGGAGAAGATAAGGAACACACCCATTATCAAGAAATCACATTAGGATTCTCTTTTAACCTGTTCCTTAAAACACTAGTGCTTAGGAAATCTATTGGAGGCAGAAGCAGTCAAGGGTATCTTAGGGTTAGGGTTAGGGTTAGGTTTGGGTTAGTGTTAGGGTAACGGGTTCGGGTCCGGGTTCGGGTACGGCGTAGGGTATGGGTTAGGGTTAGGGTTAGGGTTAGTTTGAGGGTTAGGTCTCGGTTTAGGGTACGGGTTAGGATTAGTGTACGTGTTAGGGTTAGGGTAGAGGTTAGGGTTAGGGTACGCTTTAGGGTTAGGGTAGTTATTAAACCTATCCCACTCTCTAGATACCCCTTAGAACGTCAAGGAATATTATTTGTGGGTCCAGCCTTGGAGAAGAGTTTAGACAATAGGAGAAGATAAGGAACACACCCATTATCAAGAAATCACATTAGGATTCTCTTTTTAACCTGTTCCTTAAAACACTAGTGCTTAGGATATCTATTGGAGGCAGAAGCAGTCAAGGGTAGCTTAGGGTTAGGGTTAGGGTTAGGGTTAGGGTTAGGGTACGGCTTAGGGTACGGGTTCGGGTACGGGTTCGTGTACGGCGTAAGGTATGGGTTAGGGTTAGGGTTAGGGTTAGTTTGAAGGTTAGGGCTCGGTTTAGGGTACAGGTTAGGATTAGGGTTCGTGTTAGGGTTAGGGTAGGGGTTAGGGTTAGGGTACGCGTTAGGGTTAGGGTAGTTATTAAACCTATCCCACTCTCTAGATACCCCTTAGCACGTCAAGGAATATTATTTGGGGGTCCAGCCATGGAGAAGAGTTTAGACAATAGGAGAAGATAAGGAACACACCCATTATCCTGAAATCACATTAGGATTCTCTTTTTAACCTGTTCCTTAATACACTAGTGCTTAGGAAATCTATTGTAGGCAGAAGCAGTCAAGGGTAGCTTAGGGTTACGGTTAGGATTAGGGTTAGGGTTAGGGTACGGCTTAGGGTACGGGTTCGGGTCCTGGTTCGGGTACGGCGTAGGGTATGGGTTAGGGTTAGGGTTAGGGTTAGTTTGAGCGTTAGGGCTCGGTTTAGGTTACGGGTTAGGATTAGGGTACGTGTTAGGGTTAGGGTAGGGGTTAGGGTTAGGGTACGCGTTAGGGTTAGTGTAGTTATTAAACCTATCCCACTCTCTAGATACCCCTTAGCACGTCAAAGAATATTATTTGGGGGTCCAGCCATGGAGAAGAGTTTAGACACTAGGAGAAGATAAGGAACACACCCATTATCAAGAAATCACATTAGGATTCTCTTTTTAACCTGTTCCTTAAAACACTAGTGCTTAGGAAATCTATTGGAGGCAGAAGCAGTCAAGGGTAGCTTAGGGTTAGGGTTAGGGTTAGGGTTAGGGTTAGTGTTAGGGTTAGCTTTAGGGTTAGGGTTAGGGTTAGGGTTAGGGTTAGGGTTAGGGTTAGGGTTAGGGTTAGGGTTAGTTTGAGGGTTAGAGCTCGGTTTAGGGTACGGGTTAGGATTAGGGTACGTGTTAGGGTTAGGGTACGCGTTAGGGTTAGGGTAGTTATTAAACCTATCCGACTCTCTAAATACCCCTTAGCACGTCAAGGAATATTATTTGGGGGTCCAGCCATGGAGAAGAGTTTAGACACTAGGAGAAGATAAGGAACACACCCATTATAAAGAAATCACATTAGGATTCTCTTTTTAACCTGTTCCTTAAAACACTAGTGCTTAGGAAATCTATTGGAGGCAGAAGCAGTCAAGGGTAGCTTAGGGTTAAGGTTAGGGTTAGGGTTAGGTTTAGTGTTAGGGTACGGGTTTGGGTACGGGTTCGGGTATGGCGTAGGGTATGTGTTAGGGTTAGGGTTAGGGTTAGTTTGAGGGTTAGGGCTCGGTTTAGGGTACGGTTTAGGATTAGGGTACGTGTTAGGGTTAGGGTAGTGGTTAGGGTTAGGGTACGCGTTAGGGTTAGGGTAGTTATTAAACCTATCCCACTCTCTAGATACCCCTTAGCACGTCAAGGTATATTATTTGTGTGTCCAGCCATGGAGAAGAGTTTAGACACTAGGAGAAGATAAGGAACACACCCATTATCAAGAAATCTCATTAGGATTCTCTTTTTAACCTGTTCCTTAAAACACTAGTGCTTAGGAAATCTATTGGAGGCAGAAGCAGTCAAGGGTAGCTTAGGGTTAGGGTTAGGGTTATTGTTACGGGTTTTACGGGTTTTTAAAAGTAATTTATTTTTATAATGGGGTTCAGCTGCTTTTCACGGCTGTGTTTATGCGGCTTTAAACCCACTTGACTCACTTCCAGAGAGATATCAATACATAGGTTTTAAGATTCTTAATAGTCACATATATTCTTGTGCGGTGAATAGGGGGTGTTGAGTCCAGTTCACTGAGCAAGGAGTAGGTCTTGTCTATTACATATTTGATTTATGGAGTGATATCTGTGATAATTTCAAATCCCGGGTTTATGCATCACCCACCTCACCTTTCCCGTTAAGCAGCCATAGTGTGTTTTCTAAACGTGTGACTCTGTTCTCTTTTGTGATTCAGTTCAAGTGTAGCGGTTTTTACATTCCCTCTATAAGTGATAGCTTATGATAAGTGTCTTTTTCTGTGTGACTTATTTCACTTAGAATCGTCGTACCTAAATCCACTCATCTTGCTTCTACTAGCCTTATGACTTTGATTTCATGTCTGAGTGATATTCCATTTTACATAAGGACCACAACTTCTCTATCCATTTTTCTCTTTCCTGGGATATTTAAGGTGTCATGAAGTGGAGGTTCTTGTCAACAGAGCAGCCCTAAACATTGGGGTGCCTGTGTCTTGCTGATTTTTAGTTTTCCCAATTTATACGCCCATGAGTGGAAGTGCCCTATGCTCCCTAAGCTGTGTTTTTTCGATGTTTCAGGACACACCGTACACTTCTCCAGTGTGGCTGTTGGCAATTTACATCCCGCCCATCAGCGTAGCAAGGCTGCCATTTCTCCATGGCCTGTCCTGCATTTCTGGTTTTGACACTTTTTGCAGCATGGCCCTTTTGACCGATGGGAAGCGAGACTTCTTTGTAGCGCTGATTAGCCTTTCCAGGTTGCTTGGTTGTCCAAAAAGGGCGTATGCGTTTTTTCCTGAATATATTCAGGAAAAAACGCATACGCCCTGTTTGGCCAAGGGCATCATTGTCGACGTTTTGCGACTTTTCATGTGCTTTAAAGGCGATTCGAATCTACCTCCTGAAACCTGTTTCCTGAAATTCTGCCTTGCTTTCAAATCCTCTTCGTTGCCTTCCCTCAATATATCTGTGGATGAGAGTTATCATTTATAACTCTGCGGGTTTGTGAATTGCAGTGTCCCTGAGCTCCATTTTTCAACTCGCTTTTTTGGGAGCTGGCCGCAAAAGCACGGGATTGCCTGAGGCCCTATTCTGCTTCTGGGCGGCAGGCTGAGCCTGTGGTTAAATCTTCTTCCTGATGGGAAAAAATTGTGACCTGTGCCTGTACCAACACCTAGAGCTAGTCTCTCGTTGGTTGCCGCTCTTCCCGTTCAACCTCAGGATAAATTGCAGTCTGTACAGAACTGGAGGTTAAAGGTGCTGATTCTCCAACGAGGGAGATTGCTAATAAAGCGGCCGGAATGGCGAACACGAGCACAAGGAGATGAGAAGTGAGGTGCGTTTCAGGAACCTTTCCCGATGAGACGGTGTACCATCTTCTGGGTTTCTCACGCATGTTTTCGATGTAGGAAGATGCCCTTGAACCTGGAGATTTGGGATCCATGGGATGGGTACGATGCAGTATTACTTTAAAGGGACTGCGTTTGCCCACCCAACCTCACCAAACCTCTCAGCCCCAAGAGTGTCCACCCTTATGTCTCATCTAGCTGTGGGTCTAGATATGGTCAGTCCACGTTGCATCACAGCCCCTGAACGAATTATGTAAGAATTTCTCTGTCTTTCACTCTCTTAGTTTCATGGGTTTATAAAAGTAATTTATTTTTAAAATGGGGTTTAGCTGCTTTTCACTGCTGTGTTTATGCTGCTTTACCCCCACTTGACACACTTCCAGTGAAATATCAATACATAGGTTTCAAGATTCTTACTAGTCAGATATATTCTTGTGCGGTGAATAGGGGGTGTTGAATCCAGTTCACTGAGCAAGGAGTAGGTCTTGTCTACTACATATTGGGTGTATGGAACGGTATCTGAGATAATTTGAAACACTTGATTTATGCATCACCCCAAATCACATTTCCCGTTAAGCAGCCATAGTGTGTTTTCAAAATGTGTGACTCTGTTCTGTTTTGTAATTCAGTTCAAGTGTAGCGGTTTTTACATTCCCTCTATAAGTGATATCTTATGATAAGTGTCTTTTTCTGTGTGACTTATTTCTGTTAGAATCGTCGTACCTAAATCCAATCATCATGCTGCTACTAGCCTTAGGACATTGTTTTCATGGCTGAGTGATATTCCATTGTACATAAGGACCTCAACTTCTTTATCCATTTTTCTCTTTCCTGGGATATTTAAGGTGGAATGAAGTGGAGGTCCTTGTCAACAGAGCAGCCCTAAACTTTTGGGTGCCTGTGTCTTGCTGATTTTTAGTTTTCCCAATTTGTACACCCATGAGTGGAAGTGCCCTATGCTCTCTAAGCTGTGTGTTTTAGATGTTTCAGGACACACCGTACACTACTCCAGAGTGGCTGTTGGCAATTTACATCCCGCCCATCAGCGTAGCAAGGCTGCCATTTCTCCATGGCCTGTCCTGCATTTCTGGTTTTGACACTTTTTGCAGCATGGCCCTTTTGACACATGGGAAGCGAGACTTCTTTGTAGCGCTGATTTGCCTTTCCAGGTTACTTGGTTGGCCAAAAAGGGCGTATGCGTTTTTTCCTCAATATATTCAGGAAAAAACGCATACGCCCTTTTTGGCCAAGGGCATCATTGTCGACGTTTTGCCGCTTTTCATGTGCTTTAAAAGCGATTCGAATCTACCTCCTGAAACCTGTTTCCTGCAATTCTGCCTTGCTTTGAAATCCTCTTCTTTGCCTTCCCTCAATATATTTGTGGACGAGAGTTATCATTTATAACTCTGTGGGTTTGTGAATTGCAGTGTCCCTGAGCTCCATTTTTCAACTCGCTTTTTTGGGAGCTGGCCGCAAAAACGCGGGATTGCCTCAGGCCCTATTTTGTTTCCCCTCGGCATGCTGAGCCTGTAGTTAATTCTTCTTCCTGATGGGAAAATAGAGTGACCTGTGCCTGTCCCAACACCTAGATCTAGTCTCTCATTGGTTGCCCCTCTTCCCGTTCATCCTCAGGACAAATTGCAACCTGTAGGGAACAGGAGCTTAAAGGTGCTGATTCTCCAAGTAGGGAGATTGCTAGTAAAGTAGCTGGAAAGGTGAACCCGAGCACAAGGAGATGAGACATGAGGTGCGATTTAGAAACCTTTCAAAATCACACGGTGTACCATCTTCTGGGTTTCTCATGCATGTTTTCGATGTAGGAAGATGCCCTTGAACCTGGAGATTTGGGACCCATGGGATGGGTACCACGCAGTATTACTTTAAAGGGTCTGCGTTTGCTCACCCAACCTCACCCAACCTCTCAGCCCCAAGCGTGTCCACCCTTATGTCTCATCCAACTGTGGGTCTAGACATGGTCAATCCAGGTTGCAACACAGCCCCTGAACGAATTTTGTAAGAATTTCTCTCTCTTTCACTGTCTTTGTTTTACGGGTTTTTAAAAGTAATTTATTTTTATAATGGGGTTTAGCTGCTTTTCACGGCTGTGTTTATGCGGCTTTACACCCACTTGACTCACTTCCAGACAGATATCAATACATAGGTTTTAAGATTCTTACTAGTCAGATATATTCTTGTGCGCTGAATAGGGGGTGTTGAGTCCAGTTCACTGAGAAAGGAGTAGGTCTTGTCTATTACATATTGGGTGTATGGAACGGTATCTGAGCGAATTTGAAACCCTTGTTTTATGCATCACCCCACCTCACCTTTCCCGTTAAGCAGACATAGTGTGTTTTCTAAACGTGTGACTCTGTTCTGTTTTGTAATTCAGTTCAAGTGTAGCGGTTTTTACATTCCCTCTATAAGTGATAGCTTATTATAAGTGTCTTTTTCTGTGTGACTCATTTCACTTAGAATCGTCGTACCTAAATCCACTCATCTTGCTTCTACTAGCCTTATGACTTTGATTTCATGTCTGAGTGATATTCCATTGTACATAAGGACCACAACTTCTTTATGCATTTTTCTCTTTCCTGGGATATTTAAGGTGTGATGAAGTGGAGGTTCTTGTCAACAGAGCAGCCCTAAACTTTGGGGTGCCTGTGTCTTGCTGATTTTTAGTTTTCCCAATTTATACGCCCATGAGTGGACGTGCCCTATGCTCCCTAAGCTGTGTTTTTTCGATGTTTCAGGACACACCGTACACTTCTCCAGAGTGGCTGTTGGCAATTTACATCCCGCCCATCAGCGTAGCAAGGCTGCCATTTCTCCATGGCCTGTCCTGCATTTCTGGTTTTGACACTTTTTGCAGCATGGCCCTTTTGACCGATGGGAAGCGAGACTTCTTTGTAGCGCTGATTAGCCTTTCCAGGTTGCTTGGTTGGCCAAAAAGGGCGTATGCGTTTTTTCCTGAATATAATCAGGAAAAAATGCATACGCACTTTTTGGCCAAGGGCATCATTGTCGACGTTTTGCCGCTTTTCATGTGCTTTAAGGGCGATTCGAATCTACCTCCTGAAACCTGTTTCCTGCAATTCTGCCTTGCTTTCAAATCCTCTTCGTTGCCTTCCCTCAATATATTTGTGGACGAGAGTTATCATTTATAACTCAGCGGGTTTGTGAATTGCAGTGCCCCTGAGCTCCATTTTTCAACTGTCTTTTTTGGGAGCTGGCCGCAAAAGCACTGGATTTCCTCAGGCACTATTCTGGTTCCCGGCGGCAGGATTAGCCTGTGGTTAATTCTTCTTCCTGATGGGAAAATACAGTGACCTGTGCCTGTCCCTACACCTAGATCTAGTCTCTCATTGGTTGCCCCTCTTCCCGTTCATCCTCAGGACAAATTGCAACCTGTGGGGAACAGGAGCTTAAAGGTGCTGATTCTCCAAGTAGGGAGATTGCTAGTAAAGTAGCTGGAAAGGTGAACCCGAGCACAAGGAGATGAGACATGAGGTGCGATTTAGAAACCTTTCAAAATCACACGGTGTACCATCTTCTGGGTTTCTCATGCATGTTTTCGATGTAGGAAGATGCCCTTGAACCTGGAGATTTGGGACCCATGGGATGGGTACCACGCAGTATTACTTTAAAGGGTCTGCGTTTGCTCACCCAACCTCACCCAACCTCTCAGCCCCAAGCGTGTCCACCCTTATGTCTCATCCAGCTGTGGGTCTAGACATGGTCAATCCAGGTTGCAACACAGCCCCTGAACGAATTTTGTAAGAATTTCTCTCTCTTTCACTGTCTTTGTTTTACGGGTTTTTAAAAGTAATTTATTTTTATAATGGGGTTTAGCTGCTTTTCACGGCTGTGTTTATGCGGCTTTACACCCACTTGACTCACTTCCAGACAGATATCAATACATAGGTTTTAAGATTCTTACTAGTCAGATATATTCTTGTGCGCTGAATAGGGGGTGTTGAGTCCAGTTCACTGAGCAAGGAGTAGGTCTTGTCTATTACATATTGGGTGTATGGAACGGTATCTGAGCGAATTTGAAACCCTTGTTTTATGCATCACCCCACCTCACCTTTCCCGTTAAGCAGCCATAGTGTGTTTTCTAAACGTGTGACTCTGTTCTCTTTTGTAATTCAGTTCAAGTGTAGCAGTTTTTTCCATTCCCTCTATAAATGATAGCTTATGATAAGTGTCTTTTTCTGTGTGACTTATTTCACTTAGAATCGTCGTACCTAAATCCACTCATCTTGCTTCTTCTAGCCTTATGATATTGATTTCATGTCTGCGTGATATTCCATTGTACATAAGGACCACAACTTCTTTATCCATTTTTCTCTTTCCTGGGATATTTAAGGTGTCATGAAGTGGAGGTTCTTGTCAACAGAGCAGCCCTAAACTTTGGGGTGCCTGTGTCTTGCTGATTTTTAGTTTTCCCTATTTATACGCCCATGAGTGGACGTGCCCTATGCTCCCTAAGCTGTGTTTTTTCGATGTTTCAGGACACACCGCACACTTCTCCAGAGTGGCTGTTGGCAATTTACATCCCGCCCATCAGCGTAGCAAGGCTGCCATTTCTCCATGGCCTGTCCTGCATTTCTGGTTTTGACACTTTTTGCAGCATGGCCCTTTTGACCGATGGGAAGCGAGACTTCTTTGTAGCGCTGATTTGCCTTTCCAGGTTGCTTGGTTGGCCAAAAAGGGCGTATGCGTTTTTTCCTGAATACATTCAGGAAAAAACGCATACGCCCTTTTTGGCCAAGGGCATCACTGTCGACGTTTTGCCGCTTTTCAAGTGCTTTAAAGGCGATTCGAATCTACCTCCTGAAACCTGTTTCCTGCAATTCTGCCTTGCTTTCAAATCCTCTTCGTTGCCTTCCCTCAATATATCTGTGGATGAGAGTTATCATTTATAACTCTGTGGGTTTGTGAATTGCAGTGTCCCTGAGCTCCATTTTTCAACTCGCTTTTTTGGGAGCTGGCCGCAAAAGCACGGGATTGCCTGAGGCCCTATTCTGCTTCTGGGCGGCAGGCTGAGCATGTGGTTAAATCTTCTTCCTGATGGGAAAAAAGTGTGACCTGTGCCTGTCCCAACACCTAGAGCTAGTCTCTCGTTGGTTGCCCCTCTTCCCGTTCAACCTCAGGATAAATTGCAGTCTGTACAGAACTGGAGGTTAAAGGTGCTGATTCTCCAACGAGGGAGATTGCTAATAAAGCGGCTGGAATGGCGAACACGAGCACAAGGAGATGAGAAGTGAGGTGCGTTTCAGGAACCTTTCCCGATGAGATGGTGTACCATCTTCTGGGTTTCTCACGCATGTTTTCGATGTAGGAAGATGCCCTTGAACCTGGAGATTTGGGATCCATGGGATGGGTACGATGCAGTATTACTTTAAAGGGACTGCGTTTGCCCACCCAACCTCACCAAACCTCTCAGCCCCAAGAGTGTCCACCCTTATGTCTCATCTAGCTGTGGGTCTAGATATGGTCAGTCCACGTTGCATCACAGCCCCTGAACGAAATTATGTAAGAATTTCTCTGTCTTTCACTCTCTTGGTTTCATGGGTTTATAAAAGTAATTTATTTTTAAAATGGGGTTTAGCTGCTTTTCACTGCTGTGTTTATGCTGCTTTACCCCCACTTGACACACTTCCAGTGAAATATCAATACATAGGTTTTAAGATTCTTACTAGTCAGATATATTCTTGTGCGGTGAATAGGGGGTGTTGAATCCAGTTCACTGAGCAAGGAGTACGTCTTGTCTACTACATATTGGGTGTATGGAACGGTATCTGAGATAATTTGAAACACTTGATTTATGCATCACCCCAAATCACATTTCCCGTTAAGCAGCCATAGTGTGTTTTCAAAATGTGTGACTCTGTTCTGTTTTGTAATTCAGTTCAAGGGTAGCGGTTTTTACATTCCCTCTATAAGTGATAGCTTATGATAAGTGTCTTTTTCTGTGTGACTTATTTCACTTAGAATCGTCGTACCAAAATCCACTCATCTTGCTTCTTCTAGCCTTATGATATTGATTTCATGTGTGCGTGATATTCCATTGTACATAAGGACCACAACTTCTTTATCCATTTTTCTCTTTCCTGGGATATTTAAGGTGTCATGAAGTGGAGGTTCTTGTCAACAGAGCAGCCCTAAACTTTGGGGTGCCTGTGTCTTGCTGATTTTTAGTTTTCCCAATTTATACGCCCATGAGTGGACGTGCCCTATGCTCCCTAAGCTGTGTTTTTTCGATGTTTCACGACACACCGCACACTTCTCCAGAGTGGCTGTTGGCAATTTACATCCCGCCCATCAGCGTAGCAAGGCTGCAATTTCTGCATGGCCTGTCCTGAATTTCTGGTTTTGAAACTTTTTGCAGCATGGCCCTTTTGACCGATGGGAAGCGAGACTTCTTTGTAGCGCTGATTAGCCTTTCCAGGTTGCTTGGTTGGCCAAAAAGGGCGTACGCGTTTTTTCCTGAATATAATCAGGAAAAAATGCATACGCACTTTTTGGCCAAGGGCATCATTGTCGAAGTTTTGCCGCTTTTCATGTGCTTTAAGGGCGATTCGAATGTACCTCCTGAAACCTGTTTCCTGCAATTCTGCCTTGCTTTCAAATCCTCTTCGTTGCCTTCCCTCAATATATTTGTGGACGAGAGTTATCATTTATAACTCAGCGGGTTTGTGAATTGCAGTGCCTCTGAGCTCCATTTTTCAACTGTCTTTTTTGGGAGCTGGCCGCAAAAGCACTGGATTGCCTCAGGCACTATTTTGGTTCCCCTCGGCATGCTGAGCCTGTAGTTAATTCTTCTTCCTGATGGGAAAATACAGTGACCTGTGCCTGTCCCAACACCTAGATCTAGTCTCTCATTGGTTGCCCCTCTTCCCGTTCATCCTCAGGACAAATTGCAACCTGTAGGGAACAGGAGCTTAAAGGTGCTGATTCTCCAAGTAGGGAGATTGCTAGTAAAGTAGCTGGAATGGCGAACCCAAGCACAAGGAGATGAGAAATGAGGTGCGTTTTAGAAACCTTTCAAAATCACACGGTGTACCATCTTCTGGGTTTCTCATGCATGTTTTCGATGTAGGAAGATGCCCTTGAACCTGGAGATTTGGGACCCATGGGATGGGTACCACGCAGTATTACTTTAAAGGGTCTGCGTTTGCTCACCCAACCTCACCAAACCTCTCAGCCCCAAGAGTGTCCACACTTATGTCTCATCCAGCTGTGGGTCTAGATATGGTCAATCCAGGTTGCATCACAGCCCCTGAAGGAATTGTGTAAGAATTTCTCTCTCTTTCACTGTCTTTGTTTTACGGGTTTTTAAAAGTAATTTATTTTTATAATGGGGTTTAGCTGCTTTTCACGGCTGTGTTTATGCGGCTTTACACCCACTTGACTCACTTCCAGACAGATATCAATACATAGGTTTTAAGATTCTTACTACTCAGACATATTCTTGTGCGGTGAATAGGGGGTGTTGAGTCCAGTTCACTGAGCAAGGAGTAGGTCTTGTCTATTACATATTGGGTGTATGGAACGGTATCTGAGCGAATTTGAAACCCTTGTTTTATGCATCACCCCACCTCACCTTTCCCGTTAAGCAGACATAGTGTGTTTTCTAAACGTGTGACTCTGTTCTGTTTTGTAATTCAGTTCAAGTGTAGCGGTTTTTACATTCCCTCTATAAGTGATAGCTTATGATAAGTGTCTTTTTCTGTGTGACTTATTTCACTTAGAATTGTCGTACCTAAATCCAATCATCTTGCTTCTACTAGCCTTATGACTTTGATTTCATGTCTGAGTGATATTCCATTGTACATAAGGACCACAACTTCTTTATGCATTTTTCTCTTTCCTGGGATATTTAAGGTGTGATGAAGTGGAGGTTCTTGTCAACAGAGCAGCCCTAAACTTTGGGGTGCCTGTGTCTTGCTGATTTTAAGTTTTCCCAATTTATACGCCCATGAGTGGACGTGCCCTATGCTCCCTAAGCTGTGTTTTTTCGATGTTTCAGGACACACCGTACACTTCTCCAGAGTGGCTGTTGGCAATTTACATCCCGCCCATCAGCGTAGCAAGGCTGCCATTTCTCCATGGCCTGTCCTGCATTTCTGGTTTTGACACTTTTTGCAGCATGGCCCTTTTGACCGATGGGAAGCGAGACTTCTTTGTAGCGCTGATTAGCCTTTCCAGGTTGCTTGGTTGGCCAAAAAGGGCGTATGCGTTTTTTCCTGAATATAATCAGGAAAAAATGCATACGCACTTTTTGGCCAAGGGCATCATTGTCGACGTTTTGCCGCTTTTCATGTGCTTTAAGGGCGATTCGAATCTACCTCCTGAAACCTGTTTCCTGCAATTCTGCCTTGCTTTCAAATCCTCTTCGTTGCCTTCCCTCAATATGTTTGTGGACGAGAGTTATCATTTATAACTCAGCGGGTTTGTGAATTGCAGTGCCCCTGAGCTCCATTTTTCAACTGTCTTTTTTGGGTGCTGGCTGCAAAAGCACTGGATTGCCTCAGGCACTATTCTGGTTCCCGGCGGCAGGATTAGCCTGTGGTTAATTCTTCTTCCTGATGGGAAAATACAGTGACCTGTGCCTGTCCCAACACCTAGATCTAGTCTCTCATTGGTTGCCCCTCTTCCCGTTCATCCTCAGGACAAATTGCAACCTGTAGGGAACAGGAGCTTAAAGGTGCTGATTCTCCAAGTAGGGAGATTGCTAGTAAAGTAGCTGGAAAGGTGAACCCGAGCACAAGGAGATGAGACATGAGGTGCGATTTAGAAACCTTTCAAAATCACACGGTGTACCATCTTCTGGGTTTCTCATGCATGTTTTCGATGTAGGAAGATGCCCTTGAACCTGGAGATTTGGGACCCATGGGATGGGTACCACGCAGTATTACTTTAAAGGGTCTGCGTTTGCTCACCCAACCTCACCCAACCTCTCAGCCCCAAGAGTGTCCACCCTTATGTCTCATCCAGCTGTGGGTCTAGACATGGTCAATCCAGGTTGCAACACAGCCCCTGAACGAATTTTGTAAGAATTTCTCTCTCTTTCACTGTCTTTGTTTTACGGGTTTTTAAAAGTAATTTATTTTTATAATGGGGTTTAGCTGCTTTTCACGGCTGTGTTTATGCGGCTTTACACCCACTTGACTCACTTCCAGACAGATATCAATACATAGGTTTTAAGATTCTTACTACTCAGATATATTCTTGTGCGCTGAATAGGGTGTGTTGAGTCCAGTTCACTGAGCAAGGAGTAGGTATTGTCTATTACATATTGGGTGTATGGAACGGTATCTGAGCGAATTTGAAACCCTTGTTTTATGCATCACCCCACCTCACCTTTCCCGTTAAGCAGCCATAGTGTGTTTTCTAAACGTGTGACTCTGTTCTCTTTTGTAATTCAGTTCAAGTGTAGCAGTTTTTTCCATTCCCTCTATAAATGATAGCTTATGATAAGTGTCTTTTTCTGTGTGACTTATTTCACTTAGAATCGTCGTACCTAAATCCACTCATCTTGCTTCTACTAGCCTTATGACATTGATTTCATGTCTGAGTGATATTCCATTGTACATAAGGACCACAACTTCTTTATCCATTTTTCTCTTTCCTGGGATATTTAAGGTGTCATGAAGTGGAGGTTCTTGTCAACAGAGCAGCCCTAAACTTTGGGGTGCCTGTGTCTTGCTGATTTTTAGTTTTCCCAATTTATACGCCCATGAGTGGACGTGCCCTATGCTCCCTAAGCTGTGTTTTTTCGATGTTTCAGGACACACCGCACACTTCTCCAGAGTGGCTGTTGGCAATTTACATCCCGCCCATCAGCGTAGCAAGGCTGCCATTTCTCCATGGCCTGTCCTGCATTTCTGGTTTTGACACTTTTTGCAGCATGGCCCTTTTGACCGATGGGAAGCGAGACTTCTTTGTAGCGCTGATTTGCCTTTCCAGGTTGCTTGGTTGGCCAAAAAGGGCGTATGCGTTTTTTCCTGAATACATTCAGGAAAAAACGCATACGCCCTTTTTGGCCAAGGGCATCACTGTCGACGTTTTGCCGCTTTTCAAGTGCTTTAAAGGCGATTCGAATCTACCTCCTGAAACCTGTTTCCTGCAATTCTGCCTTGCTTTCAAATCCTCTTCGTTGCCTTCCCTCAATATATCTGTGGATGAGAGTTATCATTTATAACTCTGCGGGTTTTTGAATTGCAGTGTCCCTGAGCTCCATTTTTCAACTCGCTTTTTTGGGAGCTGGCCGCAAAAGCACGGGATTGCCTGAGGCCCTATTCTGCTTCTGGGCGGCAGGCTGAGCATGTGGTTAAATCTTCTTCCTGATGGGAAAAAAGTGTGACCTGTGCCTGTCCCAACACCTAGAGCTAGTCTCTCGTTGGTTGCCCCTCTTCCCGTTCAACCTCAGGATAAATTGCAGTCTGTACAGAACTGGAGGTTAAAGGTGCTGATTCTCCAACGAGGGAGATTGCTAATAAAGCGGCTGGAATGGCGAACACGAGCACAAGGAGATGAGAAGTGAGGTGCGTTTCAGGAACCTTTCCCGATGAGATGGTGTACCATCTTCTGGGTTTCTCACGCATGTTTTCGATGTAGGAAGATGCCCTTGAACCTGGAGATTTGGGATCCATGGGATGGGTACGATGCAGTATTACTTTAAAGGGACTGCGTTTGCCCACCCAACCTCACCAAACCTCTCAGCCCCAAGAGTGTCCACCCTTATGTCTCATCTAGCTGTGGGTCTAGATATGGTCAGTCCACGTTGCATCACAGCCCCTGAACGAAATTATGTAAGAATTTCTCTGTCTTTCACTCTCTTGGTTTCATGGGTTTATAAAAGTAATTTATTTTTAAAATGGGGTTTAGCTGCTTTTCACTGCTGTGTTTATGCTGCTTTACCCCCACTTGACACACTTCCAGTGAAATATCAATACATAGGTTTTAAGATTCTTACTAGTCAGATATATTCTTGTGCGGTGAATAGGGGGTGTTGAATCCAGTTCACTGAGCAAGGAGTAGGTCTTGTCTACTACATATTGGGTGTATGGAACGGTATCTGAGATAATTTGAAACACTTGATTTATGCATCACCCCAAATCACATTTCCCGTTAAGCAGCCATAGTGTGTTTTCAAAATGTGTGACTCTGTTCTGTTTTGTAATTCAGTTCAAGGGTAACGGTTTTTACATTCCCTCTATAAGTGATAGCTTATGATAAGTGTCTTTTTCTGTGTGACTTATTTCACTTAGAATCGTCATACCTAAATCCACTCATCTTGCTTCTACTAGCCTTATGACTTTGATTTCATGTCTGAGTGATATTCCATTGTACATAAGGACCACAACTTCTTTATGCATTTTTCTCTTTCCTGGGATATTTAAGGTGTGATGAATTGGAGGTTCTTGTCAACAGAGCAGCCCTAAACTTTGGGGTGCCTGTGTCTTGCTGATTTTTAGTTTTCCCAATTTATACGCCCATGAGTGGACGTGCCCTATGCTCCCTAAGCTGTGTTTTTTCGATGTTTCACGACACACCGCACACTTCTCCAGAGTGGCTGTTGGCAATTTACATCCCGCCCATCAGCGTAGCAAGGCTGCCATTTCTCCATGGCCTGTCCTGCATTTCTGGTTTTGACACTTTTTGCAGCATGGCCCTTTTGACCGATGGGAAGCGAGACTTCTTTGTAGCGCTGATTAGCCTTTCCAGGTTGCTTGGTTGGCCAAAAAGGGCGTATGCGTTTTTTCCTGAATATAATCAGGAAAAAATGCATACGCACTTTTTGGCCAAGGGCATCATTGTCGACGTTTTGCCGCTTTTCATGTGCTTTAAGGGCGATTCGAATCTACCTCCTGAAACCTGTTTCCTGCAATTCTGCCTTGCATTCAAATCCTCTTCGTTGCCTTCCCTCAATATATTTGTGGACGAGAGTTATCATTTATAACTCAGCGGGTTTGTGAATTGCAGTGCCCCTGAGCTCCATTTTTCAACTGTCTTTTTTGGGAGCTGGCTGCAAAAGCACTGGATTGCCTCAGGCACTATTTTGGTTCCCCTCGGCATGCTGAGCCTGTAGTTAATTCTTCTTCCTGATGGGAAAATAGAGTGACCTGTGCCTGTCCCAACACCTATATCTAGTCTCTTATTGGTTGCCCCTCTTCCCGTTCATCCTCAGGACAAATTGCAACCTGTAGGGAACAGGAGCTTAAAGGTGCTGATTCTCCAAGTAGGGAGATTGCTAGTAAAGTAGCTGGAATGGCGAACCCAAGCACAAGGAGATGAGAAATGAGGTGCGTTTTAGAAACCTTTCAAAATCACACGGTGTACCATCTTCTGGGTTTCTCATGCATGTTTTCAATGTAGGAAGATGCCCTTGAACCTGGAGATTTGGGACCCATGGGATGGGTACCACGCAGTATTACTTTAAAGGGTCTGCGTTTGCTCACCCAACCTCACCCAACCTCTCAGCCCCAAGAGTGTCCACCCTTATGTCTCATCCAGCTGTGGGTCTAGATATGGTCAATCCAGGTTGCATCACAGCCCCTGAAGGAATTGTGTAAGAATTTCTCTCTCTTTCACTGTCTTTGTTTTACGGGTTTTTAAAAGTAATTTATTTTTATAATGGGGTTTAGCTGCTTTTCACGGCTGTGTTTATGCGGCTTTACACCCACTTGACTCACTTCCAGACAGATATCAATACATAGGTTTTAAGATTCTTACTACTCAGACATATTCTTGTGCGGTGAATAGGGGGTGTTGAGTCCAGTTCACTGAGCAAGGAGTAGGTCTTGTCTATTACATATTGGGTGTATGGAACGGTATCTGAGCGAATTTGAAACCCTTGTTTTATGCATCACCCCACCTCACCTTTCCCGTTAAGCAGACATAGTGTGTTTTCTAAACGTGTGACTCTGTTCTGTTTTGTAATTCAGTTCAAGTGTAGCGGTTTTTACATTCCCTCTATAAGTGATAGCTTATGATAAGTGTCTTTTTCTGTGTGACTTATTTCACTTAGAATTGTCGTACCTAAATCCAATCATCTTGCTTCTACTAGCCTTATGACTTTGATTTCATGTCTGAGTGATATTCCATTGTACATAAGGACCACAACTTCTTTATGCATTTTTCTCTTTCCTGGGATATTTAAGGTGTGATGAAGTGGAGGTTCTTGTCAACAGAGCAGCCCTAAACTTTGGGGTGCCTGTGTCTTGCTGATTTTTAGTTTTCCCAATTTATACGCCCATGAGTGGACGTGCCCTATGCTCCCTAAGCTGTGTTTTTTCGATGTTTCAGGACACACCCTACACTTCTCCAGAGTGGCTGTTGGCAATTTACATCCCGCCCATCAGCGTAGCAAGGCTGCCATTTCTCCATGGCCTGTCCTGCATTTCTGGTTTTGACACTTTTTGCAGCATGGCCCTTTTGACCGATGGGAAGCGAGACTTCTTTGTAGCGCTGATTAGCCTTTCCAGGTTGCTTGGTTGGCCAAAAAGGGCGTATGCGTTTTTTCCTGAATATAATCAGGAAAAAATGCATACGCACTTTTTGGCCAAGGGCATCATTGTCGACGTTTTGCCGCTTTTCATGTGCTTTAAGGGCGATTCGAATCTACCTCCTGAAACCTGTTTCCTGCAATTCTGCCTTGCTTTCAAATCCTCTTCGTTGCCTTCCCTCAATATGTTTGTGGACGAGAGTTATCATTTATAACTCAGCGGGTTTGTGAATTGCAGTGCCCCTGAGCTCCATTTTTCAACTGTCTTTTTTGGGTGCTGGCTGCAAAAGCACTGGATTGCCTCAGGCACTATTCTGGTTCCCGGCGGCAGGATTAGCCTGTGGTTAATTCTTCTTCCTGATGGGAAAATACAGTGACCTGTGCCTGTCCCAACACCTAGATCTAGTCTCTCATTGGTTGCCCCTCTTCCCGTTCATCCTCAGGACAAATTGCAACCTGTAGGGAACAGGAGCTTAAAGGTGCTGATTCTCCAAGTAGGGAGATTGCTAGTAAAGTAGCTGGAAAGGTGAACCCGAGCACAAGGAGATGAGACATGAGGTGCGATTTAGAAACCTTTCAAAATCACACGGTGTACCATCTTCTGGGTTTCTCATGCATGTTTTCGATGTAGGAAGATGCCCTTGAACCTGGCGATTTGGGACCCATGGGATGGGTACCACGCAGTATTACTTTAAAGGGTCTGCGTTTGCTCACCCAACCTCACCCAACCTCTCAGCCCCAAGAGTGTCCACCCTTATGTCTCATCCAGCTGTGGGTCTAGACATGGTCAATCCAGGTTGCAACACAGCCCCTGAACGAATTTTGTAAGAATTTCTCTCTCTTTCACTGTCTTTGTTTTACGGGTTTTTAAAAGTAATTTATTTTTATAATGGGGTTTAGCTGCTTTTCACGGCTGTGTTTATGCGGCTTTACACCCACTTGACTCACTTCCAGACAGATATCAATACATAGGTTTTAAGATTCTTACTACTCAGATATATTCTTGTGCGCTGAATAGGGTGTGTTGAGTCCAGTTCACTGAGCAAGGAGTAGGTATTGTCTATTACATATTGGGTGTATGGAACGGTATCTGAGCGAATTTGAAACCCTTGTTTTATGCATCACCCCACCTCACCTTTCCCGTTAAGCAGCCATAGTGTGTTTTCTAAACGTGTGACTCTGTTCTCTTTTGTAATTCAGTTCAAGTGTAGCAGTTTTTTCCATTCCCTCTATAAATGATAGCTTATGATAAGTGTCTTTTTCTGTGTGACTTATTTCACTTAGAATCGTCGTACCTAAATCCACTCATCTTGCTTCTACTAGCCTTATGACATTGATTTCATGTCTGAGTGATATTCCATTGTACATAAGGACCACAACTTCTTTATCCATTTTTCTCTTTCCTGGGATATTTAAGGTGTCATGAAGTGGAGGTTCTTGTCAACAGAGCAGCCCTAAACTTTGGGGTGCCTGTGTCTTGCTGATTTTTAGTTTTCCCTATTTATACGCCCATGAGTGGACGTGCCCTATGCTCCCTAAGCTGTGTTTTTTCGATGTTTCAGGACACACCGCACACTTCTCCAGAGTGGCTGTTGGCAATTTACATCCCGCCCATCAGCGTAGCAAGGCTGCCATTTCTCCATGGCCTGTCCTGCATTTCTGGTTTTGACACTTTTTGCAGCATGGCCCTTTTGACCGATGGGAAGCGAGACTTCTTTGTAGCGCTGATTTGCCTTTCCAGGTTGCTTGGTTGGCCAAAAAGGGCGTATGCGTTTTTTCCTGAATACATTCAGGAAAAAACGCATACGCCCTTTTTGGCCAAGGGCATCACTGTCGACGTTTTGCCGCTTTTCAAGTGCTTTAAAGGCGATTCGAATCTACCTCCTGAAACCTGTTTCCTGCAATTCTGCCTTGCTTTCAAATCCTCTTCGTTGCCTTCCCTCAATATATCTGTGGATGAGAGTTATCATTTATAACTCTGCGGGTTTGTGAATTGCAGTGTCCCTGAGCTCCATTTTTCAACTCGCTTTTTTGGGAGCTGGCCGCAAAAGCACGGGATTGCCTGAGGCCCTATTCTGCTTCTGGGCGGCAGGCTGAGCATGTGGTTAAATCTTCTTCCTGATGGGAAAAAAGTGTGACCTGTGCCTGTCCCAACACCTAGAGCTAGTCTCTCGTTGGTTGCCCCTCTTCCCGTTCAACCTCAGGATAAATTGCAGTCTGTACAGAACTGGAGGTTAAAGGTGCTGATTCTCCAACGAGGGAGATTGCTAATAAAGCGGCTGGAATGGCGAACACGAGCACAAGGAGATGAGAAGTGAGGTGCGTTTCAGGAACCTTTCCCGATGAGATGGTGTACCATCTTCTGGGTTTCTCACGCATGTTTTCGATGTAGGAAGATGCCCTTGAACCTGGAGATTTGGGATCCATGGGATGGGTACGATGCAGTATTACTTTAAAGGGACTGCGTTTGCCCACCCAACCTCACCAAACCTCTCAGCCCCAAGAGTGTCCACCCTTATGTCTCATCTAGCTGTGGGTCTAGATATGGTCAGTCCACGTTGCATCACAGCCCCTGAACGAAATTATGTAAGAATTTCTCTGTCTTTCACTCTCTTGGTTTCATGAGTTTATAAAAGTAATTTATTTTTAAAATGGGGTTTAGCTGCTTTTCACTGCTGTGTTTATGCTGCTTTACCCCCACTTGACACACTTCCAGTGAAATATCAATACATAGGTTTTAAGATTCTTACTAGTCAGATATATTCTTGTGCGGTGAATAGGGGGTGTTGAGTCCAGTTCACTGAGCAAGGAGTAGGTCTTGTCTATTACATATTGGGTGTATGGAACGGTATCTGAGCGAATTTGAAACCCTTGTTTTATGCATCACCCCACCTCACCTTTCCCGTTAAGCAGACATAGTGTGTTTTCTAAACGTGTGACTCTGTTCTGTTTTGTAATTCAGTTCAAGTGTAGCGGTTTTTACATTCCCTCTATAAGTGATAGCTTATGATAAGTGTCTTTTTCTGTGTGACTTATTTCACTTAGAATCGTCGTACCTAAATCCACTCATCTTGCTTCTACTAGCCTTATGACTTTGATTTCATGTCTGAGTGATATTCCATTGTACATAAGGACCACAACTTCTTTATGCATTTTTCTCTTTCCTGGGATATTTAAGGTGTGATGAAGTGGAGGTTCTTGTCAACAGAGCAGCCCTAAACTTTGGGGTGCCTGTGTCTTGCTGATTTTTAGTTTTCCCAATTTATACGCCCATGAGTGGACGTGCCCTATGCTCCCTAAGCTGTGTTTTTTCGATGTTTCAGGACACACCGTACACTTCTCCAGAGTGGCTGTTGGCAATTTACATCCCGCCCATCAGCGTAGCACGGCTGCCATTTCTCCATGGCCTGTCCTGCATTTCTGGTTTTGACACTTTTTGCAGCATGGCCCTTTTGACCGATGGGAAGCGAGACTTCTTTGTAGCGCTGATTAGCCTTTCCAGGTTGCTTGGTTGGCCAAAAAGGGCGTATGCGTTTTTTCCTGAATATAATCAGGAAAAAATGCATACGCACTTTTTGGCCAAGGGCATCATTGTCGACGTTTTGCCCCTTTTCATGTGCTTTAAGGGCGATTCGAATCTACCTCCTGAAACCTGTTTCCTGCAATTCTGCCTTGCTTTCAAATCCTCTTCGTTGCTTTCCCTCAATATATTTGTGGACGAGAGTTATCATTTATAACTCAGCGGGTTTGTGAATTGCAGTGCCCCTGAGCTCCATTTTTCAACTGTCTTTTTTGGGTGCTGGCTGCAAAAGCACTGGATTGCCTCAGGCACTATTCTGGTTCCCGGCGGCAGGATTAGCCTGTGGTTAATTCTTCTTCCTGATGGGAAAATACAGTGACCTGTGCCTGTCCCAACACCTAGATCTAGTCTCTCATTGGTTGCCCCTCTTCCCGTTCATCCTCAGGACAAATTGCAACCTGTAGGGAACAGGAGCTTAAAGGTGCTGATTCTCCAAGTAGGGAGATTGCTAGTAAAGTAGCTGGAATGGCGAACCCAAGCACAAGGAGATGAGAAATGAGGTGCGTTTTAGAAACCTTTCAAAATCACACGGTGTACCATCTTCTGGGTTTCTCATGCATGTTTTCAATGTAGGAAGATGCCCTTGAACCTGGAGATTTGGGACCCATGGGATGGGTACCACGCAGTATTACTTTAAAGGGTCTGCGTTTGCTCACCCAACCTCACCCAACCTCTCAGCCCCAAGAGTGTCCACCCTTATGTCTCATCCAGCTGTGGGTCTAGATATGGTCAATCCAGGTTGCATCACAGCCCCTGAAGGAATTGTGTAAGAATTTCTCTCTCTTTCACTGTCTTTGTTTTACGGGTTTTTAAAAGTAATTTATTTTTATAATGGGGTTTAGCTGCTTTTCACGGCTGTGTTTATGCGGCTTTACACCCACTTGAGTCACTTCCAGACAGATATCAATACATAGGTTTTAAGATTCTTACTACTCAGACATATTCTTGTGCGGTGAATAGGGGGTGTTGAGTCCAGTTCACTGAGCAAGGAGTAGGTCTTGTCTATTACATATTGGGTGTATGGAACGGTATCTGAGCGAATTTGAAACCCTTGTTTTATGCATCACCCCACCTCACCTTTCCCGTTAAGCAGACATAGTGTGTTTTCTAAACGTGTGACTCTGTTCTGTTTTGTAATTCAGTTCAAGTGTAGCGGTTTTTACATTCCCTCTATAAGTGATAGCTTATGATAAGTGTCTTTTTCTGTGTGACTTATTTCACTTAGAATTGTCGTACCTAAATCCAATCATCTTGCTTCTACTAGCCTTATGACTTTGATTTCATGTCTGAGTGATATTCCATTGTACATAAGGACCACAACTTCTTTATGCATTTTTCTCTTTCCTGGGATATTTAAGGTGTGATGAAGTGGAGGTTCTTGTCAACAGAGCAGCCCTAAACTTTGGGGTGCCTGTGTCTTGCTGATTTTTAGTTTTCCCAATTTATACGCCCATGAGTGGACGTGCCCTATGCTCCCTAAGCTGTGTTTTTTCGATGTTTCAGGACACACCCTACACTTCTCCAGAGTGGCTGTTGGCAATTTACATCCCGCCCATCAGCGTAGCAAGGCTGCCATTTCTCCATGGCCTGTCCTGCATTTCTGGTTTTGACACTTTTTGCAGCATGGCCCTTTTGACCGATGGGAAGCGAGACTTCTTTGTAGCGCTGATTAGCCTTTCCAGGTTGCTTGGTTGGCCAAAAAGGGCGTATGCGTTTTTTCCTGAATATAATCAGGAAAAAATGCATACGCACTTTTTGGCCAAGGGCATCATTGTCGACGTTTTGCCGCTTTTCATGTGCTTTAAGGGCGATTCGAATCTACCTCCTGAAACCTGTTTCCTGCAATTCTGCCTTGCTTTCAAATCCTCTTCGTTGCCTTCCCTCAATATGTTTGTGGACGAGAGTTATCATTTATAACTCAGCGGGTTTGTGAATTGCAGTGCCCCTGAGCTCCATTTTTCAACTGTCTTTTTTGGGTGCTGGCTGCAAAAGCACTGGATTGCCTCAGGCACTATTCTGGTTCCCGGCGGCAGGATTAGCCTGTGGTTAATTCTTCTTCCTGATGGGAAAATACAGTGACCTGTGCCTGTCCCAACACCTAGATCTAGTCTCTCATTGGTTGCCCCTCTTCCCGTTCATCCTCAGGACAAATTGCAACCTGTAGGGAACAGGAGCTTAAAGGTGCTGATTCTCCAAGTAGGGAGATTGCTAGTAAAGTAGCTGGAAAGGTGAACCCGAGCACAAGGAGATGAGACATGAGGTGCGATTTAGAAACCTTTCAAAATCACACGGTGTACCATCTTCTGGGTTTCTCATGCATGTTTTCGATGTAGGAAGATGCCCTTGAACCTGGCGATTTGGGACCCATGGGATGGGTACCACGCAGTATTACTTTAAAGGGTCTGCGTTTGCTCACCCAACCTCACCCAACCTCTCAGCCCCAAGAGTGTCCACCCTTATGTCTCATCCAGCTGTGGGTCTAGACATGGTCAATCCAGGTTGCAACACAGCCCCTGAACGAATTTTGTAAGAATTTCTCTCTCTTTCACTGTCTTTGTTTTACGGGTTTTTAAAAGTAATTTATTTTTATAATGGGGTTTAGCTGCTTTTCACGGCTGTGTTTATGCGGCTTTACACCCACTTGACTCACTTCCAGACAGATATCAATACATAGGTTTTAAGATTCTTACTACTCAGATATATTCTTGTGCGCTGAATAGGGTGTGTTGAGTCCAGTTCACTGAGCAAGGAGTAGGTATTGTCTATTACATATTGGGTGTATGGAACGGTATCTGAGCGAATTTGAAACCCTTGTTTTATGCATCACCCCACCTCACCTTTCCCGTTAAGCAGCCATAGTGTGTTTTCTAAACGTGTGACTCTGTTCTCTTTTGTAATTCAGTTCAAGTGTAGCAGTTTTTTCCATTCCCTCTATAAATGATAGCTTATGATAAGTGTCTTTTTCTGTGTGACTTATTTCACTTAGAATCGTCGTACCTAAATCCACTCATCTTGCTTCTACTAGCCTTATGACATTGATTTCATGTCTGAGTGATATTCCATTGTACATAAGGACCACAACTTCTTTATCCATTTTTCTCTTTCCTGGGATATTTAAGGTGTCATGAAGTGGAGGTTCTTGTCAACAGAGCAGCCCTAAACTTTGGGGTGCCTGTGTCTTGCTGATTTTTAGTTTTCCCTATTTATACGCCCATGAGTGGACGTGCCCTATGCTCCCTAAGCTGTGTTTTTTCGATGTTTCAGGACACACCGCACACTTCTCCAGAGTGGCTGTTGGCAATTTACATCCCGCCCATCAGCGTAGCAAGGCTGCCATTTCTCCATGGCCTGTCCTGCATTTCTGGTTTTGACACTTTTTGCAGCATGGCCCTTTTGACCGATGGGAAGCGAGACTTCTTTGTAGCGCTGATTTGCCTTTCCAGGTTGCTTGGTTGGCCAAAAAGGGCGTATGCGTTTTTTCCTGAATACATTCAGGAAAAAACGCATACGCCCTTTTTGGCCAAGGGCATCACTGTCGACGTTTTGCCGCTTTTCAAGTGCTTTAAAGGCGATTCGAATCTACCTCCTGAAACCTGTTTCCTGCAATTCTGCCTTGCTTTCAAATCCTCTTCGTTGCCTTCCCTCAATATATCTGTGGATGAGAGTTATCATTTATAACTCTGCGGGTTTGTGAATTGCAGTGTCCCTGAGCTCCATTTTTCAACTCGCTTTTTTGGGAGCTGGCCGCAAAAGCACGGGATTGCCTGAGGCCCTATTCTGCTTCTGGGCGGCAGGCTGAGCATGTGGTTAAATCTTCTTCCTGATGGGAAAAAAGTGTGACCTGTGCCTGTCCCAACACCTAGAGCTAGTCTCTCGTTGGTTGCCCCTCTTCCCGTTCAACCTCAGGATAAATTGCAGTCTGTACAGAACTGGAGGTTAAAGGTGCTGATTCTCCAACGAGGGAGATTGCTAATAAAGCGGCTGGAATGGCGAACACGAGCACAAGGAGATGAGAAGTGAGGTGCGTTTCAGGAACCTTTCCCGATGAGATGGTGTACCATCTTCTGGGTTTCTCACGCATGTTTTCGATGTAGGAAGATGCCCTTGAACCTGGAGATTTGGGATCCATGGGATGGGTACGATGCAGTATTACTTTAAAGGGACTGCGTTTGCCCACCCAACCTCACCAAACCTCTCAGCCCCAAGAGTGTCCACCCTTATGTCTCATCTAGCTGTGGGTCTAGATATGGTCAGTCCACGTTGCATCACAGCCCCTGAACGAAATTATGTAAGAATTTCTCTGTCTTTCACTCTCTTGGTTTCATGAGTTTATAAAAGTAATTTATTTTTAAAATGGGGTTTAGCTGCTTTTCACTGCTGTGTTTATGCTGCTTTACCCCCACTTGACACACTTCCAGTGAAATATCAATACATAGGTTTTAAGATTCTTACTAGTCAGATATATTCTTGTGCGGTGAATAGGGGGTGTTGAGTCCAGTTCACTGAGCAAGGAGTAGGTCTTGTCTATTACATATTGGGTGTATGGAACGGTATCTGAGCGAATTTGAAACCCTTGTTTTATGCATCACCCCACCTCACCTTTCCCGTTAAGCAGACATAGTGTGTTTTCTAAACGTGTGACTCTGTTCTGTTTTGTAATTCAGTTCAAGTGTAGCGGTTTTTACATTCCCTCTATAAGTGATAGCTTATGATAAGTGTCTTTTTCTGTGTGACTTATTTCACTTAGAATCGTCGTACCTAAATCCACTCATCTTGCTTCTACTAGCCTTATGACTTTGATTTCATGTCTGAGTGATATTCCATTGTACATAAGGACCACAACTTCTTTATGCATTTTTCTCTTTCCTGGGATATTTAAGGTGTGATGAAGTGGAGGTTCTTGTCAACAGAGCAGCCCTAAACTTTGGGGTGCCTGTGTCTTGCTGATTTTTAGTTTTCCCAATTTATACGCCCATGAGTGGACGTGCCCTATGCTCCCTAAGCTGTGTTTTTTCGATGTTTCAGGACACACCGTACACTTCTCCAGAGTGGCTGTTGGCAATTTACATCCCGCCCATCAGCGTAGCACGGCTGCCATTTCTCCATGGCCTGTCCTGCATTTCTGGTTTTGACACTTTTTGCAGCATGGCCCTTTTGACCGATGGGAAGCGAGACTTCTTTGTAGCGCTGATTAGCCTTTCCAGGTTGCTTGGTTGGCCAAAAAGGGCGTATGCGTTTTTTCCTGAATATAATCAGGAAAAAATGCATACGCACTTTTTGGCCAAGGGCATCATTGTCGACGTTTTGCCCCTTTTCATGTGCTTTAAGGGCGATTCGAATCTACCTCCTGAAACCTGTTTCCTGCAATTCTGCCTTGCTTTCAAATCCTCTTCGTTGCTTTCCCTCAATATATTTGTGGACGAGAGTTATCATTTATAACTCAGCGGGTTTGTGAATTGCAGTGCCCCTGAGCTCCATTTTTCAACTGTCTTTTTTGGGTGCTGGCTGCAAAAGCACTGGATTGCCTCAGGCACTATTCTGGTTCCCGGCGGCAGGATTAGCCTGTGGTTAATTCTTCTTCCTGATGGGAAAATACAGTGACCTGTGCCTGTCCCAACACCTAGATCTAGTCTCTCATTGGTTGCCCCTCTTCCCGTTCATCCTCAGGACAAATTGCAACCTGTAGGGAACAGGAGCTTAAAGGTGCTGATTCTCCAAGTAGGGAGATTGCTAGTAAAGTAGCTGGAAAGGTGAACCCGAGCACAAGGAGATGAGACATGAGGTGCGATTTAGAAACCTTTCAAAATCACACGGTGTACCATCTTCTGGGTTTCTCATGCATGTTTTCGATGTAGGAAGATGCCCTTGAACCTGGAGATTTGGGACCCATGGGATGGGTACCACGCAGTATTACTTTAAAGGGTCTGCGTTTGCTCACCCAACCTCACCCAACCTCTCAGCCCCAAGAGTGTCCACCCTTATGTCTCATCCAGCTGTGGGTCTAGACATGGTCAATCCAGGTTGCAACACAGCCCCTGAACGAATTTTGTAAGAATTTCTCTCTCTTTCACTGTCTTTGTTTTACGGGTTTTTAAAAGTAATTTATTTTTATAATGGGGTTTAGCTGCTTTTCACGGCTGTGTTTATGTGGCTTTACACCCACTTGACTCACTTCCAGACAGATATCAATACATAGGTTTTAAGATTCTTACTACTCAGATATATTCTTGTGCGCTGAATAGGGGGTGTTGAGTCCAGTTCACTGAGCAAGGAGTAGGTCTTGTCTATTACATATTGGGTGTATGGAACGGTATCTGAGCGAATTTGAAACCCTTGTTTTATGCATCACCCCACCTCACCTTTCCCGTTAAGCAGCCATAGTGTGTTTTCTAAACGTGTGACTCTGTTCTCTTTTGTAATTCAGTTCAAGTGTAGCGGTTTTTTCCATTCCCTCTATAAATGATAGCTTATGATAAGTGTCTTTTTCTGTGTGACTTATTTCACTTAGAATCGTCGTACCTAAATCCACTCATCTTGCTTCTACTAGCCTTATGACATTGATTTCATGTCTGAGTGATATTCCATTGTACATAAGGACCACAACTTCTTTATGCATTTTTCTCTTTCCTGGGATATTTAAGGTGTGATGAAGTGGAGGTTCTTGTCAACAGAGCAGCCCTAAACTTTGGGGTGCCTGTGTCTTGCTGATTTTTAGTTTTCCCTATTTATACGCCCATGAGTGGACGTGCCCTATGCTCCCTAAGCTGTGTTTTTTCGATGTTTCAGGACACACCGCACACTTCTCCAGAGTGGCTGTTGGCAATTTACATCCCGCCCATCAGCGTAGCAAGGCTGCCATTTCTCCATGGCCTGTCCTGCATTTCTGGTTTTGACACTTTTTGCAGCATGGCCCTTTTGACTGATGGGAAGCGAGACTTCTTTGTAGCGCTGATTTGCCTTTCCAGGTTGCTTGGTTGGCCAAAAAGGGCGTATGCGTTTTTTCCTGAATACATTCAGGAAAAAACGCATACGCCCTTTTTGGCCAAGGGCATCACTGTCGACGTTTTGCCGCTTTTCAAGTGCTTTAAAGGCGATTCGAATCTACCTCCTGAAACCTGTTTCCTGCAATTCTGCCTTGCTTTCAAATCCTCTTCGTTGCCTTCCCTCAATATATCTGTGGATGAGAGTTATCATTTATAACTCTGCGGGTTTGTGAATTGCAGTGTCCCTGAGCTCCATTTTTCAACTCGCTTTTTTGGGAGCTGGCCGCAAAAGCACGGGATTGCCTGAGGCCCTATTCTGCTTCTGGGCGGCAGGCTGAGCATGTGGTTAAATCTTCTTCCTGATGGGAAAAAAGTGTGACCTGTGCCTGTCCCAACACCTAGAGCTAGTCTCTCGTTGGTTGCCCCTCTTCCCGTTCAACCTCAGGATAAATTGCAGTCTGTACAGAACTGGAGGTTAAAGGTGCTGATTCTCCAACGAGGGAGATTGCTAATAAAGCGGCTGGAATGGCGAACACGAGCACAAGGAGATGAGAAGTGAGGTGCGTTTCAGGAACCTTTCCCGATGAGATGGTGTACCATCTTCTGGGTTTCTCACGCATGTTTTCGATGTAGGAAGATGCCCTTGAACCTGGAGATTTGGGATCCATGGGATGGGTACGATGCAGTATTACTTTAAAGGGACTGCGTTTGCCCACCCAACCTCACCAAACCTCTCAGCCCCAAGAGTGTCCACCCTTATGTCTCATCTAGCTGTGGGTCTAGATATGGTCAGTCCACGTTGCATCACAGCCCCTGAACGAAATTATGTAAGAATTTCTCTGTCTTTCACTCTCTTGGTTTCATGGGTTTATAAAAGTAATTTATTTTTAAAATGGGGTTTAGCTGCTTTTCACTGCTGTGTTTATGCTGCTTTACCCCCACTTGACACACTTCCAGTGAAATATCAATACATAGGTTTTAAGATTCTTACTAGTCAGATATATTCTTGTGCGGTGAATAGGGGGTGTTGAATCCAGTTCACTGAGCAAGGAGTAGGTCTTGTCTACTACATATTGGGTGTATGGAACGGTATCTGAGATAATTTGAAACACTTGATTTATGCATCACCCCAAATCACATTTCCCGTTAAGCAGCCATAGTGTGTTTTCAAAATGTGTGACTCTGTTCTGTTTTGTAATTCAGTTCAAGGGTAACGGTTTTTACATTCCCTCTATAAGTGATAGCTTATGATAAGTGTCTTTTTCTGTGTGACTTATTTCACTTAGAATCGTCATACCTAAATCCACTCATCTTGCTTCTACTAGCCTTATGACATTGATTTCATGTCTGAGTGATATTCCATTGTACATAAGGACCACAACTTCTTTATCCATTTTTCTCTTTCCTGGGATATTTAAGGTGTCATGAAGTGGAGGTTCTTGTCAACAGAGCAGCCCTAAACTTTGGGGTGCCTGTGTCTTGCTGATTTTTAGTTTTCCCTATTTATACGCCCATGAGTGGACGTGCCCTATGCTCCCTAAGCTGTGTTTTTTCGATGTTTCAGGACACACCGCACACTTCTCCAGAGTGGCTGTTGGCAATTTACATCCCGCCCATCAGCGTAGCAAGGCTGCCATTTCTCCATGGCCTGTCCTGCATTTCTGGTTTTGACACTTTTTGCAGCATGGCCCTTTTGACCGATGGGAAGCGAGACTTCTTTGTAGTGCTGATTTGCCTTTCCAGGTTGCTTGGTTGGCCAAAAAGGGCGTATGCGTTTTTTCCTGAATACATTCAGGAAAAAACGCATACGCCCTTTTTGGCCAAGGGCATCACTCTCCACGTTTTGCCGCTTTTCAAGTGCTTTAAAGGCGATTCGAATCTACCTCCTGAAACCTGTTTCCTGCAATTCTGCCTTGCTTTCAAATCCTCTTCGTTGCCTTCCCTCAATATATCTGTGGATGAGAGTTATCATTTATAACTCTGCGGGTTTGTGAATTGCAGTGTCCCTGAGCTCCATTTTTCAACTCGCTTTTTTGGGAGCTGGCCGCAAAAGCACGGGATTGCCTGAGGCCCTATTCTGCTTCTGGGCGGCAGGCTGAGCATGTGGTTAAATCTTCTTCCTGATGGGAAAAAAGTGTGACCTGTGCCTGTCCCAACACCTAGAGCTAGTCTCTCGTTGGTTGCCCCTCTTCCCGTTCAACCTCAGGATAAATTGCAGTCTGTTCAGAACTGGAGGTTAAAGGTGCTGATTCTCCAACGAGGGAGATTGCTAATAAAGCGGCTGGAATGGCGAACACGAGCACAAGGAGATGAGAAGTGAGGTGCGTTTCAGGAACCTTTCCCGATGAGATGGTGTACCATCTTCTGGGTTTCTCACGCATGTTTTCGATGTAGGAAGATGCCCTTGAACCTGGAGATTTGGGATCCATGGGATGGGTACGATGCAGTATTACTTTAAAGGGACTGCGTTTGCCCACCCAACCTCACCAAACCTCTCAGCCCCAAGAGTGTCCACCCTTATGTCTCATCTAGCTGTGGGTCTAGATATGGTCAGTCCACGTTGCATCACAGCCCCTGAACGAAATTATGTAAGAATTTCTCTGTCTTTCACTCTCTTGGTTTCATGAGTTTATAAAAGTAATTTATTTTTAAAATGGGGTTTAGCTGCTTTTCACTGCTGTGTTTATGCTGCTTTACCCCCACTTGACACACTTCCAGTGAAATATCAATACATAGGTTTTAAGATTCTTACTAGTCAGATATATTCTTGTGCGGTGAATAGGGGGTGTTGAATCCAGTTCACTGAGCAAGGAGTAGGTCTTGTCTACTACATATTGGGTGTATGGAACGGTATCTGAGATAATTTGAAACACTTGATTTATGCATCACCCCAAATCACATTTCCCGTTAAGCAGCCATAGTGTGTTTTCACAATGTGTGACTCTGTTCTGTTTTGTAATTCAGTTCAAGGGTAACGGTTTTTACATTCCCTCTATAAGTGATAGCTTATGATAAGTGTCTTTTTCTGTGTGACTTATTTCACTTAGAATCGTCATACCTAAATCCACTCATCTTGCTTCTACTAGCCTTATGACATTGATTTCATGTCTGAGTGATATTCCATTGTACATAAGGACCACAACTTCTTTATGCATTTTTCTCTTTCCTGGGATATTTAAGGTGTGATGAATTGGAGGTTCTTGTCAACAGAGCAGCCCTAAACTTTGGGGTGCCTGTGTCTTGCTGATTTTTAGTTTTCCCAATTTATACGCCCATGAGTGGACGTGCCCTATGCTCCCTAAGCTGTGTTTTTTCGATGTTTCACGACACACCACACACTTCTCCAGAGTGGCTGTTGGCAATTTACATCCCGCCCATCAGCGTAGCAAGGCTGCAATTTCTGCATGGCCTGTCCTGAATTTCTGGTTTTGAAACTTTTTGCAGCATGGCCCTTTTGACCGATGGGAAGCGAGACTTCTTTGTAGCGCTGATTAGCCTTTCCAGGTTGCTTGGTTGGCCAAAAAGGGCGTACGCGTTTTTTCCTAAATATAATCAGGAAAAAATGCATACGCACTTTTTGGACAAGGGCATCATTGTCGAAGTTTTGCCGCTTTTCATGTGCTTTAAGGGCGATTCGAATCTACCTCCTGAAACCTGTTTCCTGCAATTCTGCCTTGCTTTCAAATCCTCTTCGTTGCCTTCCCTCAATATATTTGTGGACGAGAGTTATCATTTATAACTCAGCGGGTTTGTGAATTGCAGTGCCCCTGAGCTCCATTTTTCAACTGTCTTTTTTGGGAGCTGGCCGCAAAAGCACTGGATTGCCTCAGGCACTATTTTGGTTCCCCTCGGCATGCTGAGCCTGTAGTTAATTCTTCTTCCTGATGGGAAAATACAGTGACCTGTGCCTGTCCCAACACCTAGATCTAGTCTCTCATTGGTTGCCCCTCTTCCCGTTCATCCTCAGGACAAATTGCAACCTGTAGGGAACAGGAGCTTAAAGGTGCTGATTCTCCAAGTAGGGAGATTGCTAGTAAAGTAGCTGGAATGGCGAACCCAAGCACAAGGAGATGAGAAATGAGGTGCGTTTTAGAAACCTTTCAAAATCACACGGTGTACCATCTTCTGGGTTTCTCATGCATGTTTTCGATGTAGGAAGATGCCCTTGAACCTGGAGATTTGGGACCCATGGGATGGGTACCACGCAGTATTACTTTAAAGGGTCTGCGTTTGCTCACCCAACCTCACCAAACCTCTCAGCCCCAAGAGTGTCCACACTTATGTCTCATCCAGCTGTGGGTCTAGATATGGTCAATCCAGGTTGCATCACAGCCCCTGAAGGAATTGTGTAAGAATTTCTCTCTCTTTCACTGTCTTTGTTTTACGGGTTTTTAAAAGTAATTTATTTTTATAATGGGGTTTAGCTGCTTTTCACGGCTGTGTTTATGCGGCTTTACACCCACTTGACTCACTTCCAGACAGATATCAATACATAGGTTTTAAGATTCTTACTACTCAGACATATTCTTGTGCGGTGAATAGGGGGTGTTGAGTCCAGTTCACTGAGCAAGGAGTAGGTCTTGTCTATTACATATTGGGTGTATGGAACGGTATCTGAGCGAATTTGAAACCCTTGTTTTATGCATCACCCCACCTCACCTTTCCCGTTAAGCAGACATAGTGTGTTTTCTAAACGTGTGACTCTGTTCTCTTTTGTAATTCAGTTCAAGTGTAGCGGTTTTTACATTCCCTCTATAAGTGATAGCTTATGATAAGTGTCTTTTTCTGTGTGACTTATTTCACTTAGAATCGTCGTACCTAAATCCACTCATCTTGCTTCTACTAGCCTTATGACTTTGATTTCATGTCTGAGTGATATTCCATTGTACATAAGGACCACAACTTCTTTATGCATTTTTCTCTTTCCTGGGATATTTAAGGTGTGATGAAGTGGAGGTTCTTGTCAACAGAGCAGCCCTAAACTTTGGGGTGCCTGTGTCTTGCTGATTTTTAGTTTTCCCAATTTATACGCCCATGAGTGGACGTGCCCTATGCTCCCTAAGCTGTGTTTTTTCGATGTTTCAGGACACACCGTACACTTCTCCAGAGTGGCTGTTGGCAATTTACATCCCGCCCATCAGCGTAGCAAGGCTGCCATTTCTCCATGGCCTGTCCTGCATTTCTGGTTTTGACACTTTTTGCAGCATGGCCCTTTTGACCGATGGGAAGCGAGACTTCTTTGTAGCGCTGATTAGCCTTTCCAGGTTGCTTGGTTGGCCAAAAAGGGCGTATGCGTTTTTTCCTGAATATAATCAGGAAAAAATGCATACGCACTTTTTGGCCAAGGGCATCATTGTCGACGTTTTGCCCCTTTTCATGTGCTTTAAGGGCGATTCGAATCTACCTCCTGAAACCTGTTTCCTGCAATTCTGCCTTGCTTTCAAATCCTCTTCGTTGCTTTCCCTCAATATATTTGTGGACGAGAGTTATCATTTATAACTCAGCGGGTTTGTGAATTGCAGTGCCCCTGAGCTCCATTTTTCAACTGTCTTTTTTGGGTGCTGGCTGCAAAAGCACTGGATTGCCTCAGGCACTATTCTGGTTCCCGGCGGCAGGATTAGCCTGTGGTTAATTCTTCTTCCTGATGGGAAAATACAGTGACCTGTGCCTGTCCCAACACCTAGTTCTAGTCTCTCATTGGTTGCCCCTCTTCCCGTTCATCCTCAGGACAAATTGCAACCTGTAGGGAACAGGAGCTTAAAGGTGCTGATTCTCCAAGTAGGGAGATTGCTAGTAAAGTAGCTGGAAAGGTGAACCCGAGCACAAGGAGATGAGACATGAGGTGCGATTTAGAAACCTTTCAAAATCACACGGTGTACCATCTTCTGGGTTTCTCATGCATGTTTTCGATGTAGGAAGATGCCCTTGAACCTGGAGATTTGGGACCCATGGGATGGGTACCACGCAGTATTACTTTAAAGGGTCTGCGTTTGCTCACCCAACCTCACCCAACCTCTCAGCCCCAAGAGTGTCCACCCTTATGTCTCATCCAGCTGTGGGTCTAGACATGGTCAATCCAGGTTGCAACACAGCCCCTGAACGAATTTTGTAAGAATTTCTCTCTCTTTCACTGTCTTTGTTTTACGGGTTTTTAAAAGTAATTTATTTTTATAATGGGGTTTAGCTGCTTTTCACGGCTGTGTTTATGTGGCTTTACACCCACTTGACTCACTTCCAGACAGATATCAATACATAGGTTTTAAGATTCTTACTACTCAGATATATTCTTGTGCGCTGAATAGGGGGTGTTGAGTCCAGTTCACTGAGCAAGGAGTAGGTCTTGTCTATTACATATTGGGTGTATGGAACGGTATCTGAGCGAATTTGAAACCCTTGTTTTATGCATCACCCCACCTCACCTTTCCCGTTAAGCAGCCATAGTGTGTTTTCTAAACGTGTGACTCTGTTCTCTTTTGTAATTCAGTTCAAGTGTAGCGGTTTTTTCCATTCCCTCTATAAATGATAGCTTATGATAAGTGTCTTTTTCTGTGTGACTTATTTCACTTAGAATCGTCGTACCTAAATCCACTCATCTTGCTTCTACTAGCCTTATGACATTGATTTCATGTCTGAGTGATATTCCATTGTACATAAGGACCACAACTTCTTTATGCATTTTTCTCTTTCCTGGGATATTTAAGGTGTGATGAAGTGGAGGTTCTTGTCAACAGAGCAGCCCTAAACTTTGGGGTGCCTGTGTCTTGCTGATTTTTAGTTTTCCCTATTTATACGCCCATGAGTGGACGTGCCCTATGCTCCCTAAGCTGTGTTTTTTCGATGTTTCAGGACACACCGCACACTTCTCCAGAGTGGCTGTTGGCAATTTACATCCCGCCCATCAGCGTAGCAAGGCTGCCATTTCTCCATGGCCTGTCCTGCATTTCTGGTTTTGACACTTTTTGCAGCATGGCCCTTTTGACCGATGGGAAGCGAGACTTCTTTGTATCGCTGATTTGCCTTTCCAGGTTGCTTGGTTGGCCAAAAAGGGCGTATGCGTTTTTTCCTGAATACATTCAGGAAAAAACGCATACGCCCTTTTTGGCCAAGGGCATCACTGTCGACGTTTTGCCGCTTTTCAAGTGCTTTAAAGGCGATTCGAATCTACCTCCTGAAACCTGTTTCCTGCAATTCTGCCTTGCTTTCAAATCCTCTTTGTTGCCTTCCCTCTATATATCTGTGGATGAGAGTTATCATTTATAACTCTGCGGGTTTGTGAATTGCAGTGTCCCTGAGCTCCATTTTTCAACTCGCTTTTTTGGGAGCTGGCCGCAAAAGCGCGGGATTGCCTGAGGCCCTATTCTGCTTCTGGGCGGCAGGCTGAGCCTGTGGTTAAATCTTCTTCCTGATGGGAAAAATGTGTGACCTGTGCCTGTCCCAACACCTAGAGCTAGTCTCTCGTTGGTTGCCCCTCTTCCCGTTCAACCTCAGGATAAATTGCAGTCTGTACAGAACTGGAGGTTAAAGGTGCTGATTCTCCAACGAGGGAGATTGCTAATAAAGCGGCTGGAATGGCGAACACGAGCACAAGGAGATGAGAAGTGAGGTGCGTTTCAGGAACCTTTCCCGATGAGATGGTGTACCATATTCTGGGTTTCTCACGCATGTTTTCGATGTAGGAAGATGCCCTTGAACCTGGAGATTTGGGATCCATGGGATGGGTACGATGCAGTATTACTTTAAAGGGACTGCGTTTGCCCACCCAACCTCACCAAACCTCTCAGCCCCAAGAGTGTCCACCCTTATGTCTCATCTAGCTGTGGGTCTAGATATGGTCAGTCCACGTTGCATCACAGCCCCTGAACGAAATTATGTAAGAATTTCTCTGTCTTTCACTCTCTTGGTTTCATGGGTTTATAAAAGTAATTTATTTTTAAAATGGGGTTTAGCTGCTTTTCACTGCTGTGTTTATGCTGCTTTACCCCCACTTGACACACTTCCAGTGAAATATCAATACATAGGTTTTAAGATTCTTACTAGTCAGATATATTCTTGTGCGGTGAATAGGGGGTGTTGAATCCAGTTCACTGAGCAAGGAGTAGGTCTTGTCTACTACATATTGGGTGTATGGAACGGTATCTGAGATAATTTGAAACACTTGATTTATGCATCACCCCAAATCACATTTCCCGTTAAGCAGCCATAGTGTGTTTTCAAAATGTGTGACTCTGTTCTGTTTTGTAATTCAGTTCAAGGGTAACGGTTTTTACATTCCCTCTATAAGTGATAGCTTATGATAAGTGTCTTTTTCTGTGTGACTTATTTCACTTAGAATCGTCATACCTAAATCCACTCATCTTGCTTCTACTAGCCTTATGACTTTGATTTCATGTCTGAGTGATATTCCATTGTACATAAGGACCACAACTTCTTTATGCATTTTTCTCTTTCCTGGGATATTTAAGGTGTGATGAATTGGAGGTTCTTGTCAACAGAGCAGCCCTAAACTTTGGGGTGCCTGTGTCTTGCTGATTTTTAGTTTTCCCAATTTATACGCCCATGAGTGGACGTGCCCTATGCTCCCTAAGCTGTGTTTTTTCGATGTTTCACGACACACCACACACTTCTCCAGAGTGGCTGTTGGCAATTTACATCCCGCCCATCAGCGTAGCAAGGCTGCAATTTCTGCATGGCCTGTCCTGAATTTCTGGTTTTGAAACTTTTTGCAGCATGGCCCTTTTGACCGATGGGAAGCGAGACTTCTTTGTAGCGCTGATTAGCCTTTCCAGGTTGCTTGGTTGGCCAAAAAGGGCGTACGCGTTTTTTCCTGAATATAATCAGGAAAAAATGCATACGCACTTTTTGGCCAAGGGCATCATTGTCGACGTTTTGCCGCTTTTCATGTGCTTTAAGGGCGATTCGAATCTACCTCCTGAAACCTGTTTCCTGCAATTCTGCCTTGCTTTCAAATCCTCTTCGTTGCCTTCCCTCAATATATTTGTGGACGAGAGTTATCATTTATAACTCAGCGGGTTTGTGAATTGCAGTGCCCCTGAGCTCCATTTTTCAACTGTCTTTTTTGGGAGCTGGCCGCAAAAGCACTGGATTGCCTCAGGCACTATTTTGGTTCCCCTCGGCATGCTGAGCCTGTAGTTAATTCTTCTTCCTGATGGGAAAATACAGTGACCTGTGCCTGTCCCAACACCTAGATCTAGTCTCTCATTGGTTGCCCCTCTTCCCGTTCATCCTCAGGACAAATTGCAACCTGTAGGGAACAGGAGCTTAAAGGTGCTGATTCTCCAAGTAGGGAGATTGCTAGTAAAGTAGCTGGAATGGCGAACCCAAGCACAAGGAGATGAGAAATGAGGTGCGTTTTAGAAACCTTTCAAAATCACACGGTGTACCATCTTCTGGGTTTCTCATGCATGTTTTCGATGTAGGAAGATGCCCTTGAACCTGGAGATTTGGGACCCATGGGATGGGTACCACGCAGTATTACTTTAAAGGGTCTGCGTTTGCTCACCCAACCTCACCAAACCTCTCAGCCCCAAGAGTGTCCACACTTATGTCTCATCCAGCTGTGGGTCTAGATATGGTCAATCCAGGTTGCATCACAGCCTCTGAAGGAATTGTGTAATAATTTCTCTCTCTTTCACTGTCTTTGTTTTACGGGTTTTTAAAAGTAATTTATTTTTATAATGGGGTTTAGCTGCTTTTCACGGCTGTGTTTATGCGGCTTTACACCCACTTGACTCACTTCCAGACAGATATCAATACATAGGTTTTAAGATTCTTACTACTCAGACATATTCTTGTGCGGTGAATAGGGGGTGTTGAGTCCAGTTCACTGAGCAAGGAGTAGGTCTTGTCTATTACATATTGGGTGTATGGAACGGTATCTGAGCGAATTTGAAACCCTTGTTTTATGCATCACCCCACCTCACCTTTCCCGTTAAGCAGACATAGTGTGTTTTCTAAACGTGTGACTCTGTTCTGTTTTGTAATTCAGTTCAAGTGTAGCGGTTTTTACATTCCCTCTATAAGTGATAGCTTATGATAAGTGTCTTTTTCTGTGTGACATATTTCACTTAGAATTGTCGTACCTAAATCCAATCATCTTGCTTCTACTAGCCTTATGACTTTGATTTCATGTCTGAGTGATATTCCATTGTACATAAGGACCACAACTTCTTTATGCATTTTTCTCTTTCCTGGGATATTTAAGGTGTGATGAAGTGGAGGTTCTTGTCAACAGAGCAGCCCTAAACTTTGGGGTGCCTGTGTCTTGCTGATTTTTAGTTTTCCCAATTTATACGCCCATGAGTGGACGTGCCCTATGCTCCCTAAGCTGTGTTTTTTTGATGTTTCAGGACACACCGTACACTTCTCCAGAGTGGCTGTTGGCAATTTACATCCCGCCCATCAGCGTAGCAAGGCTGCCATTTCTCCATGGCCTGTCCTGCATTTCTGGTTTTGACACTTTTTGCAGCATGGCCCTTTTGACCGATGGGAAGCGAGACTTCTTTGTAGCGCTGATTAGCCTTTCCAGGTTGCTTGGTTGGCCAAAAAGGGCGTATGCGTTTTTTCCTGAATATAATCAGGAAAAAATGCATACGCACTTTTTGGCCAAGGGCATCATTGTCGACGTTTTGCCGCTTTTCATGTGCTTTAAGGGCGATTCGAATCTACCTCCTGAAACCTGTTTCCTGCAATTCTGCCTTGCTTTCAAATCCTCTTCGTTGCCTTCCCTCAATATGTTTGTGGACGAGAGTTATCATTTATAACTCAGCGGGTTTGTGAATTGCAGTGCCCCTGAGCTCCATTTTTCAACTGTCTTTTTTGGGTGCTGGCTGCAAAGCACTGGATTGCCTCAGGCACTATTCTGGTTCCCGGCGGCAGGATTAGCCTGTGGTTAATTCTTCTTCCTGATGGGAAAATACAGTGACCTGTGCCTGTCCCAACACCTAGATCTAGTCTCTCATTGGTTGCCCCTCTTCCCGTTCATCCTCAGGACAAATTGCAACCTGTAGGGAACAGGAGCTTAAAGGTGCTGATTCTCCAAGTAGGGAGATTGCTAGTAAAGTAGCTGGAAAGGTGAACCCGAGCACAAGGAGATGAGACATGAGGTGCGATTTAGAAACCTTTCAAAATCACACGGTGTACCATCTTCTGGGTTTCTCATGCATGTTTTCGATGTAGGAAGATGCCCTTGAACCTGGAGATTTGGGACCCATGGGATGGGTACCACGCAGTATTACTTTAAAGGGTCTGCGTTTGCTCACCCAACCTCACCCAACCTCTCAGCCCCAAGAGTGTCCACCCTTATGTCTCATCCAGCTGTGGGTCTAGACATGGTCAATCCAGGTTGCAACACAGCCCCTGAACGAATTTTGTAAGAATTTCTCTCTCTTTCACTGTCTTTGTTTTACGGGTTTTTAAAAGTAATTTATTTTTATAATGGGGTTTAGCTGCTTTTCACGGCTGTGTTTATGCGGCTTTACACCCACTTGACTCACTTCCAGACAGATATCAATACATAGGTTTTAAGATTCTTACTACTCAGATATATTCTTGTGCGCTGAATAGGGGGTGTTGAGTCCAGTTCACTGAGCAAGGAGTAGGTCTTGTCTATTACATATTGGGTGTATGGAACGGTATCTGAGCGAATTTGAAACCCTTGTTTTATGCATCACCCCACCTCACCTTTCCCGTTAAGCAGCCATAGTGTGTTTTCTAAACGTGTGACTCTGTTCTCTTTTGTAATTCAGTTCAAGTGTAGCGGTTTTTTCCATTCCCTCTATAAATGATAGCTTATGATAAGTGTCTTTTTCTGTGTGACTTATTTCACTTAGAATCGTCGTACCTAAATCCACTCATCTTGCTTCTACTAGCCTTATGACATTGATTTCATGTCTGAGTGATATTCCATTGTACATAAGGACCACAACTTCTTTATCCATTTTTCTCTTTCCTGGGATATTTAAGGTGTCATGAAGTGGAGGTTCTTGTCAACAGAGCAGCCCTAAACTTTGGGGTGCCTGTGTCTTGCTGATTTTTAGTTTTCCCTATTTATACGCCCATGAGTGGACGTGCCCTATGCTCCCTAAGCTGTGTTTTTTCGATGTTTCAGGACACACCGCACACTTCTCCAGAGTGGCTGTTGGCAATTTACATCCCGCCCATCAGCGTAGCAAGGCTGCCATTTCTCCATGGCCTGTCCTGCATTTCTGGTTTTGACACTTTTTGCAGCATGGCCCTTTTGACCGATGGGAAGCGAGACTTCTTTGTATCGCTGATTTGCCTTTCCAGGTTGCTTGGTTGGCCAAAAAGGGCGTATGCGTTTTTTCCTGAATACATTCAGGAAAAAACGCATACGCCCTTTTTGGCCAAGGGCATCACTGTCGACGTTTTGCCGCTTTTCAAGTGCTTTAAAAGCGATTCGAATCTACCTCCTGAAACCTGTTTCCTGCAATTCTGCCTTGCTTTCAAATCCTCTTCGTTGCCTTCCCTCAATATATCTGTGGATGAGAGTTATCATTTATAACTCTGCGGGTTTGTGAATTGCAGTGTCCCTGAGCTCCATTTTTCAACTCGCTTTTTTGGGAGCTGGCCGCAAAAGCGCGGGATTGCCTGAGGCCCTATTCTGCTTCTGGGCGGCAGGCTGAGCCTGTGGTTAAATCTTCTTCCTGATGGGAAAAATGTGTGACCTGTGCCTGTCCCAACACCTAGAGCTAGTCTCTCGTTGGTTGCCCCTCTTCCCGTTCAACCTCAGGATAAATTGCAGTCTGTACAGAACTGGAGGTTAAAGGTGCTGATTCTCCAACGAGGGAGATTGCTAATAAAGCGGCTGGAATGGCGAACACGAGCACAAGGAGATGAGAAGTGAGGTGCGTTTCAGGAACCTTTCCCGATGAGATGGTGTACCATATTCTGGGTTTCTCACGCATGTTTTCGATGTAGGAAGATGCCCTTGAACCTGGAGATTTGGGATCCATGGGATGGGTACGATGCAGTATTACTTTAAAGGGACTGCGTTTGCCCACCCAACCTCACCAAACCTCTCAGCCCCAAGAGTGTCCACCCTTATGTCTCATCTAGCTGTGGGTCTAGATATGGTCAGTCCACGTTGCATCACAGCCCCTGAACGAAATTATGTAAGAATTTCTCTGTCTTTCACTCTCTTGGTTTCATGGGTTTATAAAAGTAATTTATTTTTAAAATGGGGTTTAGCTGCTTTTCACTGCTGTGTTTATGCTGCTTTACCCCCACTTGACACACTTCCAGTGAAATATCAATACATAGGTTTTAAGATTCTTACTAGTCAGATATATTCTTGTGCGGTGAATAGGGGGTGTTGAATCCAGTTCACTGAGCAAGGAGTAGGTCTTGTCTACTACATATTGGGTGTATGGAACGGTATCTGAGATAATTTGAAACACTTGATTTATGCATCACCCCAAATCACATTTCCCGTTAAGCAGCCATAGTGTGTTTTCAAAATGTGTGACTCTGTTCTGTTTTGTAATTCAGTTCAAGGGTAACGGTTTTTACATTCCCTCTATAAGTGATAGCTTATGATAAGTGTCTTTTTCTGTGTGACTTATTTCACTTAGAATCGTCATACCTAAATCCACTCATCTTGCTTCTACTAGCCTTATGACTTTGATTTCATGTCTGAGTGATATTCCATTGTACATAAGGACCACAACTTCTTTATGCATTTTTCTCTTTCCTGGGATATTTAAGGTGTGATGAATTGGAGGTTCTTGTCAACAGAGCAGCCCTAAACTTTGGGGTGCCTGTGTCTTGCTGATTTTTAGTTTTCCCAATTTATACGCCCATGAGTGGACGTGCCCTATGCTCCCTAAGCTGTGTTTTTTCGATGTTTCACGACACACCACACACTTCTCCAGAGTGGCTGTTGGCAATTTACATCCCGCCCATCAGCGTAGCAAGGCTGCAATTTCTGCATGGCCTGTCCTGAATTTCTGGTTTTGAAACTTTTTGCAGCATGGCCCTTTTGACCGATGGGAAGCGAGACTTCTTTGTAGCGCTGATTAGCCTTTCCAGGTTGCTTGGTTGGCCAAAAAGGGCGTACGCGTTTTTTCCTGAATATAATCAGGAAAAAATGCATACGCACTTTTTGGCCAAGGGCATCATTGTCGACGTTTTGCCGCTTTTCATGTGCTTTAAGGGCGATTCGAATCTACCTCCTGAAACCTGTTTCCTGCAATTCTGCCTTGCTTTCAAATCCTCTTCGTTGCCTTCCCTCAATATATTTGTGGACGAGAGTTATCATTTATAACTCAGCGGGTTTGTGAATTGCAGTGCCCCTGAGCTCCATTTTTCAACTGTCTTTTTTGGGAGCTGGCCGCAAAAGCACTGGATTGCCTCAGGCACTATTTTGGTTCCCCTTGGCATGCTGAGCCTGTAGTTAATTCTTCTTCCTGATGGGAAAATACAGTGACCTGTGCCTGTCCCAACACCTAGATCTAGTCTCTCATTGGTTGCCCCTCTTCCCGTTCATCCTCAGGACAAATTGCAACCTGTAGGGAACAGGAGCTTAAAGGTGCTGATTCTCCAAGTAGGGAGATTGCTAGTAAAGTAGCTGGAATGGCGAACCCAAGCACAAGGAGATGAGAAATGAGGTGCGTTTTAGAAACCTTTCAAAATCACACGGTGTACCATCTTCTGGGTTTCTCATGCATGTTTTCGATGTAGGAAGATGCCCTTGAACCTGGAGATTTGGGACCCATGGGATGGGTACCACGCAGTATTACTTTAAAGGGTCTGCGTTTGCTCACCCAACCTCACCAAACCTCTCAGCCCCAAGAGTGTCCACACTTATGTCTCATCCAGCTGTGGGTCTAGATATGGTCAATCCAGGTTGCATCACAGCCCCTGAAGGAATTGTGTAAGAATTTCTCTCTCTTTCACTGTCTTTGTTTTACGGGTTTTTAAAAGTAATTTATTTTTATAATGGGGTTTAGCTGCTTTTCACGGCTGTGTTTATGCGGCTTTACACCCACTTGACTCACTTCCAGACAGATATCAATACATAGGTTTTAAGATTCTTACTACTCAGACATATTCTTGTGCGGTGAATAGGGGGTGTTGAGTCCAGTTCACTGAGCAAGGAGTAGGTCTTGTCTATTACATATTGGGTGTATGGAACGGTATCTGAGCGAATTTGAAACCCTTGTTTTATGCATCACCCCACCTCACCTTTCCCGTTAAGCAGACATAGTGTGTTTTCTAAACGTGTGACTCTGTTCTGTTTTGTAATTCAGTTCAAGTGTAGCGGTTTTTACATTCCCTCTATAAGTGATAGCTTATGATAAGTGTCTTTTTCTGTGTGACTTATTTCACTTAGAATCGTCGTACCTAAATCCACTCATCTTGCTTCTACTAGCCTTATGACTTTGATTTCATGTCTGAGTGATATTCCATTGTACATAAGGACCACAACTTCTTTATGCATTTTTCTCTTTCCTGGGATATTTAAGGTGTGATGAAGTGGAGGTTCTTGTCAACAGAGCAGCCCTAAACTTTGGGGTGCCTGTGTCTTGCTGATTTTTAGTTTTCCCAATTTATACGCCCATGAGTGGACGTGCCCTATGCTCCCTAAGCTGTGTTTTTTCGATGTTTCAGGACACACCGTACACTTCTCCAGAGTGGCTGTTGGCAATTTACATCCCGCCCATCAGCGTAGCAAGGCTGCCATTTCTCCATGGCCTGTCCTGCATTTCTGGTTTTGACACTTTTTGCAGCATGGCCCTTTTGACCGATGGGAAGCGAGACTTCTTTGTAGCGCTGATTAGCCTTTCCAGGTTGCTTGGTTGGCCAAAAAGGGCGTATGCGTTTTTTCCTGAATATAATCAGGAAAAAATGCATACGCACTTTTTGGCCAAGGGCATCATTGTCGACGTTTTGCCCCTTTTCATGTGCTTTAAGGGCGATTCGAATCTACCTCCTGAAACCTGTTTCCTGCAATTCTGCCTTGCTTTCAAATCCTCTTCGTTGCTTTCCCTCAATATATTTGTGGACGAGAGTTATCATTTATAACTCAGCGGGTTTGTGAATTGCAGTGCCCCTGAGCTCCATTTTTCAACTGTCTTTTTTGGGTGCTGGCTGCAAAAGCACTGGATTGCCTCAGGCACTATTCTGGTTCCCGGCGGCAGGATTAGCCTGTGGTTAATTCTTCTTCCTGATGGGAAAATACAGTGACCTGTGCCTGTCCCAACACCTAGATCTAGTCTCTCATTGGTTGCCCCTCTTCCCGTTCATCCTCAGGACAAATTGCAACCTGTAGGGAACAGGAGCTTAAAGGTGCTGATTCTCCAAGTAGGGAGATTGCTAGTAAAGTAGCTGGAAAGGTGAACCCGAGCACAAGGAGATGAGACATGAGGTGCGATTTAGAAACCTTTCAAAATCACACGGTGTACCATCTTCTGGGTTTCTCATGCATGTTTTCGATGTAGGAAGATGCCCTTGAACCTGGAGATTTGGGACCCATGGGATGGGTACCACGCAGTATTACTTTAAAGGGTCTGCGTTTGCTCACCCAACCTCACCAAACCTCTCAGCCCCAAGAGTGTCCACCCTTATGTCTCATCCAGCTGTGGGTCTAGACATGGTCAATCCAGGTTGCAACACAGCCCCTGAACGAATTTTGTAAGAATTTCTCTCTCTTTCACTGTCTTTGTTTTACGGGTTTTTAAAAGTAATTTATTTTTATAATGGGGTTTAGCTGCTTTTCACGGCTGTGTTTATGCGGCTTTACACCCACTTGACTCACTTCCAGACAGATATCAATACATAGGTTTTAAGATTCTTACTACTCAGATATATTCTTGTGCGCTGAATAGGGGGTGTTGAGTCCAGTTCACTGAGCAAGGAGTAGGTCTTGTCTATTACATATTGGGTGTATGGAACGGTATCTGAGCGAATTTGAAACCCTTGTTTTATGCATCACCCCACCTCACCTTTCCCGTTAAGCAGCCATAGTGTGTTTTCTAAACGTGTGACTCTGTTCTCTTTTGTAATTCAGTTCAAGTGTAGCGGTTTTTTCCATTCCCTCTATAAATGATAGCTTATGATAAGTGTCTTTTTCTGTGTGACTTATTTCACTTAGAATCGTCGTACCTAAATCCACTCATCTTGCTTCTACTAGCCTTATGACATTGATTTCATGTCTGAGTGATATTCCATTGTACATAAGGACCACAACTTCTTTATCCATTTTTCTCTTTCCTGGGATATTTAAGGTGTCATGAAGTGGAGGTTCTTGTCAACAGAGCAGCCCTAAACTTTGGGGTGCCTGTGTCTTGCTGATTTTTAGTTTTCCCTATTTATACGCCCATGAGTGGACGTGCCCTATGCTCCCTAAGCTGTGTTTTTTCGATGTTTCAGGACACACCGCACACTTCTCCAGAGTGGCTGTTGGCAATTTACATCCCGCCCATCAGCGTAGCAAGGCTGCCATTTCTCCATGGCCTGTCCTGCATTTCTGGTTTTGACACTTTTTGCAGCATGGCCCTTTTGACCGATGGGAAGCGAGACTTCTTTGTATCGCTGATTTGCCTTTCCAGGTTGCTTGGTTGGCCAAAAAGGGCGTATGCGTTTTTTCCTGAATACATTCAGGAAAAAACGCATACGCCCTTTTTGGCCAAGGGCATCACTGTCGACGTTTTGCCGCTTTTCAAGTGCTTTAAAGGCGATTCGAATCTACCTCCTGAAACCTGTTTCCTGCAATTCTGCCTTGCTTTCAAATCCTCTTCGTTGCCTTCCCTCAATATATCTGTGGATGAGAGTTATCATTTATAACTCTGCGGGTTTGTGAATTGCAGTGTCCCTGAGCTCCATTTTTCAACTCGCTTTTTTGGGAGCTGGCCGCAAAAGCGCGGGATTGCCTGAGGCCCTATTCTGCTTCTGGGCGGCAGGCTGAGCCTGTGGTTAAATCTTCTTCCTGATGGGAAAAATGTGTGACCTGTGCCTGTCCCAACACCTAGAGCTAGTCTCTCGTTGGTTGCCCCTCTTCCCGTTCAACCTCAGGATAAATTGCAGTCTGTACAGAACTGGAGGTTAAAGGTGCTGATTCTCCAACGAGGGAGATTGCTAATAAAGCGGCTGGAATGGCGAACACGAGCACAAGGAGATGAGAAGTGAGGTGCGTTTCAGGAACCTTTCCCGATGAGATGGTGTACCATATTCTGGGTTTCTCACGCATGTTTTCGATGTAGGAAGATGCCCTTGAACCTGGAGATTTGGGATCCATGGGATGGGTACGATGCAGTATTACTTTAAAGGGACTGCGTTTGCCCACCCAACCTCACCAAACCTCTCAGCCCCAAGAGTGTCCACCCTTATGTCTCATCTAGCTGTGGGTCTAGATATGGTCAGTCCACGTTGCATCACAGCCCCTGAACGAAATTATGTAAGAATTTCTCTGTCTTTCACTCTCTTGGTTTCATGGGTTTATAAAAGTAATTTATTTTTAAAATGGGGTTTAGCTGCTTTTCACTGCTGTGTTTATGCTGCTTTACCCCCACTTGACACACTTCCAGTGAAATATCAATACATAGGTTTTAAGATTCTTACTAGTCAGATATATTCTTGTGCGGTGAATAGGGGGTGTTGAATCCAGTTCACTGAGCAAGGAGTAGGTCTTGTCTACTACATATTGGGTGTATGGAACGGTATCTGAGATAATTTGAAACACTTGATTTATGCATCACCCCAAATCACATTTCCCGTTAAGCAGCCATAGTGTGTTTTCAAAATGTGTGACTCTGTTCTGTTTTGTAATTCAGTTCAAGGGTAACGGTTTTTACATTCCCTCTATAAGTGATAGCTTATGATAAGTGTCTTTTTCTGTGTGACTTATTTCACTTAGAATCGTCATACCTAAATCCACTCATCTTGCTTCTACTAGCCTTATGACTTTGATTTCATGTCTGAGTGATATTCCATTGTACATAAGGACCACAACTTCTTTATGCATTTTTCTCTTTCCTGGGATATTTAAGGTGTGATGAATTGGAGGTTCTTGTCAACAGAGCAGCCCTAAACTTTGGGGTGCCTGTGTCTGGCTGATTTTTAGTTTTCCCAATTTATACGCCCATGAGTGGAAGTGCCCTATGCTCCCTAAGCTGTGTTTTTTCGATGTTTCACGACACACCACACACTTCTCCAGAGTGGCTGTTGGCAATTTACATCCCGCCCATCAGCGTAGCAAGGCTGCAATTTCTGCATGGCCTGTCCTGAATTTCTGGTTTTGAAACTTTTTGCAGCATGGCCCTTTTGACCGATGGGAAGCGAGACTTCTTTGTAGCGCTGATTAGCCTTTCCAGGTTGCTTGGTTGGCCAAAAAGGGCGTACGCGTTTTTTCCTGAATATAATCAGGAAAAAATGCATACGCACTTTTTGGCCAAGGGCATCATTGTCGACGTTTTGCCGCTTTTCATGTGCTTTAAGGGCGATTCGAATCTACCTCCTGAAACCTGTTTCCTGCAATTCTGCCTTGCTTTCAAATCCTCTTCGTTGCCTTCCCTCAATATATTTGTGGACGAGAGTTATCATTTATAACTCAGCGGGTTTGTGAATTGCAGTGCCCCTGAGCTCCATTTTTCAACTGTCTTTTTTGGGAGCTGGCCGCAAAAGCACTGGATTGCCTCAGGCACTATTTTGGTTCCCCTCGGCATGCTGAGCCTGTAGTTAATTCTTCTTCCTGATGGGAAAATACAGTGACCTGTGCCTGTCCCAACACCTAGATCTAGTCTCTCATTGGTTGCCCCTCTTCCCGTTCATCCTCAGGACAAATTGCAACCTGTAGGGAACAGGAGCTTAAAGGTGCTGATTCTCCAAGTAGGGAGATTGCTAGTAAAGTAGCTGGAATGGCGAACCCAAGCACAAGGAGATGAGAAATGAGGTGCGTTTTAGAAACCTTTCAAAATCACACGGTGTACCATCTTCTGGGTTTCTCATGCATGTTTTCGATGTAGGAAGATGCCCTTGAACCTGGAGATTTGGGACCCATGGGATGGGTACCACGCAGTATTACTTTAAAGGGTCTGCGTTTGCTCACCCAACCTCACCAAACCTCTCAGCCCCAAGAGTGTCCACACTTATGTCTCATCCAGCTGTGGGTCTAGATATGGTCAATCCAGGTTGCATCACAGCCTCTGAAGGAATTGTGTAATAATTTCTCTCTCTTTCACTGTCTTTGTTTTACGGGTTTTTAAAAGTAATTTATTTTTATAATGGGGTTTAGCTGCTTTTCACGGCTGTGTTTATGCGGCTTTACACCCACTTGACTCACTTCCAGACAGATATCAATACATAGGTTTTAAGATTCTTACTACTCAGACATATTCTTGTGCGGTGAATAGGGGGTGTTGAGTCCAGTTCACTGAGCAAGGAGTAGGTCTTGTCTATTACATATTGGGTGTATGGAACGGTATCTGAGCGAATTTGAAACCCTTGTTTTATGCATCACCCCACCTCACCTTTCCCGTTAAGCAGACATAGTGTGTTTTCTAAACGTGTGACTCTGTTCTGTTTTGTAATTCAGTTCAAGTGTAGCGGTTTTTACATTCCCTCTATAAGTGATAGCTTATGATAAGTGTCTTTTTCTGTGTGACTTATTTCACTTAGAATTGTCGTACCTAAATCCAATCATCTTGCTTCTACTAGCCTTATGACTTTGATTTCATGTCTGAGTGATATTCCATTGTACATAAGGACCACAACTTCTTTATGCATTTTTCTCTTTCCTGGGATATTTAAGGTGTGATGAAGTGGAGGTTCTTGTCAACAGAGCAGCCCTAAACTTTGGGGTGCCTGTGTCTTGCTGATTTTTAGTTTTCCCAATTTATACGCCCATGAGTGGACGTGCCCTATGCTCCCTAAGCTGTGTTTTTTTGATGTTTCAGGACACACCGTACACTTCTCCAGAGTGGCTGTTGGCAATTTACATCCCGCCCATCAGCGTAGCAAGGCTGCCATTTCTCCATGGCCTGTCCTGCATTTCTGGTTTTGACACTTTTTGCAGCATGGCCCTTTTGACCGATGGGAAGCGAGACTTCTTTGTAGCGCTGATTAGCCTTTCCAGGTTGCTTGGTTGGCCAAAAAGGGCGTATGCGTTTTTTCCTGAATATAATCAGGAAAAAATGCATACGCACTTTTTGGCCAAGGGCATCATTGTCGACGTTTTGCCGCTTTTCATGTGCTTTAAGGGCGATTCGAATCTACCTCCTGAAACCTGTTTCCTGCAATTCTGCCTTGCTTTCAAATCCTCTTCGTTGCCTTCCCTCAATATGTTTGTGGACGAGAGTTATCATTTATAACTCAGCGGGTTTGTGAATTGCAGTGCCCCTGAGCTCCATTTTTCAACTGTCTTTTTTGGGTGCTGGCTGCAAAGCACTGGATTGCCTCAGGCACTATTCTGGTTCCCGGCGGCAGGATTAGCCTGTGGTTAATTCTTCTTCCTGATGGGAAAATACAGTGACCTGTGCCTGTCCCAACACCTAGATCTAGTCTCTCATTGGTTGCCCCTCTTCCCGTTCATCCTCAGGACAAATTGCAACCTGTAGGGAACAGGAGCTTAAAGGTGCTGATTCTCCAAGTAGGGAGATTGCTAGTAAAGTAGCTGGAAAGGTGAACCCGAGCACAAGGAGATGAGACATGAGGTGCGATTTAGAAACCTTTCAAAATCACACGGTGTACCATCTTCTGGGTTTCTCATGCATGTTTTCGATGTAGGAAGATGCCCTTGAACCTGGAGATTTGGGACCCATGGGATGGGTACCACGCAGTATTACTTTAAAGGGTCTGCGTTTGCTCACCCAACCTCACCCAACCTCTCAGCCCCAAGAGTGTCCACCCTTATGTCTCATCCAGCTGTGGGTCTAGACATGGTCAATCCAGGTTGCAACACAGCCCCTGAACGAATTTTGTAAGAATTTCTCTCTCTTTCACTGTCTTTGTTTTACGGGTTTTTAAAAGTAATTTATTTTTATAATGGGGTTTAGCTGCTTTTCACGGCTGTGTTTATGCGGCTTTACACCCACTTGACTCACTTCCAGACAGATATCAATACATAGGTTTTAAGATTCTTACTACTCAGATATATTCTTGTGCGCTGAATAGGGGGTGTTGAGTCCAGTTCACTGAGCAAGGAGTAGGTCTTGTCTATTACATATTGGGTGTATGGAACGGTATCTGAGCGAATTTGAAACCCTTGTTTTATGCATCACCCCACCTCACCTTTCCCGTTAAGCAGCCATAGTGTGTTTTCTAAACGTGTGACTCTGTTCTCTTTTGTAATTCAGTTCAAGTGTAGCAGTTTTTTCCATTCCCTCTATAAATGATAGCTTATGATAAGTGTCTTTTTCTGTGTGACTTATTTCACTTAGAATCGTCGTACCTAAATCCACTCATCTTGCTTCTACTAGCCTTATGACATTGATTACATGTCTGAGTGATATTCCATTGTACATAAGGACCACAACTTCTTTATCCATTTTTCTCTTTCCTGGGATATTTAAGGTGTCATGAAGTGGAGGTTCTTGTCAACAGAGCAGCCCTAAACTTTGGGGTGCCTGTGTCTTGCTGATTTTTAGTTTTCCCTATTTATACGCCCATGAGTGGACGTGCCCTATGCTCCCTAAGCTGTGTTTTTTCGATGTTTCAGGACACACCGCACACTTCTCCAGAGTGGCTGTTGGCAATTTACATCCCGCCCATCAGCGTAGCAAGGCTGCCATTTCTCCATGGCCTGTCCTGCATTTCTGGTTTTGACACTTTTTGCAGCATGGCCCTTTTGACCGATGGGAAGCGAGACTTCTTTGTAGCGCTGATTTGCCTTTCCAGGTTGCTTGGTTGGCCAAAAAGGGCGTATGCGTTTTTTCCTGAATACATTCAGGAAAAAACGCATACGCCCTTTTTGGCCAAGGGCATCACTGTCGACGTTTTGCCGCTTTTCAAGTGCTTTAAAGGCGATTCGAATCTACCTCCTGAAACCTGTTTCCTGCAATTCTGCCTTGCTTTCAAATCCTCTTCGTTGCCTTCCCTCAATATATCTGTGGATGAGAGTTATCATTTATAACTCTGCGGGTTTTTGAATTGCAGTGTCCCTGAGCTCCATTTTTCAACTCGCTTTTTTGGGAGCTGGCCGCAAAAGCACGGGATTGCCTGAGGCCCTATTCTGCTTCTGGGCGGCAGGCTGAGCCTGTGGTTAAATCTTCTTCCTGATGGGAAAAAAGTGTGACCTGTGCCTGTCCCAACACCTAGAGCTAGTCTCTCGTTGGTTGCCCCTCTTCCCGTTCAACCTCAGGATAAATTGCAGTCTGTACAGAACTGGAGGTTAAAGGTGCTGATTCTCCAACGAGGGAGATTGCTAATAAAGCGGCTGGAATGGCGAACACGAGCACAAGGAGATGAGAGGTGAGGTGCGTTTCAGGAACCTTTCCCGATGAGATGGTGTACCATCTTCTGGGTTTCTCACGCATGTTTTCGATGTAGGAAGATGCCCTTGAACCTGGAGATTTGGGATCCATGGGATGGGTACGATGCAGTATTACTTTAAAGGGACTGCGTTTGCCCACCCAACCTCACCAAACCTCTCAGCCCCAAGAGTGTCCACCCTTATGTCTCATCTAGCTGTGGGTCTAGATATGGTCAGTCCACGTTGCATCACAGCCCCTGAACGAAATTATGTAAGAATTTCTCTGTCTTTCACTCTCTTGGTTTCATGGGTTTATAAAAGTAATTTATTTTTAAAATGGGGTTTAGCTGCTTTTCACTGCTGTGTTTATGCTGCTTTACCCCCACTTGACACACTTCCAGTGAAATATCAATACATAGGTTTTAAGATTCTTACTAGTCAGATATATTCTTGTGCGGTGAATAGGGGGTGTTGAATCCAGTTCACTGAGCAAGGAGTAGGTCTTGTCTACTACATATTGGGTGTATGGAACGGTATCTGAGATAATTTGAAACACTTGATTTATGCATCACCCCAAATCACATTTCCCGTTAAGCAGCCATAGTGTGTTTTCAAAATGTGTGACTCTGTTCTGTTTTGTAATTCAGTTCAAGGGTAACGGTTTTTACATTCCCTCTATAAGTGATAGCTTATGATAAGTGTCTTTTTCTGTGTGACTTATTTCACTTAGAATCGTCATACCTAAATCCACTCATCTTGCTTCTACTAGCCTTATGACTTTGATTTCATGTCTGAGTGATATTCCATTGTACATAAGGACCACAACTTCTTTATGCATTTTTCTCTTTCCTGGGATATTTAAGGTGTGATGAATTGGAGGTTCTTGTCAACAGAGCAGCCCTAAACTTTGGGGTGCCTGTGTCTTGCTGATTTTTAGTTTTCCCAATTTATACGCCCATGAGTGGACGTGCCCTATGCTCCCTAAGCTGTGTTTTTTCGATGTTTCACGACACACCGCACACTTCTCCAGAGTGGCTGTTGGCAATTTACATCCCGCCCATCAGCGTAGCAAGGCTGCAATTTCTCCATGGCCTGTCCTGCATTTCTGGTTTTGACACTTTTTGCAGCATGGCCCTTTTGACCGATGGGAAGCGAGACTTCTTTGTAGCGCTGATTAGCCTTTCCAGGTTGCTTGGTTGGCCAAAAAGGGCGTATGCGTTTTTTCCTGAATATAATCAGGAAAAAATGCATACGCACTTTTTGGCCAAGGGCATCATTGTCGACGTTTTGCCGCTTTTCATGTGCTTTAAGGGCGATTCGAATCTACCTCCTGAAACCTGTTTACTGCAATTCTGCCTTGCATTCAAATCCTCTTCGTTGCCTTCCCTCAATATATTTGTGGACGAGAGTTATCATTTATAACTCAGCGGGTTTGTGAATTGCAGTGCCCCTGAGCTCCATTTTTCAACTGTCTTTTTTGGGAGCTGGCCGCAAAAGCACTGGATTGCCTCAGGCACTATTCTGGTTCCCGGCGGCAGGATTAGCCTGTGGTTAATTCTTCTTCCTGATGGGAAAATACAGTGACCTGTGCCTGTCCCAAAACCTAGATCTAGTCTCTCATTGGTTGCCCCTCTTCCCGTTCATCCTCAGGACAAATTGCAACCTGTAGGGAACAGGAGCTTAAAGGTGCTGATTCTCCAAGTAGGGAGATTGCTAGTAAAGTAGCTGGAAAGGTGAACCCGAGCACAAGGAGATGAGACATGAGGTGCGATTTAGAAACCTTTCAAAATCACACGGTGTACCATCTTCTGGGTTTCTCATGCATGTTTTCGATGTAGGAAGATGCCCTTGAACCTGGAGATTTGGGACCCATGGGATGGGTACCACGCAGTATTACTTTAAAGGGTCTGCGTTTGCTCACCCAACCTCACCCAACCTCTCAGCCCCAAGCGTGTCCACCCTTATGTCTCATCCAGCTGTGGGTCTAGACATGGTCAATCCAGGTTGCAACACAGCCCCTGAACGAATTTTGTAAGAATTTCTCTCTCTTTCACTGTCTTTGTTTTACGGGTTTTTAAAAGTAATTTATTTTTATAATGGGGTTTAGCTGCTTTTCACGGCTGTGTTTATGCGGCTTTACACCCACTTGACTCACTTCCAGACAGATATCAATACATAGGTTTTAAGATTCTTACTACTCAGATATATTCTTGTGCGCTGAATAGGGGGTGTTGAGTCCAGTTCACTGAGCAAGGAGTAGGTCTTGTCTATTACATATTGGGTGTATGGAACGGTATCTGAGCGAATTTGAAACCCTTGTTTTATGCATCACCCCACCTCACCTTTCCCGTTAAGCAGCCATAGTGTGTTTTCTAAACGTGTGACTCTGTTCTCTTTTGTAATTCAGTTCAAGTGTAGCGGTTTTTTCCATTCCCTCTATAAATGATAGCTTATGATAAGTGTCTTTTTCTGTGTGACTTATTTCACTTAGAATCGTCGTACCTAAATCCACTCATCTTGCTTCTACTAGCCTTATGACATTGATTTCATGTCTGAGTGATATTCCATTGTACATAAGGACCACAACTTCTTTATCCATTTTTCTCTTTCCTGGGATATTTAAGGTGTCATGAAGTGGAGGTTCTTGTCAACAGAGCAGCCCTAAACTTTGGGGTGCCTGTGTCTTGCTGATTTTTAGTTTTCCCTATTTATACGCCCATGAGTGGACGTGCCCTATGCTCCCTAAGCTGTGTTTTTTCGATGTTTCAGGACACACCGCACACTTCTCCAGAGTGGCTGTTGGCAATTTACATCCCGCCCATCAGCGTAGCAAGGCTGCCATTTCTCCATGGCCTGTCCTGCATTTCTGGTTTTGACACTTTTTGCAGCATGGCCCTTTTGACCGATGGGAAGCGAGACTTCTTTGTATCGCTGATTTGCCTTTCCAGGTTGCTTGGTTGGCCAAAAAGGGCGTATGCGTTTTTTCCTGAATACATTCAGGAAAAAACGCATACGCCCTTTTTGGCCAAGGGCATCACTGTCGACGTTTTGCCGCTTTTCAAGTGCTTTAAAGGCGATTCGAATCTACCTCCTGAAACCTGTTTCCTGCAATTCTGCCTTGCTTTCAAATCCTCTTCGTTGCCTTCCCTCAATATATCTGTGGATGAGAGTTATCATTTATAACTCTGCGGGTTTGTGAATTGCAGTGTCCCTGAGCTCCATTTTTCAACTCGCTTTTTTGGGAGCTGGCCGCAAAAGCGCGGGATTGCCTGAGGCCCTATTCTGCTTCTGGGCGGCAGGCTGAGCCTGTGGTTAAATCTTCTTCCTGATGGGAAAAATGTGTGACCTGTGCCTGTCCCAACACCTAGAGCTAGTCTCTCGTTGGTTGCCCCTCTTCCCGTTCAACCTCAGGATAAATTGCAGTCTGTACAGAACTGGAGGTTAAAGGTGCTGATTCTCCAACGAGGGAGATTGCTAATAAAGCGGCTGGAATGGCGAACACGAGCACAAGGAGATGAGAAGTGAGGTGCGTTTCAGGAACCTTTCCCGATGAGATGGTGTACCATCTTCTGGGTTTCTCACGCATGTTTTCGATGTAGGAAGATGCCCTTGAACCTGGAGATTTGGGATCCATGGGATGGGTACGATGCAGTATTACTTTAAAGGGACTGCGTTTGCCCACCCAACCTCACCAAACCTCTCAGCCCCAAGAGTGTCCACCCTTATGTCTCATCTAGCTGTGGGTCTAGATATGGTCAGTCCACGTTGCATCACAGCCCCTGAACGAAATTATGTAAGAATTTCTCTGTCTTTCACTCTCTTGGTTTCATGGGTTTATAAAAGTAATTTATTTTTAAAATGGGGTTTAGCTGCTTTTCACTGCTGTGTTTATGCTGCTTTACCCCCACTTGACACACTTCCAGTGAAATATCAATACATAGGTTTTAAGATTCTTACTAGTCAGATATATTCTTGTGCGGTGAATAGGGGGTGTTGAATCCAGTTCACTGAGCAAGGAGTAGGTCTTGTCTACTACATATTGGGTGTATGGAACGGTATCTGAGATAATTTGAAACACTTGATTTATGCATCACCCCAAATCACATTTCCCGTTAAGCAGCCATAGTGTGTTTTCAAAATGTGTGACTCTGTTCTGTTTTGTAATTCAGTTCAAGGGTAACGGTTTTTACATTCCCTCTATAAGTGATAGCTTATGATAAGTGTCTTTTTCTGTGTGACTTATTTCACTTAGAATCGTCATACCTAAATCCACTCATCTTGCTTCTACTAGCCTTATGACTTTGATTTCATGTCTGAGTGATATTCCATTGTACATAAGGACCACAACTTCTTTATGCATTTTTCTCTTTCCTGGGATATTTAAGGTGTGATGAAGTGGAGGTTCTTGTCAACAGAGCAGCCCTAAACTTTGGGGTGCCTGTGTCTTGCTGATTTTTAGTTTTCCCAATTTATACGCCCATGAGTGGACGTGCCCTATGCTCCCTAAGCTGTGTTTTTTCGATGTTTCAGTACACACCGTACACTTCTCCAGAGTGGCTGTTGGCAATTTACATCCCGCCCATCAGCGTAGCAAGGCTGCCATTTCTCCATGGCCTGTCCTGCATTTCTGGTTTTGACACTTTTTGCAGCATGGCCCTTTTGACCGATGGGAAGCGAGACTTCTTTGTAGCGCTGATTAGCCTTTCCAGGTTGCTTGGTTGGCCAAAAAGGGCGTATGCGTTTTTTCCTGAATATAATCAGGAAAAAATGCATACGCACTTTTTGGCCAAGGGCATCATTGTCGACGTTTTGCCGCTTTTCATGTGCTTTAAGGGCGATTCGAATCTACCTCCTGAAACCTGTTTCCTGCAATTCTGCCTTGTTTTCAAATCCTCTTCGTTGCCTTCCCTCAATATGTTTGTGGACGAGAGTTAACATTTATAACTCAGCGGGTTTGTGAATTGCAGTGCCCCTGAGCTCCATTTTTCAACTGTCTTTTTTGGGTGCTGGCTGCAAAAGCACTGGATTGCCTCAGGGACTATTCTGGTTCCCGGCGGCAGGATTAGCCTGTGGTTAATTCTTCTTCCTGATGGGAAAAGAGAGTGACCTGTGCCTGTCCCAACACCTAGATCTAGTCTCTCATTGGTTGCTCCTCTTCCCGTTCATCCTCAGGACAAATTGCAACCTGTAGGGAACAGGAGCTTAAAGGTGCTGATTCTCCAAGTAGGGAGATTGCTAGTAAAGTAGCTGGAAAGGTGAACCCGAGCACAAGGAGATGAGACATGAGGTGCGATTTAGAAACCTTTCAAAATCACACGGTGTACCATCTTCTGGGTTTCTCATGCATGTTTTCGATGTAGGAAGATGCCCTTGAACCTGGAGATTTGGGACCCATGGGATGGGTACCACGCAGTATTACTTTAAAGGGTCTGCGTTTGCTCACCCAACCTCACCCAACCTCTCAGCCCCAAGAGTGTCCACCCTTATGTCTCATCCAGCTGTGGGTCTAGACATGGTCAATCCAGGTTGCAACACAGCCCCTGAACGAATTTTGTAAGAATTTCTCTCTCTTTCACTGTCTTTGTTTTACGGGTTTTTAAAAGTAATTTATTTTTATAATGGGGTTTAGCTGCTTTTCACGGCTGTGTTTATGCGGCTTTACACCCACTTGACTCACTTCCAGACAGATATCAATACATAGGTTTTAAGATTCTTACTACTCAGATATATTCTTGTGCGCTGAATAGGGGGTGTTGAGTCCAGTTCACTGAGCAAGGAGTAGGTCTTGTCTATTACATATTGGGTGTATGGAACGGTATCTGAGCGAATTTGAAACCCTTGTTTTATGCATCACCCCACCTCACCTTTCCCGTTAAGCAGCCATAGTGTGTTTTCTAAACGTGTGACTCTGTTCTCTTTTGTAATTCAGTTCAAGTGTAGCAGTTTTTTCCATTCCCTCTATAAATGATAGCTTATGATAAGTGTCTTTTTCTGTGTGACTTATTTCACTTAGAATCGTCGTACCTAAATCCACTCATCTTGCTTCTACTAGCCTTATGACATTGATTTCATGTCTGAGTGATATTCCATTGTACATAAGGACCACAACTTCTTTATCCATTTTTCTCTTTCCTGGGATATTTAAGGTGTCATGAAGTGGAGGTTCTTGTCAACAGAGCAGCCCTAAACTTTGGGGTGCTGTGTCTTGCTGATTTTTAGTTTTCCCTATTTATACGCCCATGAGTGGACGTGCCCTATGCTCCCTAAGCTGTGTTTTTTCGATGTTTCAGGACACACCGCACACTTCTCCAGAGTGGCTGTTGGCAATTTACACCCCGCCCATCAGCGTAGCAAGGCTGCCATTTCTCCATGGCCTGTCCTGCATTTCTGGTTTTGACACTTTTTGCAGCATGGCCCTTTTGACCGATGGGAAGCGAGACTTCTTTGTAGCGCTGATTTGCCTTTCCAGGTTGCTTGGTTGGCCAAAAAGGGCGTATGCGTTTTTTCCTGAATACATTCAGGAAAAAACACATACGCCCTTTTTGGCCAAGGGCATCACTGTCGACGTTTTGCCGCTTTTCAAGTGCTTTAAAGGCGATTCGAATCTACCTCCTGAAACCTGTTTCCTGCAATTCTGCCTTGCTTTCAATTCCTCTTCGTTGCCTTCCCTCAATATATCTGTGGATGAGAGTTATCATTTATAACTCTGCGGGTTTGTGAATTGCAGTGTCCCTGAGCTCCATTTTTCAACTCGCTTTTTTGGGAGCTGGCCGCAAAAGCACGGGATTGCCTGAGGCCCTATTCTGCTTCTGGGCGGCAGGCTGAGCCTGTGGTTAAATCTTCTTCCTGATGGGAAAAAAGTGTGACCTGTGCCTGTCCCAACACCTAGAGCTAGTCTCTCGTTGGTTGCCCCTCTTCCCGTTCAACCTCAGGATAAATTGCAGTCTGTACAGAACTGGAGGTTAAAGGTGCTGATTCTCCAACGAGGGAGATTGCTAATAAAGCGGCTGGAATGGCGAACACGAGCACAAGGAGATGAGAAGTGAGGTGCGTTTCAGGAACCTTTCCCGATGAGATGGTGTACCATCTTCTGGGTTTCTCACGCATGTTTTCGATGTAGGAAGATGCCCTTGAACCTGGAGATTTGGGATCCATGGGATGGGTACGATGCAGTATTACTTTAAAGGGACTGCGTTTGCCCACCCAACCTCACCAAACCTCTCAGCCCCAAGAGTGTCCACCCTTATGTCTCATCTAGCTGTGGGTCTAGATATGGTCAGTCCACGTTGCATCACAGCCCCTGAACGAAATTATGTAAGAATTTCTCTGTCTTTCACTCTCTTGGTTTCATGGGTTTATAAAAGTAATTTATTTTTAAAATGGGGTTTAGCTGCTTTTCACTGCTGTGTTTATGCTGCTTTACCCCCACTTGACACACTTCCAGTGAAATATCAATACATAGGTTTTAAGATTCTTACTAGTCAGATATATTCTTGTGCGGTGAATAGGGGGTGTTGAATCCAGTTCACTGAGCAAGGAGTAGGTCTTGTCTACTACATATTGGGTGTATGGAACGGTATCTGAGATAATTTGAAACACTTGATTTATGCATCACCCCAAATCACATTTCCCGTTAAGCAGCCATAGTGTGTTTTCAAAATGTGTGACTCTGTTCTGTTTTGTAATTCAGTTCAAGGGTAACGGTTTTTACATTCCCTCTATAAGTGATAGCTTATGATAAGTGTCTTTTTCTGTGTGACTTATTTCACTTAGAATCGTCATACCTAAATCCACTCATCTTGCTTCTACTAGCCTTATGACTTTGATTTCATGTCTGAGTGATATTCCATTGTACATAAGGACCACAACTTCTTTATGCATTTTTCTCTTTCCTGGGATATTTAAGGTGTGATGAATTGGAGGTTCTTGTCAACAGAGCAGCCCTAAACTTTGGGGTGCCTGTGTCTTGCTGATTTTTAGTTTTCCCAATTTATACGCCCATGAGTGGACGTGCCCTATGCTCCCTAAGCTGTGTTTTTTCGATGTTTCACGACACACCGCACACTTCTCCAGAGTGGCTGTTGGCAATTTACATCCCGCCCATCAGCGTAGCAAGGCTGTCATTTCTCCATGGCCTGTCCTGCATTTCTGGTTTTGACACTTTTTGCAGCATGGCCCTTTTGACCGATGGGAAGCGAGACTTCTTTGTAGCGCTGATTAGCCTTTCCAGGTTGCTTGGTTGGCCAAAAAGGGCGTATGCGTTTTTTCCTGAATATAATCAGGAAAAAATGCATACGCACTTTTTGGCCAAGGGCATCATTGTCGACGTTTTGCCGCTTTTCATGTGCTTTAAGGGCGATTCGAATCTACCTCCTGAAACCTGTTTCCTGCAATTCTGCCTTGCATTCAAATCCTCTTCGTTGCCTTCCCTCAATATATTTGTGGACGAGAGTTATCATTTATAACTCAGCGGGTTTGTGAATTGCAGTGCCCCTGAGCTCCATTTTTCAACTGTCTTTTTTGGGAGCTGGCCGCAAAAGCACTGGATTGCCTCAGGCACTATTTTGGTTCCCGGAGGCAGGATTAGCCTGTGGTTAATTCTTCTTCCTGATGGGAAAATAGAGTGACCTGTGCCTGTCCCAACACCTATATCTAGTCTCTTATTGGTTGCCCCTCTTCCCGTTCATCCTCAGGACAAATTGCAACCTGTAGGGAACAGGAGCTTAAAGGTGCTGATTCTCCAAGTAGGGAGATTGCTAGTAAAGTAGCTGGAAAGGTGAACCCGAGCACAAGGAGATGAGACATGAGGTGCGATTTAGAAACCTTTCAAAATCACACGGTGTACCATCTTCTGGGTTTCTCATGCATGTTTTCGATGTAGGAAGATGCCCTTGAACCTGGAGATTTGGGACCCATGGGATGGGTACCACGCAGTATTACTTTAAAGGGTCTGCGTTTGCTCACCCAACCTCACCCAACCTCTCAGCCCCAAGCGTGTCCACCCTTATGTCTCATCCAGCTGTGGGTCTAGACATGGTCAATCCAGGTTGCAACACAGCCCCTGAACGAATTTTGTAAGAATTTCTCTCTCTTTCACTGTCTTTGTTTTACGGGTTTTTAAAAGTAATTTATTTTTATAATGGGGTTTAGCTGCTTTTCACGGCTGTGTTTATGCGGCTTTACACCCACTTGACTCACTTCCAGACAGATATCAATACATAGGTTTTAAGATTCTTACTACTCAGATATATTCTTGTGCGCTGAATAGGGGGTGTTGAGTCCAGTTCACTGAGCAAGGAGTAGGTCTTGTCTATTACATATTGGGTGTATGGAACGGTATCTGAGCGAATTTGAAACCCTTGTTTTATGCATCACCCCACCTCACATTTCCCGTTAAGCAGCCATAGTGTGTTTTCTAAACGTGTGACTCTGTTCTCTTTTGTAATTCAGTTCAAGTGTAGCGGTTTTTTCCATTCCCTCTATAAATGATAGCTTATGATAAGTGTCTTTTTCTGTGTGACTTATTTCACTTAGAATCGTCGTACCTAAATCCACTCATCTTGCTTCTACTAGCCTTATGACATTGATTTCATGTCTGAGTGATATTCCATTGTACATAAGGACCACAACTTCTTTATCCATTTTTCTCTTTCCTGGGATATTTAAGGTGTCATGAAGTGGAGGTTCTTGTCAACAGAGCAGCCCTAAACTTTGGGGTGCCTGTGTCTTGCTGATTTTTAGTTTTCCCTATTTATACGCCCATGAGTGGACGTGCCCTATGCTCCCTAAGCTGTGTTTTTTCGATGTTTCAGGACACACCGCACACTTCTCCAGAGTGGCTGTTGGCAATTTACATCCCGCCCATCAGCGTAGCAAGGCTGCCATTTCTCCATGACCTGTCCTGCATTTCTGGTTTTGACACTTTTTGCAGCATGGCCCTTTTGACCGATGGGAAGCGAGACTTCTTTGTAGCGCTGATTTGCCTTTCCAGGTTGCTTGGTTGGCCAAAAAGGGCGTATGCGTTTTTTCCTGAATACATTCAGGAAAAAACGCATACGCCCTTTTTGGCCAAGGGCATCACTGTCGACGTTTTGCCGCTTTTCAAGTGCTTTAAAGGCGATTCGAATCTACCTCCTGAAACCTGTTTCCTGCAATTCTGCCTTGCTTTCAAATCCTCTTCGTTGCCTTCCCTCAATATATCTGTGGATGAGAGTTATCATTTATAACTCTGCGGGTTTGTGAATTGCAGTGTCCCTGAGCTCCATTTTTCAACTCGCTTTTTTGGGAGCTGGCCGCAAAAGCGCGGGATTGCCTGAGGCCCTATTCTGCTTCTGGGCGGCAGGCTGAGCCTGTGGTTAAATCTTCTTCCTGATGGGAAAAAAGTGTGACCTGTGCCTGTCCCAACACCTAGAGCTAGTCTCTCGTTGGTTGCCCCTCTTCCCGTTCAACCTCAGGATAAATTGCAGTCTGTACAGAACTGGAGGTTAAAGGTGCTGATTCTCCAACGAGGGAGATTGCTAATAAAGCGGCTGGAATGGCGAACACGAGCACAAGGAGATGAGAAGTGAGGTGCGTTTCAGGAACCTTTCCCGATGAGATGGTGTACCATATTCTGGGTTTCTCACGCATGTTTTCGATGTAGGAAGATGCCCTTGAACCTGGAGATTTGGGATCCATGGGATGGGTACGATGCAGTATTACTTTAAAGGGACTGCGTTTGCCCACCCAACCTCACCAAACCTCTCAGCCCCAAGAGTGTCCACCCTTATGTCTCATCTAGCTGTGGGTCTAGATATGGTCAGTCCACGTTGCATCACAGCCCCTGAACGAAATTATGTAAGAATTTCTCTGTCTTTCACTCTCTTGGTTTCATGGGTTTATAAAAGTAATTTATTTTTAAAATGGGGTTTAGCTGCTTTTCACTGCTGTGTTTATGCTGCTTTACCCCCACTTGACACACTTCCAGTGAAATATCAATACATAGGTTTTAAGATTCTTACTAGTCAGATATATTCTTGTGCGGTGAATAGGGGGTGTTGAATCCAGTTCACTGAGCAAGGAGTAGGTCTTGTCTACTACATATTGGGTGTATGGAACGGTATCTGAGATAATTTGAAACACTTGATTTATGCATCACCCCAAATCACATTTCCCGTTAAGCAGCCATAGTGTGTTTTCAAAATGTGTGACTCTGTTCTGTTTTGTAATTCAGTTCAAGGGTAACGGTTTTTACATTCCCTCTATAAGTGATAGCTTATGATAAGTGTCTTTTTCTGTGTGACTTATTTCACTTAGAATCGTCATACCTAAATCCACTCATCTTGCTTCTACTAGCCTTATGACTTTGATTTCATGTCTGAGTGATATTCCATTGTACATAAGGACCACAATTTCTTTATGCATTTTTCTCTTTCCTGGGATATTTAAGGTGTGATGAAGTGGAGGTTCTTGTCAACAGAGCAGCCCTAAACTTTGGGGTGCCTGTGTCTTGCTGATTTTTAGTTTTCCCAATTTATACGCCCATGAGTGGACGTGCCCTATGCTCCCTAAGCTGTGTTTTTTCGATGTTTCAGGACACACCGCACACTTCTCCAGAGTGGCTGTTGGCAATTTACATCCCGCCCATCAGCGTAGCAAGGCTGCCATTTCTCCATGGCCTGTCCTGCATTTCTGGTTTTGACACTTTTTGCAGCATGGCCCTTTTGACCGATGGGAAGCGAGACTTCTTTGTAGCGCTGATTAGCCTTTCCAGGTTGCTTGGTTGGCCAAAAAGGGCGTATGCGTTTTTTCCTGAATATAATCAGGAAAAAACGCATACGCCCTTTTTGGCCAAGGGCATCATTGTCGACGTTTTGCCGCTTTTCATGTGCTTTAAGGGCGATTCGAATCTACCTCCTGAAACCTGTTTCCTGCAATTCTGCCTTGCTTTCAAATCCTCTTCGTTGCCTTCCCTCAATATATTTGTGGACGAGAGTTATCATTTATAACTCAGCGGGTTTGTGAATTGCAGTGCCCCTTAGCTCCATTTTTCAACTGTCTTTTTTGGGAGCTGGCCGCAAAAGCACTGGATTGCCTCAGGCACTATTCTGGTTCCCGGCGGCAGGATTAGCCTGTGGTTAATTCTTCTTCCTGATGGGAAAATACAGTGACCTGTGCCTGTCCCAACACCTAGATCTAGTCTCTCATTGGTTGCCCCTCTTCCCGTTCATCCTCAGGACAAATTGCAACCTGTAGGGAACAGGAGCTTAAAGGTGCTGATTCTCCAAGTAGGGAGATTGCTAGTAAAGTAGCTGGAAAGGTGAACCCGAGCACAAGGAGATGAGACATGAGGTGCGATTTAGAAACCTTTCAAAATCACACGGTGTACCATCTTCTGGGTTTCTCATGCATGTTTTCGATGTAGGAAGATGCCCTTGAACCTGGAGATTTGGGACCCATGGGATGGGTACCACGCAGTATTACTTTAAAGGGTCTGCGTTTGCTCACCCAACCTCACCCAACCTCTCAGCCCCAAGCGTGTCCACCCTTATGTCTCATCCAGCTGTGGGTCTAGACATGGTCAATCCAGGTTGCAACACAGCCCCTGAACGAATTTTGTAAGAATTTCTCTCTCTTTCACTGTCTTTGTTTTACGGGTTTTTAAAAGTAATTTATTTTTATAATGGGGTTTAGCTGCTTTTCACGGCTGTGTTTATGCGGCCTTACACCCACTTGACTCACTTCCAGACAGATATCAATACATAGGTTTTAAGATTCTTACTACTCAGATATATTCTTGTGCGCTGAATAGGGGGTGTTGAGTCTAGTTCACTGAGCAAGGAGTAGGTCTTGTCTATTACATATTGGGTGTATGGAACGGTATCTGAGCGAATTTGAAACCCTTGTTTTATGCATCACCCCACCTCACCTTTCCCGTTAAGCAGCCATAGTGTGTTTTCTAAACGTGTGACTCTGTTCTGTTTTGTAATTCAGTTCAAGTGTAGCGGTTTTTACATTCCCTCTATAAGTGATAGCTTATGATAAGTGTCTTTTTCTGTGTGACTTATTTCACTTAGAATCGTCGTACCTAAATCCACTCATCTTGCTTCTACTAGCCTTATGACTTTGATTTCATGTCTGAGTGATATTCCATTGTATATAAGGACCACAACTTCTTTATGCATTTTTCTCTTTCCTGGGATATTTAAGGTGTGATGAAGTGGAGGTTCTTGTCAACAGAGCAGCCCTAAACTTTGGGGTGCCTGTGTCTTGCTGATTTTTAGTTTTCCCAATTTATACGCCCATGAGTGGACGTGCCCTATGCTCCCTAAGCTGTGTTTTTTCGATGTTTCAGGACACACCGTACACTTTTCCAGAGTGCCTGTTGGCAATTTACATCCCGCCCATCAGCGTAGCAAGGCTGCCATTTCTCCATGGCCTGTCCTGCATTTCTGGTTTGGACACTTTTTGCAGCATGGCACTTTTGACCGATGGGAAGCGAGACTTCTTTGTAGCGCTGATTAGCCTTTCCAGGTTGCTTGGTTGGCCAAAAAGGGCGTATGCGTTTTTTCCTGAATATAATCAGGAAAAAACGCATACGCCCTTTTTGGCCAAGGGCATCATTGTCGACGTTTTGCCGCTTTTCATGTGCTTTAAGGGCGATTCGAATCTACCTCCTGAAACCTGTTTCCTGCAATTCTGCCTTGCTTTCAAATCCTCTTCGTTGCCTTCCCTCAATATATTTGTGGACGAGAGTTATCATTTATAACTCAGCGGGTTTGTGAATTGCAGTGCCCCTGAGCTCCATTTTTCAACTGTCTTTTTTGGGAGCTGGCCGCAAAAGCACTGGATTGCCTCAGGCACTATTCTGGTTCCCGGAGGCAGGATTAGCCTGTGGTTAATTCTTCTTCCTGATGGGAAAATACAGTGACCTGTGCCTGTCCCAACACCTAGATCTAGTCTCTCATTGGTTGCCCCTCTTCCCGTTCATCCTCAGGACAAATTGCAACCTGTAGGGAACAGGAGCTTAAAGGTGCTGATTCTCCAAGTAGGGAGATTGCTAGTAAAGTAGCTGGAAAGGTGAACCCGAGCACAAGGAGATGAGACATGAGGTGCGATTTAGAAACCTTTCAAAATCACACGGTGTACCATCTTCTGGGTTTCTCATGCATGTTTTCGATGTAGGAAGATGCCCTTGAACCTGGAGATTTGGGACCCATGGGATGGGTACCACGCAGTATTACTTTAAAGGGTCTGCGTTTGCTCACCCAACCTCACCCAACCTCTCAGCCCCAAGCGTGTCCACCCTTATGTCTCATCCAGCTGTGGGTCTAGACATGGTCAATCCAGGTTGCAACACAGCCCCTGAACGAATTTTGTAAGAATTTCTCTCTCTTTCACTGTCTTTGTTTTACGGGTTTTTAAAAGTAATTTATTTTTATAATGGGGTTTAGCTGCTTTTCACGGCTGTGTTTATGCGGCTTTACACCCACTTGACTCACTTCCAGACAGATATCAATACATAGGTTTTAAGATTCTTACTACTCAGATATATTCTTGTGCGCTGAATAGGGGGTGTTGAGTCCAGGTCACTGAGCAAGGAGTAGGTCTTGTCTATTACATATTGGGTGTATGGAACGGTATCTGAGCGAATTTGAAACCCTTGTTTTATGCATCACCCCACCTCACCTTTCCCGTTAAGCAGCCATAGTGTGTTTTCTAAACGTGTGACTCTGTTCTCTTTTGTAATTCAGTTCAAGTGTAGCGGTTTTTTCCATTCCCTCTATAAATGATAGCTTATGATAAGTGTCTTTTTCTGTGTGACTTATTTCACTTAGAATCGTCGTACCTAAATCCACTCATCTTGCTTCTACTAGCCTTATGACATTGATTTCATGTCTGAGTGATATTGCATTGTACATAAGGACCACAACTTCTTTATCCATTTTTCTCTTTCCTGGGATATTTAAGGTGTCATGAAGTGGAGGTTCTTGTCAACAGAGCAGCCCTAAACTTTGGGGTGCCTGTGTCTTGCTGATTTTTAGTTTTCCCTATTTATACGCCCATGAGTGGACGTGCCCTATGCTCCCTAAGCTGTGTTTTTTCGATGTTTCAGGACACACCGCACACTTCTCCAGAGTGGCTGTTGGCAATTTACATCCCGCCCATCAGCGTAGCAAGGCTGCCATTTCTCCATGGCCTGTCCTGCATTTCTGGTTTTGACACTTTTTGCAGCATGGCCCTTTTGACCGATGGGAAGCGAGACTTCTTTGTAGCGCTGATTTGCCTTTCCAGGTTGCTTGGTTGGCCAAAAAGGGCGTATGCGTTTTTTCCTGAATACATTCAGGAAAAAACGCATACGCCCTTTTTGGCCAAGGGCATCACTGTCGACGTTTTGCCGCTTTTCATGTGCTTTAAAGGCGATTCGAATCTACCTCCTGAAACCTGTTTCCTGCAATTCTGCCTTGCTTTCAAATCCTCTTCGTTGCCTTCCCTCAATATATCTGTGGATGAGAGTTATCATTTATAACTCTGCGGGTTTGTGAATTGCAGTGTCCCTGAGCTCCATTTTTCAACTCGCTTTTTTGGGAGCTGGCCGCAAAAGCGCGGGATTGCCTGAGGCCCTATTCTGCTTCTGGGCGGCAGGCTGAGCCTGTGGTTAAATCTTCTTCCTGATGGGAAAAAAGTGTGACCTGTGCCTGTCCCAACACCTAGAGCTAGTCTCTCGTTGGTTGCCCCTCTTCCCGTTCAACCTCAGGATAAATTGCAGTCTGTACAGAACTGGAGGTTAAACGTGCTGATTCTCCAACGAGGGAGATTGCTAATAAAGCGGCTGGAATGGCGAACACGAGCACAAGGAGATGAGAAGTGAGGTGCGTTTCAGGAACCTTTCCCGATGAGATGGTGTACCATCTTCTGGGTTTCTCACGCATGTTTTCGATGTAGGAAGATGCCCTTGAACCTGGAGATTTGGGATCCATGGGATGGGTACGATGCAGTATTACTTTAAAGGGACTGCGTTTGCCCACCCAACCTCACCAAACCTCTCAGCCCCAAGAGTGTCCACCCTTATGTCTCATCTAGCTGTGGGTCTAGATATGGTCAGTCCACGTTGCATCACAGCCCCTGAACGAAATTATGTAAGAATTTCTCTGTCTTTCACTCTCTTGGTTTCATGGGTTTATAAAAGTAATTTATTTTTAAAATGGGGTTTAGCTGCTTTTCACTGCTGTGTTTATGCTGCTTTACCCCCACTTGACACACTTCCAGTGAAATATCAATACATAGGTTTTAAGATTCTTACTAGTCAGATATATTCTTGTGCGGTGAATAGGGGGTGTTGAATCCAGTTCACTGAGCAAGGAGTAGGTCTTGTCTACTACATATTGGGTGTATGGAACGGTATCTGAGATAATTTGAAACACTTGATTTATGCATCACCCCAAATCACATTTCCTGTTAAGCAGCCATAGTGTGTTTTCAAAATGTGTGACTCTGTTCTGTTTTGTAATTCAGTTCAAGGGTAACGGTTTTTACATTCCCTCTATAAGTGATAGCTTATGATAAGTGTCTTTTTCTGTGTGACTTATTTCACTTAGAATCGTCATACCTAAATCCACTCATCTTGCTTCTACTAGCCTTATGACTTTGATTTCATGTCTGAGTGATATTCCATTGTACATAAGGACCACAATTTCTTTATGCATTTTTCTCTTTCCTGGGATATTTAAGGTGTGATGAATTGGAGGTTCTTGTCAACAGAGCAGCCCTAAACTTTGGGGTGCCTGTGTCTTGCTGATTTTTAGTTTTCCCAATTTATACGCCCATGAGTGGACGTGCCCTATGCTCCCTAAGCTGTGTTTTTTCGATGTTTCAGGACACACCGCACACTTCTCCAGAGTGGCTGTTGGCAATTTACATCCCGCCCATCAGCATAGCAAGGCTGCCATTTCTCCATGGCCTGTCCTGCATTTCTGGTTTTGACACTTTTTGCAGCATGGCCCTTTTGACCGATGGGAAGCGAGACTTCTTTGTAGCGCTGATTAGCCTTTCCAGGTTGCTTGGTTGGCCAAAAAGGGCGTATGCGTTTTTTCCTGAATATAATCAGGAAAAAACGCATACGCCCTTTTTGGCCAAGGGCATCATTGTCGACGTTTTGCCGCTTTTCATGTGCTTTAAGGGCGATTCGAATCTACCTCCTGAAACCTGTTTCCTGCAATTCTGCCTTGCTTTCAAATCCTCTTCGTTGCCTTCCCTCAATATATTTGTGGACGAGAGTTATCATTTATAACTCAGCGGGTTTGTGAATTGCAGTGCCCCTGAGCTCCATTTTTCAACTGTCTTTTTTGGGAGCTGGCCGCAAAAGCACTGGATTGCCTCAGGCACTATTCTGGTTCCCGGCGGCAGGATTAGCCTGTGGTTAATTCTTCTTCCTGATGGGAAAATACAGTGACCTGTGCCTGTCCCAACACCTATATCTAGTCTCTCATTGGTTGCCCCTCTTCCCGTTCATCCTCAGGACAAATTGCAACCTGTAGGGAACAGGAGCTTAAAGGTGCTGATTCTCCAAGTAGGGAGATTGCTAGTAAAGTAGCTGGAAAGGTGAACCCGAGCACAAGGAGATGAGACATGAGGTGCGATTTAGAAACCTTTCAAAATCACACGGTGTACCATCTTCTGGGTTTCTCATGCATGTTTTCGATGTAGGAAGATGCCCTTGAACCTGGAGATTTGGGACCCATGGGATGGGTACCACGCAGTATTACTTTAAAGGGTCTGCGTTTGCTCACCCAACCTCACCCAACCTCTCAGCCCCAAGCGTGTCCACCCTTATGTCTCATCCAGCTGTGGGTCTAGACATGGTCAATCCAGGTTGCAACACAGCCCCTGAACGAATTTTGTAAGAATTTCTCTCTCTTTCACTGTCTTTGTTTTACGGGTTTTTAAAAGTAATTTATTTTTATAATGGGGTTTAGCTGCTTTTCACGGCTGTGTTTATGCGGCTTTACACCCACTTGACTCACTTCCAGACAGATATCAATACATAGGTTTTAAGATTCTTACTACTCAGATATATTCTTGTGCGCTGAATAGGGGGTGTTGAGTCCAGTTCACTGAGCAAGGAGTAGGTCTTGTCTATTACATATTGGGTGTATGGAACGGTATCTGAGCGAATTTGAAACCCTTGTTTTATGCATCACCCCACCTCACCTTTCCCGTTAAGCAGCCATAGTGTGTTTTCTAAACGTGTGACTCTGTTCTCTTTTGTAATTCAGTTCAAGTGTAGCGGTTTTTTCCATTCCCTCTATAAATGATAGCTTATGATAAGTGTCTTTTTCTGTGTGACTTATTTCACTTAGAATCGTCGTACCTAAATCCACTCATCTTGCTTCTACTAGCCTTATGACATTGATTTCATGTCTGAGTGATATTGCATTGTACATAAGGACCACAACTTCTTTATCCATTTTTCTCTTTCCTGGGATATTTAAGGTGTCATGAAGTGGAGGTTCTTGTCAACAGAGCAGCCCTAAACTTTGGGGTGCCTGTGTCTTGCTGATTTTTAGTTTTCCCTATTTATACGCCCATGAGTGGACGTGCCCTATGCTCCCTAAGCTGTGTTTTTTCGATGTTTCAGGACACACCGCACACTTCTCCAGAGTGGCTGTTGGCAATTTACATCCCGCCCATCAGCGTAGCAAGGCTGCCATTTCTCCATGGCCTGTCCTGCATTTCTGGTTTTGACACTTTTTGCAGCATGGCCCTTTTGACCGATGGGAAGCGAGACTTCTTTGTAGCGCTGATTTGCCTTTCCAGGTTGCTTGGTTGGCCAAAAAGGGCGTATGCGTTTTTTCCTGAATACATTCAGGAAAAAACGCATACGCCCTTTTTGGCCAAGGGCATCACTGTCGACGTTTTGCCGCTTTTCATGTGCTTTAAAGGCGATTCGAATCTACCTCCTGAAACCTGTTTCCTGCAATTCTGCCTTGCTTTCAAATCCTCTTCGTTGCCTTCCCTCAATATATCTGTGGATGAGAGTTATCATTTATAACTCTGCGGGTTTGTGAATTGCAGTGTCCCTGAGCTCCATTTTTCAACTCGCTTTTTTGGGAGCTGGCCGCAAAAGCGCGGGATTGCCTGAGGCCCTATTCTGCTTCTGGGCGGCAGGCTGAGCCTGTGGTTAAATCTTCTTCCTGATGGGAAAAAAGTGTGACCTGTGCCTGTCCCAACACCTAGAGCTAGTCTCTCGTTGGTTGCCCCTCTTCCCGTTCAACCTCAGGATAAATTGCAGTCTGTACAGAACTGGAGGTTAAACGTGCTGATTCTCCAACGAGGGAGATTGCTAATAAAGCGGCTGGAATGGCGAACACGAGCACAAGGAGATGAGAAGTGAGGTGCGTTTCAGGAACCTTTCCCGATGAGATGGTGTACCATCTTCTGGGTTTCTCACGCATGTTTTCGATGTAGGAAGATGCCCTTGAACCTGGAGATTTGGGATCCATGGGATGGGTACGATGCAGTATTACTTTAAAGGGACTGCGTTTGCCCACCCAACCTCACCAAACCTCTCAGCCCCAAGAGTGTCCACCCTTATGTCTCATCTAGCTGTGGGTCTAGATATGGTCAGTCCACGTTGCATCACAGCCCCTGAACGAAATTATGTAAGAATTTCTCTGTCTTTCACTCTCTTGGTTTCATGGGTTTATAAAAGTAATTTATTTTTAAAATGGGGTTTAGCTGCTTTTCACTGCTGTGTTTATGCTGCTTTACCCCCACTTGACACACTTCCAGTGAAATATCAATACATAGGTTTTAAGATTCTTACTAGTCAGATATATTCTTGTGCGGTGAATAGGGGGTGTTGAATCCAGTTCACTGAGCAAGGAGTAGGTCTTGTCTACTACATATTGGGTGTATGGAACGGTATCTGAGATAATTTGAAACACTTGATTTATGCATCACCCCAAATCACATTTCCTGTTAAGCAGCCATAGTGTGTTTTCAAAATGTGTGACTCTGTTCTGTTTTGTAATTCAGTTCAAGGGTAACGGTTTTTACATTCCCTCTATAAGTGATAGCTTATGATAAGTGTCTTTTTCTGTGTGACTTATTTCACTTAGAATCGTCATACCTAAATCCACTCATCTTGCTTCTACTAGCCTTATGACTTTGATTTCATGTCTGAGTGATATTCCATTGTACATAAGGACCACAATTTCTTTATGCATTTTTCTCTTTCCTGGGATATTTAAGGTGTGATGAATTGGAGGTTCTTGTCAACAGAGCAGCCCTAAACTTTGGGGTGCCTGTGTCTTGCTGATTTTTAGTTTTCCCAATTTATACGCCCATGAGTGGACGTGCCCTATGCTCCCTAAGCTGTGTTTTTTCGATGTTTCAGGACACACCGCACACTTCTCCAGAGTGGCTGTTGGCAATTTACATCCCGCCCATCAGCATAGCAAGGCTGCCATTTCTCCATGGCCTGTCCTGCATTTCTGGTTTTGACACTTTTTGCAGCATGGCCCTTTTGACCGATGGGAAGCGAGACTTCTTTGTAGCGCTGATTAGCCTTTCCAGGTTGCTTGGTTGGCCAAAAAGGGCGTATGCGTTTTTTCCTGAATATAATCAGGAAAAAACGCATACGCCCTTTTTGGCCAAGGGCATCATTGTCGACGTTTTGCCGCTTTTCATGTGCTTTAAGGGCGATTCGAATCTACCTCCTGAAACCTGTTTCCTGCAATTCTGCCTTGCTTTCAAATCCTCTTCGTTGCCTTCCCTCAATATATTTGTGGACGAGAGTTATCATTTATAACTCAGCGGGTTTGTGAATTGCAGTGCCCCTGAGCTCCATTTTTCAACTGTCTTTTTTGGGAGCTGGCCGCAAAAGCACTGGATTGCCTCAGGCACTATTCTGGTTCCCGGCGGCAGGATTAGCCTGTGGTTAATTCTTCTTCCTGATGGGAAAATACAGTGACCTGTGCCTGTCCCAACACCTATATCTAGTCTCTCATTGGTTGCCCCTCTTCCCGTTCATCCTCAGGACAAATTGCAACCTGTAGGGAACAGGAGCTTAAAGGTGCTGATTCTCCAAGTAGGGAGATTGCTAGTAAAGTAGCTGGAAAGGTGAACCCGAGCACAAGGAGATGAGACATGAGGTGCGATTTAGAAACCTTTCAAAATCACACGGTGTACCATCTTCTGGGTTTCTCATGCATGTTTTCGATGTAGGAAGATGCCCTTGAACCTGGAGATTTGGGACCCATGGGATGGGTACCACGCAGTATTACTTTAAAGGGTCTGCGTTTGCTCACCCAACCTCACCCAACCTCTCAGCCCCAAGCGTGTCCACCCTTATGTCTCATCCAGCTGTGGGTCTAGACATGGTCAATCCAGGTTGCAACACAGCCCCTGAACGAATTTTGTAAGAATTTCTCTCTCTTTCACTGTCTTTGTTTTACGGGTTTTTAAAAGTAATTTATTTTTATAATGGGGTTTAGCTGCTTTTCACGGCTGTGTTTATGCGGCTTTACACCCACTTGACTCACTTCCAGACAGATATCAATACATAGGTTTTAAGATTCTTACTACTCAGATATATTCTTGTGCGCTGAATAGGGGGTGTTGAGTCCAGTTCACTGAGCAAGGAGTAGGTCTTGTCTATTACATATTGGGTGTATGGAACGGTATCTGAGCGAATTTGAAACCCTTGTTTTATGCATCACCCCACCTCACCTTTCCCGTTAAGCAGCCATAGTGTGTTTTCTAAACGTGTGACTCTGTTCTCTTTTGTAATTCAGTTCAAGTGTAGCGGTTTTTTCCATTCCCTCTATAAATGATAGCTTATGATAAGTGTCTTTTTCTGTGTGACTTATTTCACTTAGAATCGTCGTACCTAAATCCACTCATCTTGCTTCTACTAGCCTTATGACATTGATTTCATGTCTGAGTGATATTGCATTGTACATAAGGACCACAACTTCTTTATCCATTTTTCTCTTTCCTGGGATATTTAAGGTGTCATGAAGTGGAGGTTCTTTTCAACAGAGCAGCCCTAAACTTTGGGGTGCCTGTGTCTTGCTGATTTTTAGTTTTCCCTATTTATACGCCCATGAGTGGACGTGCCCTATGCTCCCTAAGCTGTGTTTTTTCGATGTTTCAGGACACACCGCACACTTCTCCAGAGTGGCTGTTGGCAATTTACATCCCGCCCATCAGCGTAGCAAGGCTGCCATTTCTCCATGGCCTGTCCTGCATTTCTGGTTTTGACACTTTTTGCAGCATGGCCCTTTTGACCGATGGGAAGCGAGACTTCTTTGTAGCGCTGATTTGCCTTTCCAGGTTGCTTGGTTGGCCAAAAAGGGCGTATGCGTTTTTTCCTGAATACATTCAGGAAAAAACGCATACGCCCTTTTTGGCCAAGGGCATCACTGTCGACGTTTTGCCGCTTTTCATGTGCTTTAAAGGCGATTCGAATCTACCTCCTGAAACCTGTTTCCTGCAATTCTGCCTTGCTTTCAAATCCTCTTCGTTGCCTTCCCTCAATATATCTGTGGATGAGAGTTATCATTTATAACTCTGCGGGTTTGTGAATTGCAGTGTCCCTGAGCTCCATTTTTCAACTCGCTTTTTTGGGAGCTGGCCGCAAAAGCGCGGGATTGCCTGAGGCCCTATTCTGCTTCTGGGCGGCAGGCTGAGCCTGTGGTTAAATCTTCTTCCTGATGGGAAAAAAGTGTGACCTGTGCCTGTCCCAACACCTAGAGCTAGTCTCTCGTTGGTTGCCCCTCTTCCCGTTCAACCTCAGGATAAATTGCAGTCTGTACAGAACTGGAGGTTAAAGGTGCTGATTCTCCAACGAGGGAGATTGCTAATAAAGCGGCTGGAATGGCGAACACGAGCACAAGGAGATGAGAAGTGAGGTGCGTTTCAGGAACCTTTCCCGATGAGATGGTGTACCATCTTCTGGGTTTCTCACGCATGTTTTCGATGTAGGAAGATGCCCTTGAACCTGGAGATTTGGGATCCATGGGATGGGTACGATGCAGTATTACTTTAAAGGGACTGAGTTTGCCCACCCAACCTCACCAAACCTCTCAGCCCCAAGAGTGTCCACCCTTATGTCTCATCTAGCTGTGGGTCTAGATATGGTCAGTCCACGTTGCATCACAGCCCCTGAACGAAATAATGTAAGAATTTCTCTGTCTTTCACTCTCTTGGTTTCATGGGTTTATAAAAGTAATTTATTTTTAAAATGGGGTTTAGCTGCTTTTCACTGCTGTGTTTATGCTGCTTTACCCCCACTTGACACACTTCCAGTGAAATATCAATACATAGGTTTTAAGATTCTTACTAGTCAGATATATTCTTGTGCGGTGAATAGGGGGTGTTGAATCCAGTTCACTGAGCAAGGAGTAGGTCTTGTCTACTACATATTGGGTGTATGGAACGGTATCTGAGATAATTTGAAACACTTGATTTATGCATCACCCCAAATCACATTTCCTGTTAAGCAGCCATAGTGTGTTTTCAAAATGTGTGACTCTGTTCTGTTTTGTAATTCAGTTCAAGGGTAACGGTTTTTACATTCCCTCTATAAGTGATAGCTTATGATAAGTGTCTTTTTCTGTGTGACTTATTTCACTTAGAATCGTCATACCTAAATCCACTCATCTTGCTTCTACTAGCCTTATGACTTTGATTTCATGTCTGAGTGATATTCCATTGTACATAAGGACCACAATTTCTTTATGCATTTTTCTCTTTCCTGGGATATTTAAGGTGTGATGAATTGGAGGTTCTTGTCAACAGAGCAGCCCTAAACTTTGGGGTGCCTGTGTCTTGCTGATTTTTAGTTTTCCCAATTTATACGCCCATGAGTGGACGTGCCCTATGCTCCCTAAGCTGTGTTTTTTCGATGTTTCAGGACACACCGCACACTTCTCCAGAGTGGCTGTTGGCAATTTACATCCCGCCCATCAGCATAGCAAGGCTGCCATTTCTCCATGGCCTGTCCTGCATTTCTGGTTTTGACACTTTTTGCAGCATGGCCCTTTTGACCGATGGGAAGCGAGACTTCTTTGTAGCGCTGATTAGCCTTTCCAGGTTGCTTGGTTGGCCAAAAAGGGCGTATGCGTTTTTTCCTGAATATAATCAGGAAAAAACGCATACGCCCTTTTTGGCCAAGGGCATCATTGTCGACGTTTTGCCGCTTTTCATGTGCTTTAAGGGCGATTCGAATCTACCTCCTGAAACCTGTTTCCTGCAATTCTGCCTTGCTTTCAAATCCTCTTCGTTGCCTTCCCTCAATATATTTGTGGACGAGAGTTATCATTTATAACTCAGCGGGTTTGTGAATTGCAGTGCCCCTGAGCTCCATTTTTCAACTGTCTTTTTTGGGAGCTGGCCGCAAAAGCACTGGATTGCCTCAGGCACTATTCTGGTTCCCGGCGGCAGGATTAGCCTGTGGTTAATTCTTCTTCCTGATGGGAAAATACAGTGACCTGTGCCTGTCCCAACACCTATATCTAGTCTCTCATTGGTTGCCCCTCTTCCCGTTCATCCTCAGGACAAATTGCAACCTGTAGGGAACAGGAGCTTAAAGGTGCTGATTCTCCAAGTAGGGAGATTGCTAGTAAAGTAGCTGGAAAGGTGAACCCGAGCACAAGGAGATGAGACATGAGGTGCGATTTAGAAACCTTTCAAAATCACACGGTGTACCATCTTCTGGGTTTCTCATGCATGTTTTCGATGTAGGAAGATGCCCTTGAACCTGGAGATTTGGGACCCATGGGATGGGTACCACGCAGTATTACTTTAAAGGGTCTGCGTTTGCTCACCCAACCTCACCCAACCTCTCAGCCCCAAGCGTGTCCACCCTTATGTCTCATCCAGCTGTGGGTCTAGACATGGTCAATCCAGGTTGCAACACAGCCCCTGAACGAATTTTGTAAGAATTTCTCTCTCTTTCACTGTCTTTGTTTTACGGGTTTTTAAAAGTAATTTATTTTTATAATGGGGTTTAGCTGCTTTTCACGGCTGTGTTTATGCGGCTTTACACCCACTTGACTCACTTCCAGACAGATATCAATACATAGGTTTTAAGATTCTTACTACTCAGATATATTCTTGTGCGCTGAATAGGGGGTGTTGAGTCCAGTTCACTGAGCAAGGAGTAGGTCTTGTCTATTACATATTGGGTGTATGGAACGGTATCTGAGCGAATTTGAAACCCTTGTTTTATGCATCACCCCACCTCACCTTTCCCGTTAAGCAGCCATAGTGTGTTTTCTAAACGTGTGACTCTGTTCTCTTTTGTAATTCAGTTCAAGTGTAGCGGTTTTTTCCATTCCCTCTATAAATGATAGCTTATGATAAGTGTCTTTTTCTGTGTGACTTATTTCACTTAGAATCGTCGTACCTAAATCCACTCATCTTGCTTCTACTAGCCTTATGACATTGATTTCATGTCTGAGTGATATTGCATTGTACATAAGGACCACAACTTCTTTATCCATTTTTCTCTTTCCTGGGATATTTAAGGTGTCATGAAGTGGAGGTTCTTTTCAACAGAGCAGCCCTAAACTTTGGGGTGCCTGTGTCTTGCTGATTTTTAGTTTTCCCTATTTATACGCCCATGAGTGGACGTGCCCTATGCTCCCTAAGCTGTGTTTTTTCGATGTTTCAGGACACACCGCACACTTCTCCAGAGTGGCTGTTGGCAATTTACATCCCGCCCATCAGCGTAGCAAGGCTGCCATTTCTCCATGGCCTGTCCTGCATTTCTGGTTTTGACACTTTTTGCAGCATGGCCCTTTTGACCGATGGGAAGCGAGACTTCTTTGTAGCGCTGATTTGCCTTTCCAGGTTGCTTGGTTGGCCAAAAAGGGCGTATGCGTTTTTTCCTGAATACATTCAGGAAAAAACGCATACGCCCTTTTTGGCCAAGGGCATCACTGTCGACGTTTTGCCGCTTTTCATGTGCTTTAAAGGCGATTCGAATCTACCTCCTGAAACCTGTTTCCTGCAATTCTGCCTTGCTTTCAAATCCTCTTCGTTGCCTTCCCTCAATATATCTGTGGATGAGAGTTATCATTTATAACTCTGCGGGTTTGTGAATTGCAGTGTCCCTGAGCTCCATTTTTCAACTCGCTTTTTTGGGAGCTGGCCGCAAAAGCGCGGGATTGCCTGAGGCCCTATTCTGCTTCTGGGCGGCAGGCTGAGCCTGTGGTTAAATCTTCTTCCTGATGGGAAAAAAGTGTGACCTGTGCCTGTCCCAACACCTAGAGCTAGTCTCTCGTTGGTTGCCCCTCTTCCCGTTCAACCTCAGGATAAATTGCAGTCTGTACAGAACTGGAGGTTAAAGGTGCTGATTCTCCAACGAGGGAGATTGCTAATAAAGCGGCTGGAATGGCGAACACGAGCACAAGGAGATGAGAAGTGAGGTGCGTTTCAGGAACCTTTCCCGATGAGATGGTGTACCATCTTCTGGGTTTCTCACGCATGTTTTCGATGTAGGAAGATGCCCTTGAACCTGGAGATTTGGGATCCATGGGATGGGTACGATGCAGTATTACTTTAAAGGGACTGAGTTTGCCCACCCAACCTCACCAAACCTCTCAGCCCCAAGAGTGTCCACCCTTATGTCTCATCTAGCTGTGGGTCTAGATATGGTCAGTCCACGTTGCATCACAGCCCCTGAACGAAATAATGTAAGAATTTCTCTGTCTTTCACTCTCTTGGTTTCATGGGTTTATAAAAGTAATTTATTTTTAAAATGGGGTTTAGCTGCTTTTCACTGCTGTGTTTATGCTGCTTTACCCCCACTTGACACACTTCCAGTGAAATATCAATACATAGGTTTTAAGATTCTTACTAGTCAGATATATTCTTGTGCGGTGAATAGGGGGTGTTGAATCCAGTTCACTGAGCAAGGAGTAGGTCTTGTCTACTACATATTGGGTGTATGGAACGGTATCTGAGATAATTTGAAACACTTGATTTATGCATCACCCCAAATCACATTTCCTGTTAAGCAGCCATAGTGTGTTTTCAAAATGTGTGACTCTGTTCTGTTTTGTAATTCAGTTCAAGGGTAACGGTTTTTACATTCCCTCTATAAGTGATAGCTTATGATAAGTGTCTTTTTCTGTGTGACTTATTTCACTTAGAATCGTCATACCTAAATCCACTCATCTTGCTTCTACTAGCCTTATGACTTTGATTTCATGTCTGAGTGATATTCCATTGTACATAAGGACCACAATTTCTTTATGCATTTTTCTCTTTCCTGGGATATTTAAGGTGTGATGAATTGGAGGTTCTTGTCAACAGAGCAGCCCTAAACTTTGGGGTGCCTGTGTCTTGCTGATTTTTAGTTTTCCCAATTTATACGCCCATGAGTGGACGTGCCCTATGCTCCCTAAGCTGTGTTTTTTCGATGTTTCAGGACACACCGCACACTTCTCCAGAGTGGCTGTTGGCAATTTACATCCCGCCCATCAGCATAGCAAGGCTGCCATTTCTCCATGGCCTGTCCTGCATTTCTGGTTTTGACACTTTTTGCAGCATGGCCCTTTTGACCGATGGGAAGCGAGACTTCTTTGTAGCGCTGATTAGCCTTTCCAGGTTGCTTGGTTGGCCAAAAAGGGCGTATGCGTTTTTTCCTGAATATAATCAGGAAAAAACGCATACGCCCTTTTTGGCCAAGGGCATCATTGTCGACGTTTTGCCGCTTTTCATGTGCTTTAAGGGCGATTCGAATCTACCTCCTGAAACCTGTTTCCTGCAATTCTGCCTTGCTTTCAAATCCTCTTCGTTGCCTTCCCTCAATATATTTGTGGACGAGAGTTATCATTTATAACTCAGCGGGTTTGTGAATTGCAGTGCCCCTGAGCTCCATTTTTCAACTGTCTTTTTTGGGAGCTGGCCGCAAAAGCACTGGATTGCCTCAGGCACTATTCTGGTTCCCGGCGGCAGGATTAGCCTGTGGTTAATTCTTCTTCCTGATGGGAAAATACAGTGACCTGTGCCTGTCCCAACACCTATATCTAGTCTCTCATTGGTTGCCCCTCTTCCCGTTCATCCTCAGGACAAATTGCAACCTGTAGGGAACAGGAGCTTAAAGGTGCTGATTCTCCAAGTAGGGAGATTGCTAGTAAAGTAGCTGGAAAGGTGAACCCGAGCACAAGGAGATGAGACATGAGGTGCGATTTAGAAACCTTTCAAAATCACACGGTGTACCATCTTCTGGGTTTCTCATGCATGTTTTCGATGTAGGAAGATGCCCTTGAACCTGGAGATTTGGGACCCATGGGATGGGTACCACGCAGTATTACTTTAAAGGGTCTGCGTTTGCTCACCCAACCTCACCCAACCTCTCAGCCCCAAGCGTGTCCACCCTTATGTCTCATCCAGCTGTGGGTCTAGACATGGTCAATCCAGGTTGCAACACAGCCCCTGAACGAATTTTGTAAGAATTTCTCTCTCTTTCACTGTCTTTGTTTTACGGGTTTTTAAAAGTAATTTATTTTTATAATGGGGTTTAGCTGCTTTTCACGGCTGTGTTTATGCGGCTTTACACCCACTTGACTCACTTCCAGACAGATATCAATACATAGGTTTTAAGATTCTTACTACTCAGATATATTCTTGTGCGCTGAATAGGGGGTGTTGAGTCCAGTTCACTGAGCAAGGAGTAGGTCTTGTCTATTACATATTGGGTGTATGGAACGGTATCTGAGCGAATTTGAAACCCTTGTTTTATGCATCACCCCACCTCACCTTTCCCGTTAAGCAGCCATAGTGTGTTTTCTAAACGTGTGACTCTGTTCTCTTTTGTAATTCAGTTCAAGTGTAGCGGTTTTTTCCATTCCCTCTATAAATGATAGCTTATGATAAGTGTCTTTTTCTGTGTGACTTATTTCACTTAGAATCGTCGTACCTAAATCCACTCATCTTGCTTCTACTAGCCTTATGACATTGATTTCATGTCTGAGTGATATTGCATTGTACATAAGGACCACAACTTCTTTATCCATTTTTCTCTTTCCTGGGATATTTAAGGTGTCATGAAGTGGAGGTTCTTGTCAACAGAGCAGCCCTAAACTTTGGGGTGCCTGTGTCTTGCTGATTTTTAGTTTTCCCTATTTATACGCCCATGAGTGGACGTGCCCTATGCTCCCTAAGCTGTGTTTTTTCGATGTTTCAGGACACACCGCACACTTCTCCAGAGTGGCTGTTGGCAATTTACATCCCGCCCATCAGCGTAGCAAGGCTGCCATTTCTCCATGGCCTGTCCTGCATTTCTGGTTTTGACACTTTTTGCAGCATGGCCCTTTTGACCGATGGGAAGCGAGACTTCTTTGTAGCGCTGATTTGCCTTTCCAGGTTGCTTGGTTGGCCAAAAAGGGCGTATGCGTTTTTTCCTGAATACATTCAGGAAAAAACGCATACGCCCTTTTTGGCCAAGGGCATCACTGTCGACGTTTTGCCGCTTTTCATGTGCTTTAAAGGCGATTCGAATCTACCTCCTGAAACCTGTTTCCTGCAATTCTGCCTTGCTTTCAAATCCTCTTCGTTGCCTTCCCTCAATATATCTGTGGATGAGAGTTATCATTTATAACTCTGCGGGTTTGTGAATTGCAGTGTCCCTGAGCTCCATTTTTCAACTCGCTTTTTTGGGAGCTGGCCGCAAAAGCGCGGGATTGCCTGAGGCCCTATTCTGCTTCTGGGCGGCAGGCTGAGCCTGTGGTTAAATCTTCTTCCTGATGGGAAAAAAGTGTGACCTGTGCCTGTCCCAACACCTAGAGCTAGTCTCTCGTTGGTTGCCCCTCTTCCCGTTCAACCTCAGGATAAATTGCAGTCTGTACAGAACTGGAGGTTAAACGTGCTGATTCTCCAACGAGGGAGATTGCTAATAAAGCGGCTGGAATGGCGAACACGAGCACAAGGAGATGAGAAGTGAGGTGCGTTTCAGGAACCTTTCCCGATGAGATGGTGTACCATCTTCTGGGTTTCTCACGCATGTTTTCGATGTAGGAAGATGCCCTTGAACCTGGAGATTTGGGATCCATGGGATGGGTACGATGCAGTATTACTTTAAAGGGACTGCGTTTGCCCACCCAACCTCACCAAACCTCTCAGCCCCAAGAGTGTCCACCCTTATGTCTCATCTAGCTGTGGGTCTAGATATGGTCAGTCCACGTTGCATCACAGCCCCTGAACGAAATTATGTAAGAATTTCTCTGTCTTTCACTCTCTTGGTTTCATGGGTTTATAAAAGTAATTTATTTTTAAAATGGGGTTTAGCTGCTTTTCACTGCTGTGTTTATGCTGCTTTACCCCCACTTGACACACTTCCAGTGAAATATCAATACATAGGTTTTAAGATTCTTACTAGTCAGATATATTCTTGTGCGGTGAATAGGGGGTGTTGAATCCAGTTCACTGAGCAAGGAGTAGGTCTTGTCTACTACATATTGGGTGTATGGAACGGTATCTGAGATAATTTGAAACACTTGATTTATGCATCACCCCAAATCACATTTCCTGTTAAGCAGCCATAGTGTGTTTTCAAAATGTGTGACTCTGTTCTGTTTTGTAATTCAGTTCAAGGGTAACGGTTTTTACATTCCCTCTATAAGTGATAGCTTATGATAAGTGTCTTTTTCTGTGTGACTTATTTCACTTAGAATCGTCATACCTAAATCCACTCATCTTGCTTCTACTAGCCTTATGACTTTGATTTCATGTCTGAGTGATATTCCATTGTACATAAGGACCACAATTTCTTTATGCATTTTTCTCTTTCCTGGGATATTTAAGGTGTGATGAATTGGAGGTTCTTGTCAACAGAGCAGCCCTAAACTTTGGGGTGCCTGTGTCTTGCTGATTTTTAGTTTTCCCAATTTATACGCCCATGAGTGGACGTGCCCTATGCTCCCTAAGCTGTGTTTTTTCGATGTTTCAGGACACACCGCACACTTCTCCAGAGTGGCTGTTGGCAATTTACATCCCGCCCATCAGCATAGCAAGGCTGCCATTTCTCCATGGCCTGTCCTGCATTTCTGGTTTTGACACTTTTTGCAGCATGGCCCTTTTGACCGATGGGAAGCGAGACTTCTTTGTAGCGCTGATTAGCCTTTCCAGGTTGCTTGGTTGGCCAAAAAGGGCGTATGCGTTTTTTCCTGAATATAATCAGGAAAAAACGCATACGCCCTTTTTGGCCAAGGGCATCATTGTCGACGTTTTGCCGCTTTTCATGTGCTTTAAGGGCGATTCGAATCTACCTCCTGAAACCTGTTTCCTGCAATTCTGCCTTGCTTTCAAATCCTCTTCGTTGCCTTCCCTCAATATATTTGTGGACGAGAGTTATCATTTATAACTCAGCGGGTTTGTGAATTGCAGTGCCCCTGAGCTCCATTTTTCAACTGTCTTTTTTGGGAGCTGGCCGCAAAAGCACTGGATTGCCTCAGGCACTATTCTGGTTCCCGGCGGCAGGATTAGCCTGTGGTTAATTCTTCTTCCTGATGGGAAAATACAGTGACCTGTGCCTGTCCCAACACCTATATCTAGTCTCTCATTGGTTGCCCCTCTTCCCGTTCATCCTCAGGACAAATTGCAACCTGTAGGGAACAGGAGCTTAAAGGTGCTGATTCTCCAAGTAGGGAGATTGCTAGTAAAGTAGCTGGAAAGGTGAACCCGAGCACAAGGAGATGAGACATGAGGTGCGATTTAGAAACCTTTCAAAATCACACGGTGTACCATCTTCTGGGTTTCTCATGCATGTTTTCGATGTAGGAAGATGCCCTTGAACCTGGAGATTTGGGACCCATGGGATGGGTACCACGCAGTATTACTTTAAAGGGTCTGCGTTTGCTCACCCAACCTCACCCAACCTCTCAGCCCCAAGCGTGTCCACCCTTATGTCTCATCCAGCTGTGGGTCTAGACATGGTCAATCCAGGTTGCAACACAGCCCCTGAACGAATTTTGTAAGAATTTCTCTCTCTTTCACTGTCTTTGTTTTACGGGTTTTTAAAAGTAATTTATTTTTATAATGGGGTTTAGCTGCTTTTCACGGCTGTGTTTATGCGGCTTTACACCCACTTGACTCACTTCCAGACAGATATCAATACATAGGTTTTAAGATTCTTACTACTCAGATATATTCTTGTGCGCTGAATAGGGGGTGTTGAGTCCAGTTCACTGAGCAAGGAGTAGGTCTTGTCTATTACATATTGGGTGTATGGAACGGTATCTGAGCGAATTTGAAACCCTTGTTTTATGCATCACCCCACCTCACCTTTCCCGTTAAGCAGCCATAGTGTGTTTTCTAAACGTGTGACTCTGTTCTCTTTTGTAATTCAGTTCAAGTGTAGCGGTTTTTTCCATTCCCTCTATAAATGATAGCTTATGATAAGTGTCTTTTTCTGTGTGACTTATTTCACTTAGAATCGTCGTACCTAAATCCACTCATCTTGCTTCTACTAGCCTTATGACATTGATTTCATGTCTGAGTGATATTGCATTGTACATAAGGACCACAACTTCTTTATCCATTTTTCTCTTTCCTGGGATATTTAAGGTGTCATGAAGTGGAGGTTCTTTTCAACAGAGCAGCCCTAAACTTTGGGGTGCCTGTGTCTTGCTGATTTTTAGTTTTCCCTATTTATACGCCCATGAGTGGACGTGCCCTATGCTCCCTAAGCTGTGTTTTTTCGATGTTTCAGGACACACCGCACACTTCTCCAGAGTGGCTGTTGGCAATTTACATCCCGCCCATCAGCGTAGCAAGGCTGCCATTTCTCCATGACCTGTCCTGCATTTCTGGTTTTGACACTTTTTGCAGCATGGCCCTTTTGACCGATGGGAAGCGAGACTTCTTTGTAGCGCTGATTTGCCTTTCCAGGTTGCTTGGTTGGCCAAAAAGGGCGTATGCGTTTTTTCCTGAATACATTCAGGAAAAAACGCATACGCCCTTTTTGGCCAAGGGCATCACTGTCGACGTTTTGCCGCTTTTCAAGTGCTTTAAAGGCGATTCGAATCTACCTCCTGAAACCTGTTTCCTGCAATTCTGCCTTGCTTTCAAATCCTCTTCGTTGCCTTCCCTCAATATATCTGTGGATGAGAGTTATCATTTATAACTCTGCGGGTTTGTGAATTGCAGTGTCCCTGAGCTCCATTTTTCAACTCGCTTTTTTGGGAGCTGGCCGCAAAAGCGCGGGATTGCCTGAGGCCCTATTCTGCTTCTGGGCGGCAGGCTGAGCCTGTGGTTAAATCTTCTTCCTGATGGGAAAAAAGTGTGACCTGTGCCTGTCCCAACACCTAGAGCTAGTCTCTCGTTGGTTGCCCCTCTTCCCGTTCAACCTCAGGATAAATTGCAGTCTGTACAGAACTGGAGGTTAAAGGTGCTGATTCTCCAACGAGGGAGATTGCTAATAAAGCGGCTGGAATGGCGAACACGAGCACAAGGAGATGAGAAGTGAGGTGCGTTTCAGGAACCTTTCCCGATGAGATGGTGTACCATCTTCTGGGTTTCTCACGCATGTTTTCGATGTAGGAAGATGCCCTTGAACCTGGAGATTTGGGATCCATGGGATGGGTACGATGCAGTATTACTTTAAAGGGACTGAGTTTGCCCACCCAACCTCACCAAACCTCTCAGCCCCAAGAGTGTCCACCCTTATGTCTCATCTAGCTGTGGGTCTAGATATGGTCAGTCCACGTTGCATCACAGCCCCTGAACGAAATAATGTAAGAATTTCTCTGTCTTTCACTCTCTTGGTTTCATGGGTTTATAAAAGTAATTTATTTTTAAAATGGGGTTTAGCTGCTTTTCACTGCTGTGTTTATGCTGCTTTACCCCCACTTGACACACTTCCAGTGAAATATCAATACATAGGTTTTAAGATTCTTACTAGTCAGATATATTCTTGTGCGGTGAATAGGGGGTGTTGAATCCAGTTCACTGAGCAAGGAGTAGGTCTTGTCTACTACATATTGGGTGTATGGAACGGTATCTGAGATAATTTGAAACACTTGATTTATGCATCACCCCAAATCACATTTCCCGTTAAGCAGCCATAGTGTGTTTTCAAAATGTGTGACTCTGTTCTGTTTTGTAATTCAGTTCAAGGGTAACGGTTTTTACATTCCCTCTATAAGTGATAGCTTATGATAAGTGTCTTTTTCTGTGTGACTTATTTCACTTAGAATCGTCATACCTAAATCCACTCATCTTGCTTCTACTAGCCTTATGACTTTGATTTCATGTCTGAGTGATATTCCATTGTACATAAGGACCACAACTTCTTTATGCATTTTTCTCTTTCCTGGGATATTTAAGGTGTGATGAATTGGAGGTTCTTGTCAACAGAGCAGCACTAAACTTTGGGGTGCCTGTGTCTTGCTGATTTTTAGTTTTCCCAATTTATACGCCCATGAGTGGACGTGCCCTATGCTCCCTAAGCTGTGTTTTTTCGATGTTTCAGGACACACCGCACACTTCTCCAGAGTGGCTGTTGGCAATTTACATCCCGCCCATCAGCATAGCAAGGCTGCCATTTCTCCATGGCCTGTCCTGCATTTCTGGTTTTGACACTTTTTGCAGCATGGCCCTTTTGACCGATGGGAAGCGAGACTTCTTTGTAGCGCTGATTAGCCTTTCCAGGTTGCTTGGTTGGCCAAAAAGGGCGTATGCGTTTTTTCCTGAATATAATCAGGAAAAAACGCATACGCCCTTTTTGGCCAAGGGCATCATTGTCGACGTTTTGCCGCTTTTCATGTGCTTTAAGGGCGATTCGAATCTACCTCCTGAAACCTGTTTCCTGCAATTCTGCCTTGCTTTCAAATCCTCTTCGTTGCCTTCCCTCAATATATTTGTGGACGAGAGTTATCATTTATAACTCAGCGGGTTTGTGAATTGCAGTGCCCCTGAGCTCCATTTTTCAACTGTCTTTTTTGGGAGCTGGCCGCAAAAGCACTGGATTGCCTCAGGCACTATTCTGGTTCCCGGCGGCAGGATTAGCCTGTGGTTAATTCTTCTTCCTGATGGGAAAATAGAGTGACCTGTGCCTGTCCCAACACCTAGATCTAGTCTCTCATTGGTTGCCCCTCTTCCCGTTCATCCTCAGGACAAATTGCAACCTGTAGGGAACAGGAGCTTAAAGGTGCTGATTCTCCAAGTAGGGAGATTGCTAGTAAAGTAGCTGGAAAGGTGAACCCGAGCACAAGGAGATGAGACATGAGGTGCGATTTAGAAACCTTTCAAAATCACACGGTGTACCATCTTCTGGGTTTCTCATGCATGTTTTCGATGTAGGAAGATGCCCTTGAACCTGGAGATTTGGGACCCATGGGATGGGTACCACGCAGTATTACATTAAAGGGTCTGCGTTTGCTCACCCAACCTCACCCAACCTCTCAGCCCCAAGCGTGTCCACCCTTATGTCTCATCCAGCTGTGGGTCTAGACATGGTCAATCCAGGTTGCAACACAGCCCCTGAACGAATTTTGTAAGAATTTCTCTCTCTTTCACTGTCTTTGTTTTACGGGTTTTTAAAAGTAATTTATTTTTATAATGGGGTTTAGCTGCTTTTCACGGCTGTGTTTATGCGGCTTTACAACCACTTGACTCACTTCCAGACAGATATCAATACATAGGTTTTAAGATTCTTACTACTCAGATATATTCTTGTGCGCTGAATAGGGGGTGTTGAGTCCAGTTCACTGAGCAAGGAGTAGGTCTTGTCTATTACATATTGGGTGTATGGAACGGTATCTGAGCGAATTTGAAACCCTTGTTTTATGCATCACCCCACCTCACCTTTCCCGTTAAGCAGCCATAGTGTGTTTTCTAAACGTGTGACTCTGTTCTCTTTTGTAATTCAGTTCAAGTGTAGCGGTTTTTTCCATTCCCTCTATAAATGATAGCTTATGATAAGTGTCTTTTTCTGTGTGACTTATTTCACTTAGAATCGTCGTACCTAAATCCACTCATCTTGCTTCTACTAGCCTTATGACATTGATTTCATGTCTGAGTGATATTCCATTGTACATAAGGACCACAACTTCTTTATCCATTTTTCTCTTTCCTGGGATATTTAAGGTGTCATGAAGTGGAGGTTCTTGTCAACAGAGCAGCCCTAAACTTTGGGGTGCCTGTGTCTTGCTGATTTTTAGTTTTCCCTATTTATACGCCCATGAGTGGACGTGCCCTATGCTCCCTAAGCTGTGTTTTTTCGATGTTTCAGGACACACCGCACACTTCTCCAGAGTGGCTGTTGGCAATTTACATCCCGCCCATCAGCGTAGCAAGGCTGCCATTTCTCCATGGCCTGTCCTGCATTTCTGGTTTTGACACTTTTTGCAGCATGGCCCTTTTGACCGATGGGAAGCGAGACTTCTTTGTAGCGCTGATTTGCCTTTCCAGGTTGCTTGGTTGGCCAAAAAGGGCGTATGCGTTTTTTCCTGAATACATTCAGGAAAAAACGCATACGCCCTTTTTGGCCAAGGGCATCACTGTCGACGTTTTGCCGCTTTTCATGTGCTTTAAAGGCGATTCGAATCTACCTCCTGAAACCTGTTTCCTGCAATTCTGCCTTGCTTTCAAATCCTCTTCGTTGCCTTCCCTCAATATATCTGTGGATGAGAGTTATCATTTATAACTCTGCGGGTTTGTGAATTGCAGTGTCCCTGAGCTCCATTTTTCAACTCGCTTTTTTGGGAGCTGGCCGCAAAAGCGCGGGATTGCCTGAGGCCCTATTCTGCTTCTGGGCGGCAGGCTGAGCCTGTGGTTAAATCTTCTTCCTGATGGGAAAAAAGTGTGACCTGTGCCTGTCCCAACACCTAGAGCTAGTCTCTCGTTGGTTGCCCCTCTTCCCGTTCAACCTCAGGATAAATTGCAGTCTGTACGGAACTGGAGGTTAAAGGTGCTGATTCTCCAACGAGGGAGATTGCTAGTAAAGTAGCTGGAATGGCGAACCCAAGCACAAGGTGATGAGAAATGAGGTGCGTTTTAGAAACCTTTCAAAATCACACGGTGTACCATCTTCTGGGTTTCTCATGCATGTTTTCAATGTAGGAAGATGCCCTTGAACCTGGAGATTTGGGACCCATGGGATGGGTACCACACAGTATTACTTTAAAGGGTCTGCGTTTGCTCACCCAACCTCACCCAACCTCTCAGCCCCAAGAGTGTCCACCCTTATGTCTCATCCAGCTGTGGGTCTAGATATGGTCAATCCAGGTTGCATCACAGCCCCTGAAGGAATTGTGTAAGAATTTCTCTCTCTTTCACTGTCTTTGTTTTACGGGTTTTTAAAAGTAATTTATTTTTATAATGGGGTTTAGCTGCTTTTCACGGCTGTGTTTATGCGGCCTTACACCCACTTGACTCACTTCCAGACAGATATCAATACATAGGTTTTAAGATTCTTACTAGTCACATATATTCTTGTGCGGTGAATAGGGGGTGTTGAGTCCAGTTCACTGAGCAAGGAGTAGGTCTTGTCTATTACATATTGGGTGTATGGAACGGTATCTGAGCGAATTTGAAACCCTTGTTTTATGCATCACCCCACCTCACCTTTCCCGTTAAGCAGCCATAGTGTGTTTTCTAAACGTGTGACTCTGTTCTGTTTTGTAATTCAGTTCAAGTGTAGCGGTTTTTACATTCCCTCTATAAGTGAAAGCTTATGATAAGTGTCTTTTTCTGTGTGACTTATTTCACTTAGAATCGTCGTACCTAAATCCACTCATCTTGCTTCTACTAGCCTTATGACTTTGATTTCATGTCTGAGTGATATTCCATTGTACATAAGGACCACAACTTCTTTATGCATTTTTCTCTTTCCTGGGATATTTAAGGTGTGATGAATTGGAGGTTCTTGTCAACAGAGCAGCCCTAAACTTTGGGGTGCCTCTGTCTTGCTGATTTTTAGTTTTCCCAATTTATACGCCCATGAGTGGACGTGCCCTATGCTCCCTAAGCTGTGTTTTTTCGATGTTTCACGACACACCGTACACTTCTCCAGAGTGTCTGTTGGCAATTTACATCCCGCCCATCAGCGTAGCAAGGCTGCCATTTCTCCATGGCCTGTCCTGCATTTCTGGTTTTGACACTTTTTGCAGCATGGCCCTTTTGACCGATGGGAAGCGAGACTTCTTTGTAGCGCTGATTAGCCTTTCCAGGTTGCTTGGTTGGCCAAAAAGGGCGTATGCGTTTTTTCCTGAATATAATCAGGAAAAAACGCATACGCACTTTTTGGCCAAGGGCATCATTGTCGACGTTTTGCGACTTTTCATGTGCTTTAAAGGCGATTCGAATCTACCTCCTGAAACCTATTTCCTGAAATTCTGCCTTGCTTTCAAATCCTCTTCGTTGCCTTCCCTCAATATATCTGTGGATGAGAGTTATCATTTATAACTCTGCGGGTTTGTGAATTGCAGTGTCCCTGAGCTCCATTTTTCAACTCGCTTTTTTGGGAGCTGGCCGCAAAAGCGCGGGATTGCCTGAGGCCCTATTCTGCTTCTGGGCGGCAGGCTGAGCCTGTGGTTAAATCTTCTTCCTGATGGGAAAAAAGTGTGACCTGTGCCTGTCCCAACACCTAGAGCTAGTCTCTCGTTGGTTGCCCCTCTTCCCGTTCAACCTCAGGATAAATTGCAGTCTGTACAGAACTGGAGGTTAAAGGTGCTGATTCTCCAACGAGGGAGATTGCTAATAAAGCGGCTGGAATGGCGAACACGAGCACAAGGAGATGAGAAGTGAGGTGCGTTTCAGGAACCTTTCCCGATGAGATGGTGTACCATCTTCTGGGTTTCTCACGCATGTTTTCGATGTAGGAAGATGCCCTTGAACCTGGAGATTTGGGATCCATGGGATGGGTACGATGCAGTATTACTTTAAAGGGACTGTGTTTGCCCACCCAACCTCACCAAACCTCTCAGCCCCAAGAGTGTCCACCCTTATGTCTCATCTAGCTGTGGGTCTAGATATGGTCAGTCCACGTTGCATCACAGCCCCTGAACGAAATTATGTAAGAATTTCTCTGTCTTTCACTCTCTTGGTTTCATGGGTTTATAAAAGTAATTTATTTTTAAAATGGGGTTTAGCTGCTTTTCACTGCTGTGTTTATGCTGCTTTACCCCCACTTGACACACTTCCAGTGAAATATCAATACATAGGTTTTAAGATTCTTACTAGTCAGATATATTCTTGTGCGGTGAATAGGGGGTGTTGAATCCAGTTCACTGAGCAAGGAGTAGGTCTTGTCTACTACATATTGGGTTTATGGAACGGTATCTGAGATAATTTGAAACACTTGATTTATGCATCACCCCAAATCACATTTCCCGTTAAGCAGCCATAGTGTGTTTTCAAAATGTGTGACTCTGTTCTGTTTTGTAATTCAGTTCAAGGGTAACGGTTTTTACATTCCCTCTATAAGTGATAGATTATGATAAGTGTATTTTTCTGTGTGACTTATTTCACTTAGAATCGTCATACCTAAATCCACTCATCTTGCTTCTACTAGCCTTATGACTTTGATTTCATGTCTGAGTGATATTCCATTGTACATAAGGACCACAACTTCTTTATGCATTTTTCTCTTTCCTGGGATATTTAAGGTGTGATGAATTGGAGGTTCTTGTCAACAGAGCAGCCCTAAACTTTGGGGTGCCTGTGTCTTGCTGATTTTTAGTTTTCCCAATTTATACGCCCATGAGTGGACGTGCCCTATGCTCCCTAAGCTGTGTTTTTTCGATGTTTCACGACACACCACACACTTCTCCAGAGTGGCTGTTGGCAATTTACATCCCGCCCATCAGCATAGCAAGGCTGCCATTTCTCCATGGCCTGTCCTGCATTTCTGGTTTTGACACTTTTTGCAGCATGGCCCTTTTGACCGATGGGAAGCGAGACTTCTTTGTAGCGCTGATTAGCCTTTCCAGGTTGCTTGGTTGGCCAAAAAGGGCGTATGCGTTTTTTCCTGAATATAATCAGGAAAAAATGCATACGCACTTTTTGGCCCAGGGCATCATTGTCGACGTTTTGCCGCTTTTCATGTGCTTTAAGGGCGATTCGAATCTACCTCCTGAAACCTGTTTCCTGCAATTCTGCCTTGCTTTCAAATCCTCTTCGTTGCCTTCCCTCAATATATTTGTGGACGAGAGTTATCATTTATAACTCAGCGGGTTTGTGAATTGCAGTGCCCCTGAGCTCCATTTTTCAACTGTCTTTTTTGGGAGCTGGCCGCAAAAGCACTGGATTGCCTCAGGCACTATTCTGGTTCCCGGCGGCAGGATTAGCCTGTGGTTAATTCTTCTTCCTGATGGGAAAATACAGTGACCTGTGCCTGTCCCAACACCTATATCTAGTCTCTCATTGGTTGCCCCTCTTCCCGTTCATCCTCAGGACAAATTGCAACCTGTAGGGAACAGGAGCTTAAAGGTGCTGATTCTCCAAGTAGGGAGATTGCTAGTAAAGTAGCTGGAAAGGCGAACCCGAGCACAAGGAGATGAGACATGAGGTGCGATTTAGAAACCTTTCAAAATCACACGGTGTACCATCTTCTGGGTTTCTCATGCATGTTTTCGATGTAGGAAGATGCCCTTGAACCTGGAGATTTGGGACCCATAGGATGGGAAACACGCAGTATTACTTTAAAGGGTCTGCGTTTGCTCACCCAACCTCACCCAACCTCTCAGCCCCAAGAGTGTCCACCCTTATGTCTCATCCAGCTGTGGGTCTAGACATGGTCAATCCAGGTTGCAACACAGCCCCTGCACGAATTTTGTAAGAATTTCTCTCTCTTTCACTGTCTTTGTTTCACCGGTTTTTAAAGGTAATTTATTTTTAAAATGGGGTTTCGCTGCTTTTCACGGCTGTGTTTATGCCGCTTTACACTCACTTGACTCTCTTCCAGAGAGAGATCAATACATAGGTTTTCAGATTCTTACTAGTCAGATATATTCTTGTGCGGTGAATAGGGGGTGTTGAGTCCAGTTCACTGAGCAAGGAGTAGGTCTTGTCTATTACATATTTGGTTTATGGAACGGTATCTGAGCTAATTTGACACCCTTGTTTTATGCATCACCCCACCTCACCTTTCGCGTTAAGCAGCCATAGTGTGTTTTCAAAATGTGTGACTCTGTTCTGTTTTGTAATTCAGTTCAAGGGTATCGGTTTTTACATTCCCTCTCTAAGTGATATCTTATGATAAGTGTGTTTTTCTGTGTGACTTATTTCACTTAGAATCCTCGTACCTAAATCCACTCATCATGCTGCTACTAGCCTTAGGACATTGATTTCATGGCTGAATGATATTCCATTGTACATAAGGACCACAACTTCTTTACCATTTTTTTCATCCCTGGGATATTTAAGATGTACACAAGTGGAGGTTCTTGTAACCAGAGCAGCCCTTTAACTTTGGGGTGCCTGTGTCTTTTTGATTTTTATTTTTCCAATTTATACGCCCATGAATGGATTTGCCCCTTTCTCTCTAGCTGTGTTTTTTAGATGTTTTAGGAAATACCATACCCTTCTCCAGAGTCGCCATTGGCAATTTGCATCCCGACCATCAGTGTAACAATGCTCCCTTTCCTCCCTGGCCTCTCCAGTATTTTTTTTTTTACACTTTTTTAGGAAGGCGCTTTTGACCGATGGGAAGTGAGACTTCTTTGTAGTGCTGAATTTTATTTCCGGCTTGCTTGGTTGGCCAAAGAGGGCCTATGCGTTTTTTCCTGAATTTATTCAGAAAAAAACACATATGCTCTTTTTGGCCATGTGCATCGTTGTTGACGTTTGGCCGCTTTTCATGTGCTTTAGGGGCTATTCGAATCTAACTCCTGAAATCTGTTTCCCTGCAATTCTGCCTTCCTTTCCAATCCTGTTCATTGCCTTCCCTCAATATAGTTTTGGACAATAGTTATAATTTATAACTCTGCAGGTTTGTGAATTGCAGTGCCCCTGAGCTCCATTTTTCAACTCGCTTTTTTGGGAGCTGTCCGCAGAACCGCTGGTTTGCTTCTGGCCCTACTCTGGTTCCCGGTGGCAGGCTAAGCCTTTGCTTAATTCTTCTTCCTGATTGGAAAGTATAGTGACATGTTCCTGTCCGAACATCTAGGGCTTGGCTCTCCTTGTTTCTCCTCCTTCCCCTTCTTCCTTTGGAAAAATTCCAAATTTTGTGCAACTGGATGTTGAAGGTGCTGACATCCTCAAGTGGGGAGATTTTAAGGAAAAAGGCTGGAGGGGTGAACCCAACAACCAGGAAATTAGGAGTTTTGTGCCTTTTCCAAAATCTCCCTGATCCAACCGTGTTCCATCTTCTGGGTGTCACAGGCATGTTTTAGCTGTAGGAAAGGTCCCGTGTATGTAAGGAGAACACCAGGGATTTTTCCAAATCAGTGTCTCCCCGAACTCCAATCTGGGGAACGTTTAAGCTACTGGTACATGTGTGTTCATTAAGGGACTTGGGCCTTAGTCAGAGTCCGAACTTTAGATGATTGAAGTCTTCAGGTTCAGAAACGCTCACCATCGGCCTCCTTTAGTTTCCATTTTATCTGTAGTTGATAGATGATGTCGATATAGATATCTATTGTTTTTCAGATTATTTCCCCTTAGGGGTCATTACAAAATATTGAGTATAGTTCCCTGTGTTATACAGTAGTTCCTTGTTGATGATATATTTTATACATAGCAGTGTGTATATGTTAATCTGAAACTGTTAATTTATCCCTCCTCCCACCTTTCCCCTTTGGTAATAAAAAATATAAGATTTTATACTTCTCAGAAATCTAGGAGCTGAAAGAGAGGTATCATTTTCAATGGAAAATCAGTCAAAACAAGGTTGAAACTTCAACCAAGATTATTAGATGTCCATCCTTGGAAAGAAATCACTGCATTTCTCTACTGTTGACCTGACAAATAAGACAAACCCCTCCACTGAACTTGCTTATAATAAAGTGATGGAAATATCAAATGGAAGTGTTAGAAACATCTTATTTTACACGAGCCTTATACACTGCTCTATGTTAATTACAGTTTGGCTCACACATCTGTTCTTTGAAGTTACAATGTTCTCAAATTCTGTTACTGATCCTGCAGAGTGGGTCCCAACAAGGGTCTCCCTGCCCAGTGTCATTGGAGCCAACAGATCGAGACTGACTTTGGTTCAGAAGCAAAGGAAAACTTTATATTTTGATCAGAGAATGGAGAGGTGAGAGTGTGTGCTCCCTTGCGGGTTGTGGGCCGGGCTGCTGTGTAGAGATCCTGGCAGCGTCAGCGGGAGGGAGGGGTAGAGCTCTCGAGGGCCGGGTTGGCTGGAGCTCAGGCTCTATGTCGCAGAGTCTGCACGGGGCCCCACGAGCTGAGGTGTCGGCCCAGCCATTTTGCACTAGGAAATCGGGTCTGAAGTGTCGGGTGTGGGACCTCTGCATGTGGAAACCTAGGAGCAAGTGAAATTAGACAAAGCACAAAGGAAAAAATGGTTAGACTTTATTTTATTGCCCAGATTCTATTTTCATCTCCCAGGAATTTTTCATGGGCTTTGCCAGTGACAAAGCCCTCCTCTGCCTTTTGTCCCATTCCTCATTCTTGGGGTGCTGAGGGTGCAGACACCTCTTCTGTAAATGCTTCGTGCTGAGTTGGGTGTCCTCATACCCGGGGCAAGGGGGAGGACTTCTCCCAAGCAGCCTCCATGTGAGGTTGATTGTCCCCAGGCCTCCTCCCTCACTGCTCGTCTGCCTGAGCACCAGCATTGGAAGTTTTATAGATTCTAATGATCTTTAAGGGTCCAGGAAAGAGATGTGCAGAGACGCTGGGGGGGGTGGGCCGTTTTACCCTGCTCCACATTGGTTCGGCCCCCTTAGGCTGACGGTTTCTGCCAGCCTAGATGCTCTGACCAGTAGTCTGCGCTTTCTTCAGTTAGGCCACTGAATTAACGTACAAACAGCACCAGGTGTCAGAGCCCTGCTTGCTCAACTCCCAGAGAGTCCAGGGCCGGTGGTGATCCAGGACCATGATGGCCACTCAGTCAACGGCCTTTTGAAGTAGCCAGGAGTACAGCCAGTCTCATTGGCCGCCGTCACTGCGGTGTCTGTAGGCTTTTCTATGGTGGCAGCGTTATTTACGTTTCCCCTACCAAGTTTATTAGCTCCGCTCTGGGTGCAGTAAGTCCTGTAAGCAATAGTCTGCTCTTTTGGGGCACACTCTTGTTGTTTTCTGAGAGAAGCTCCAGGTCAAGTGATGGTCACACGAGTCGTCATGGGGGCCCATTGCCTCAGGTTGTCTCTCTGGAGGTTGGGGTTGGAGGGCCTCCTCACTCGAGGTCATTGTGCCCACGGAGCAATCCCTGCAACTTCAGGGCATGGTGGGTGGTTAGGATCACCAAGTGGCGTCCTTTTCCCTTAGGAGGGAGCTGGCCTTGTGGGCTGCTGATTTCCAGGTTTTTAGATACCCCCAGTATCCTGGTCGGATGGGGTGGCTGGCCAATGCCTGGAGGGCATTCTTGCATTGTTCCATTTCAAGTGGTCCCAGTTTTTGCACTAATACTCCAAGGGCGATTCGCCTTGGACCAGGAATGTAAAGGTCAAAGGGTTTAGCTAACTTAGGGAGGTCCAGGGCACGGGTCTGAACTGACTGCTCTTTCCATTCTTGAAAGGCCGCTTCTGGATTCTATTCAAAAGGATCATCATCTTTTCCTTTCAGTGTTTCATATAGAGGCCCAGCTATTAGACTGTAGTTAGGGATTCAGATGCAGCAAACCCCGGTCTCCCCAGGAACCCCTAAGCTGTCTTCTAGTTTCAGGAAGGGTGAGGCTGCAAATGGCTTCTTCCCTTTCCTGGGGTGGGCTTCTCCGACCTTCTGAGCGAATGAAGCCCAGGAAGGTCACCTTAGTTTGTGATATTTGAGCCTTTTTCTTGGACACCTTCTATCTTTTATTGGCTAGGTAGTTCAGAGGCCTCCTTAGTCGGGCTGGTGATCAGAATGTCATCTGCATATTGAAGGAGGGTTCCCTTCTCCAGAGGTAGATCTTTTAGGTCTTTAGCTAACGTTTCCACAAAGATGGTGTGGGAATTTTTGAACCCCTGGGGCAGGACGGCCCAGCAGTATTGTTTTTGTTGTATGTTGAGTCCTGCCACTCACAGCCAAAATTTCTTGTGACTCTGGGACGAATGGAATACAGAAGAAGGCATCATTGAAGTCTAATACAGAATACCATGTCCTGGTGGATGGTAGAATGACCAGCAGGTTGTAGGAATTAGGAACTACTAGATGTATATCCTCTGTGGCTTCACTGACTGTCCTGGCGTCCTCTACCAGGTCCCCAGCAGCCCATGGGGCTCTGGTGGTCAGGCCCCTCCCAGGATATGGAGCTCACCTGGGCAGGTACCCAGCAGCCCACGGGGCTCTGGTGGTTAGGCCCCTCCCAGGATATGGAGCTCACCTGGGCAGGTACCCAGCAGCCCATGGGGCCATCATGGTCAGGCCCCTCCCAGGATATGGAGCTCACCTGGGCAGGTACCCAGCAGCCCACGGGGCTCTCGTGGGCAGGCCCCTCCCTGGATATGGAGCTCCCGTGGACAGGTACCCCGACAGGGCTGGGCACACAGGAACTGTGCACATAGCCCTCATTGCAGAGCACCCCCAGCACACCTGTCACTCAGAGCTGACACAGAGCACCTCAGAGCAGAGCTTGAACTAATAAACAGCAGCTCCAACAGGTCTGTGACCCTAGGCTTCACTCTGTGCGACCTCCCTCTGCCTGGTCTTCCAGGGGCTTCCACAGCAGCCGGGGCACCAGGCCTCTGTCTCCACCCACCACCCCTCCTCTCCCTGAGTCCTTGGTTCCTCTCATTAGCAGAGGGTCTTCTTGAAGTTGTCTCCCACTCATGGACCAGATAAAATGATTAGAAAACAAGCCAGGGCTGCCGCCCCTTATCTATCCTGACTCTCGGGACCCTACACCTGTTCCTTGGATCTGGCCGGTGCAGCAAGGCCCATTTTCTGCAAATCTGAGCCCCTGAGGGGCGAGGACTGGCTGACCTGGGCAGCCTGACCCGGCCGGCCAGCCCTTCCCAGGTGTGCCTGGGTTGAGGTCAATATAAACACCCCTCCAGGCAGCAAAAGCCTCTGCAGCTGTGCCTGACGCCATATTCTCTGCCCCGTCAGCAGTCTCGGGGTTGGGCTGGTGGGAGGCAGTAGGGCCCACGGCTCTATGAGTGGCCCGTTGTGACTGGGGCTCTACTGGACTTTCTGCAGGAGTTGCCGGGCTGCCACCTGCTAAAGAAGAGGATGTGTCACCCATACTTGCTGCTGGAATTTCTGCCCGGGCAGAGGTAAGGAAGGAAAAAAGCAGTGGGGGCCGGGACAGGAGGGGTACCTCAGGCAGGGAAATGGAAAGTTTCCAGACGAGCGCCCGGGGCCAGGACCATCCTGGCTGGCCTGCAGGCACCAAGTCGGCCTGCGTGCTGTCGCTGGTGTGACTCCAAGCCCCTTCCTCTAGTTTTTAGTCTTTGCACACATTCAGGTGTTTTACCTGGGAACGGTGGGAAAAGTTCAGCAGCAGCTGGCCTGGGGCTCAGCTCACGTTTAGTCAGAGACGCCTCCTCACGGTCCCCCAGCTTTGCAATGAGGACGCTCCTTGTGTGGGGGCTGCTGGCTGCATGGGAGATGATTCCACACCTGTGACCAACTTAAGAATTGTTTACCACTGGAGCAAGTGTGCTGATAGGGTTTTCCTCTGTATGACCAGTGGGTTCTGTTTTTTTTTTTTTTCTTTTTTGGTTCAAGGTAAGTTTTATTCCTCTTTTTGTATTTATGGATATAAGCATGGAAATAATTCATTCATATAAATACGTCTATGGGAAGGACAGAACTTTTTTTTTCTGTTTTATTTTTTTTAAGTATTATTTATGTTTTAATTTTTGAATTTATTTTATTCATTTTTTTATACAGCAGGCTCTTATTGGTTATCTATTTTATACATATAAGTGTATATATGTCAATCCCAGGGTCGCAATTCATCCCACCATCACCACCCTGCCACTTTCCCCCCTTGGTGTCCATACATTTGTTCTCTACATCTGTGTCTCTATTTCTGCCTTGCAAACCAGTTCATCTTTACCATTTTTCTAGGTTCTACATGTATGCGTTAATATACGATATTTGTTTTTCTCTTTCTGACTTACTTCACTCTGTATGACAGTCTCTAGATCTATCCACGTCTCTACAAATGACCCAATTTCATTCCTTTTTATGGCTGAGTAATATTCCATTTTATATATGTAGCACATCTTTTCCGTTCGTCTGTCTATGGGCATTTAGGTTGCTTCCATGACCTGGCTATTGTAAATAGTGCTGCAATGAATATTGTGGTGAATATGTCTTTTTGAATTATGGTTTTCTCTGGGTATATGGCCAGTAGTGGGATTGCTGGGTCATATGGTAATTCTATTTTTAGTTTTTTAAGGAACCTCCATACTGTTCTCCATAGTGACTGTATCAATTTACATTCCCACAAATAGTGTAAGAGGGTTCCCTTTTCTCCACACCCTCTCCAGCATTTGTTGTTTGTAGATTTTCTGATGATGCCCATTCTAACTCGTGTGAGGTGATACCTCATTGTAGTTTTGGTTTATATTTCTCTAATAATTAGTGATGTTGAGTAGCTTTTCATGTGTTTCTTGGTCATCTGTATGTCTTCTTGGGACAAATGTCTATTTACGTCATCTGCCCATTTTTGGATTGGGTTGTTTGTTTTTTTTACTGTTGAGGTGCATGAGCTGTTTATATACATTGGAGATTAATCCTTTGTCCATTGATTCGTTTGCAAATATTTTCTCCCATTCTGAGGGTTGTCTTTTCGTCTTGTTTGTAGTTTCCTTTGCTTTGCAAAAGCTTTTAGGTTTCATTTGCTCCCATTTGTTTTTTTTTTTTTTTTTATTCCATTACTCTAGGAGGTGGATCAAAAAAGATCTTGCTGTGATTTATGTCAAAGAGTATTCTTCCTATGTTTTCCTCTAAGAGTTTTATAGTGTCCGGTCTTACATTTCGGTCTCTAATCCATTTGGAGTTTATTTTTTGTGTATGGTGTTAGGGAGTGTTCTAATTTCATTCTTTTACATGTAGCTGTCCATTTTTCCCAGCACCACTTATTGAAGAGACTGTCTTTTCTCCATTGTATACCCTTGCCTCCTTTGTCATAGATTAGTGGGCCATAGGTGTGTAGGTTTATCTCTGGGCTTTCTTTTTTTTTTTTTTTTCTTTTACATCTTTATTGGAGTATAATTGCTTTACAATTGTGTGTTAGTTTCTGCTGTATAAAAAAGTGAATCAGCTATGCGTATACATATAACACCATATCCCCTCCCTCTTGCACCTCCCTCTCACTCCCTTATCCCACCCTTTTAGGTGGTCACAAAGCACAGAGCTGATCTCCCTGTGCTATGTGGCTGCTTCCCAGTAGCTATCAATTTTACATTTGGTAGTGTATATATGTCCATACCACTCTCTCACTTTGTCCCAGCTTACCCTTCCCTCTCCCCATGTCCTCAAGTCCTTTCTCTACGTCTGTGTCCTTAATCCTTTCCTGCCCCTAGGTTCTTCATAAACTTTTTTTTTTTTTTTAGATTCCATATATATGTGTTAGCATACGGTATTTGTTTTTCTCTTTCTGACTTACTTCACTCTGTAGGACAGACTCTAGATCCATCCACCTCACTAAAAATAACTCAATTTCGTTTCTTTTTATGGCTGAATAATGTTCCATTGTATATATGTGCCACATCTTCTTTATCCATTTATCTGTTGATGGACACTTAGGTTGCTTCCATGTCCTGGCTATTGTAAATAGAGCTACAGTGAACATTGTGGTACATGACTCTTTTTGAATTATGGTTTTCTCAGGGTAAATGTCCAGGAGTGGGTTTGCTGGGTTGTATGGTAGTTCTATTTTTAGTTTTAAGGAAGCCCCATACCGTTCTCCCTAGTGGCTATATCAATTTACATTCCCACCAACAGTGCAAGAGGGTTCCTTTTTCTCCAATAAATGCCTCTCCAGCATTTATTGTTGGTAGATTTTTTGATGATGGCCATTCTGACTGGTGTGAGGTGATACCTCACTGTAGTTTTGATTTGCATTTCTCTAATGATTAGTGATGTTCAGCATCCTTTCATGTGTTTGTTGGCAACCTGTATATCTTCTTTGGAGAAATGTCTATTTAGGTCTTCTGCCCATTTTTGGATTGGGTTTTTTGGTTTTGTGATATTGAGCTACATGAGCTGCTTTTTGTAGATTAATCCTTTGCCATTTGCTTCATTTGAAAATATTTTCTCCCATTCTGATGGTCGTCTTTTCATCTTGCTTAAGTTTTCCTTTGCTGTGCAAAAGAATTTATGTTTCATTCGGTCCCATTTTTTAATTTTTGTTTTTATTTCCATTTCTCTAGGAGGTGGGTCAAAAAGGATCTTGCTGTGATTTATGTCATAGACTGTTCTGCTTATGTTTTCTTCTAAGAGTTTTATAGTGGCTGGTCTTATATTTAGGTCTCTAATCCATTTTGAGTTATTTTTGTGTATGGTGTTAGGGAGTGTACTAATTTCATTATTTACATGTAGCTGTCCAGTTTTCCCAGCACCACTTACTGAAGACACTGTCTTTTCTCCATTGTATACCCTTGCCTCCTTTGTCATAGATTAGTTAACCATAGGTACGTGGGTTTATCTCTGTGCTTTCTATCCTTTTCTATTGACCTATATTTCTGTGTTTGTGTCAGTACCATATTATCTTGATTACTGTAGCTTTGTAATATAGTCTGAAGTCTGGAAATCTGATTCCTCCAGCTCTTTTTTTTTCCCCCTCAAGACTGCTTTGGCTATCCAGGGTCTTTTGTGTCTCCCTACAAATTTTAAGATATTTTTTTCTTGTTCTGTAGAAAATGCCAAAAGTATTTTGATCGGGATTGCATTGAATCTGTAGATTGCTTTGGGTAGTATAGTCATTTTCACAATATTGATTCTTCTAATCCAAGGACATGGTATATGTCTCCATCTGTTTATATCATCTTTGATTTCTTTCATCAGTGTCTTATAGTTTTCTGAGTACAGGTCTTTTACTTCCTTAGGTACGTTTATTCCTAGGTATTTTATTCTTTTTGTTGCAGTGGTAATGGGATTGTTTCCTTAATTTCTCTTTCTGATCTTTCATTGTTAGTGTATAGGAATGCAAGCAATTTCTGTGCATTAATTTTGTATCCTGCAACTTTACCAAATTCATTGATTAGCTCCAGTGGTTTTCTGGTGGCATCTTTAAGATTCTCTATCTATGATATCATGTCATCTGCAAACAGTGACAATTTTACTTCTTCTTTTCCGTTTTGTATTCCTTTTATTTCTTTTTCTTCTCTGATTGCCATGGCTAGGACTTCCAAAACTATGTTGAATAGCAGTGGTGAGAGTGGACATCCTCGTCTTGTTCCTGATCTTAGAGGAAACGCTTTCAGTTTTTCACCATTGAGAATGCTGTTTGCTGTGGGTTTGTCATATATGGCCTTTATTATGTTGAGGTAGTTTCCCTCTATGCCCACACTCTGCAGAGTTTTTATCGTAAATGAGTGTTGAATTTTCTCAAAATCTTTTCCTTCATCTATTGAGATGACCATATGGTTTTATTCTACAATTTGTTAATATGGTGTATCACATTGATTTGTGTATATTGAAGAATCCTTGCATCCCTGGGATAAACCCCACTTGATCATGGTGTATGATCCTTTTAATGTGTTGTTCGATTCTGTTTGCTAGTATTTTGTTGAGGATTTTTGCATCTATATTCATCAGGGATATTGGTGTATAATTTTCTTTCCTTGTAGTATCTCTGTCTGATTTTGGTATCAGGGTGATGGTGGTCTCATAGAATGAGTTTGGGAGTGTTCCTTCCCCTGCAATTGTTTTGAAGAATTTGAGAAGGTTGGGTGTTAGCTCTTCTCTAAATGTTTGATAGAATTCACCTGTGATGCCATCTGGTTCTGGACTTTTGTTTGTTGGAAGATTTTTAATCACAGTTTCAATTTCATTGCTTGTGATAGGTTTGTTCATATTTTCTATTTCTTCCTGGTTCAGTCTTAGAAGGTTATACCTTTCTAAGAATTTGTCCATTTCTTCCAGATTGTCCATTTTATTGGCACAGAGTTGCTTGTAGTAGTCTCTTAGGATGCTTTGTATTCCTGTGGTGTCTGTTGTAACTTCTCCTTTTTCACTTCTAATTTTGTTGATTTGCGTCCTCTCCCTCTTTTTCTTGAGTGTGGCTAAAAGTTGATCATTTTTGCTTATCTTCTCAAAGAACCAGCTTTTAGTTTTGATGATCTTTGCTTCCGTTTTCTTTGTTTATATTTCATTTATTTCTGCTCTGATCTTTAGGATTTCTTTCCTTCTACTAACTTTGGGTTTTGTTCTTCTTTCTCTAGTTCCTCTAGGTGTAAGGTTAGATTGTTTATTTGAGATTTTTCTTGTTTCTTGAGGTAGGCTTGTATTGCTATAAACTTCCCTCTTAGAACTCCTTTTGCTGCATCCCATAGGTTTTGGATCATCGTGTTTTTGTTGTCATTTGTCTCTAGGTAGTTTTTGATTTCCCCTTTGATTTCTTCAGTGATCTCTTGGTTATTTAGTAACGTATTGTTTAGCCTCCATGTGTTTGTGTTTTTTACGGTTTTTTCCGTGTAATTGATTTCTAATCTCATAGCATTGTGGTCGGAACAGCTGCTTGATATGATTTCAGTTTTCCTAAATTTACTGAGGCTTTATCTGTGACCCAAGATGTGATCTATCCTGGAGAATGTTCCGTGTGCAGTTGAGAAGAACGTGTAATCTGCTGTTTTTGGATGGAATGTCCTATAAATATCAATGAACTCTATCTGGTCTATTGTGTCATTTAAAGCTTGTGTTTCCTTATTAATTTTCTGTCTGGCTGATCTCCACTGGTGTAAGTGAGCTGTTAAAGTCCCCCGCTATTATTGTGTTACTGTCGATTTCCTCTTTTATAGCTGTTAGCAGTTGCCTTATACATTGAGGTGCTCCTATGTTGGGTACATATATATTTATAATTGTTATATCTTCTTCTTGGATTGATCCCTTGACCATTATGTAGTGTCTTTCCTTGTCTCTTGTAACATTCTTTATTTTAAAGTCTATTTTATCTGATATGAGTATTGCTACTCCAGCTTTCTTTTGATTTTCATTAGCATAGAATATATTTTTCCATCGCCTCACTTTCAGTCTGTATGTGTCCCTAGGTCTGAAATGGGTCTCTTGTAGACAGCATATATATGGGTCTTGTTTTTGTATGCATTCAGCCAGTCTATGTCTTTTGGTTGGAATATTTAGTGCATTCACGTTTAAGGTAATTATCGATATGTATGTTCCTACTACTATTTTCTTAATTGTTATGGGTTTGTCTTGGTGGGTCCTTTTCTTCTCTTGTGTTTCCCACTTAGAGAAGTTCTTTTAGCATTTGGTGTAGAGCTGGTTGCATGGTGCTGAATTCTCTTAGCTTTTGCTTGTCTGTAAGGCTTTTGATTTCTCCATCAAATCTGAATGAGCTCTTTGCAGGGTGCAGTACCCTTGGTTGTAGGTTCTTCCCTTTCATCACTTTAAATTTATCATGCCACTTCCTTCTGGCTTGTAGATTTTCTGCTGAGAAATCAGCTGTTATCCTTATGGGATTTCCCTTGTATGTTATTTGTCATTTTTCCCTTGCTGCTTTCAATAATTTTTCTTTGTCGTTAATTTTTGTCAATTTGATTACTATGTGTCTTGTCATTTTTCTCCTTTGGTTTCTCCTGCCTGGGACACTCTGTGCTTCTGGACTTGGGTGGCTATTTCTTTTCCCATGCTAGGGAAGTTTTTGACCATAATCTCTTCAAATATATTCTCGGGTCCTTTCTCTCTCTCTTCTCCTTCTGGGACCCCTATAATGCGAATGTTGTTGCGTTTAATGTTGTCCCAGGGGACTCTTGGGGTGTCTTCATTTATTTTCATTCTTTTTCTTTATTCTGTTCCATGGCAGTGATTTCCACCTTTCTGTCTTCCAGGCCACTTATCCGTTCTTCTGCCACAGTTATTCTGCTACTGATTCCTTCTAGTGTATTTTTCATTTCAGTTATTACATTGTTCACCTCTGTTTGTTTGTTCTTTAATTCTTCTAGGTGTTTGTTCCTTAATTCTTCTAGGTCTTTGTTAAGCATTTCTTGTGTCTTCTCGATCTTTGCCTCCTTTCTTTTTCTAAGGTCTTGGCTCAACTTCACTATCATTATTCTGAATTCTTTTTCTGGAAGGTTCCCTATCTCCACCTCATTTCGTTTTTTTTCTGGGGTTTTATCTTGTTCCTTGATCTGGTATAAAGTCCTCTGCCTTTTCATTTTGTCTATCTTTTTGTGAATGTGGTTTTCCTTCCACAGGCTGCAGAATTGTAGTTCTTCTTGCTTCTGCTGTCTGCTCTCTGGTGGATGAGTCTATCTTAGAGGCTTGTGCAAGCTTCCTGATGGGAGGGACTGGTGGTGGGTAGAGCTGGGTGTTGCTTTGGTGGGCAGAGCTTTAATCCGCTTGTCTACGGATTAAATAAAACTTTAATAAAAAGTTGAATCTGCTTGTCTGCTGATGCATGGGGCTGGGTTCCCTCCCTGTTGGTTGTTTGGCCTGAGGCGACCCAGCACTGGAGCCTACATTGCTCTTGGTGGGGCTAATGGCGGACTCTGGGAGGGCTCACACCAAGGAGTATTTCCCAGAACTTCTGCTGCCAGTGTCGTTGTCCTCACGGTGAGCCACAGCCACAGCCACCAGCTGCCTCTGCAGGAGACCCTCTAAAAGTAGCAGGTAGTTCTGGTCATTCTCCTACGGGGTCACTGCTCCTTCCCCTGGGTCCTGATGTGCACACTACTTTGTGTGTGCCCTCCAAGAGTGGAGTATCTGAGTGGAGTTGAGACTCTGAGACTCTGTGTGGAGTCGCACAGACTCTGGGTCCTGTGAAGCTTCGATGTTTTGTGATTCTAGAAATCCTATAGGAGACGGTCCACAGCAGGTGAAGCTAATGTTGTCAGTAGAGGTGTTGAAGCCAAAGATCTGCAGTTCCGGCTAGAGGTGCCGATGTACATACAGGACAAAATCATCTCGTGTGAATGTAGTTCAGGCATGTTTAAGATGAATGCAGTCATGTTAATGCCTACCATATTCTATCTTGAGCCTCTCCTCAGGGACCCCCTCCTCAGTTCCTGAGGCTCCTGTAAGTCATGTACAGGGGACTGGAGAGTGGGCTCTGTCCAGTCTGAGCCCTGAGTTACCCTGTGTGTATCTTAGGATACTTTGTATTTCTGTGGTGTCTGTTGTAACATCATCTCTTTCATTTCAGATTTATTTGGGCCCTCTCTTTTTTAACAAACCATACTACTGTTGTCTTTTATTCTTTACAGAAGTTTAATCAGTGTTTGATCTACTATCCTTACCCTATGTATACTTTTTGCAGTGAGATTTTTACTTTTCTTTGTTTCCTTGTTACTATCAATAATTAGTGAGACTTCTTTTAAGCTACCTTCAACATTGCTTATAAAGCTGCTTTATTAGTGATCACAGAGCCTTAATGGAAGTCATGTTCTGGTTGTAAATTAGAATGCAATGTGCCAGCACAAAGCCCCTTAAGTTTATGTCTCATTACTTCTTGTTCTTTTTTTAATTTAATTTTTATTTTTTGTCAGAGCAAATTTGATTAAAATGTTTTGTTTCTTCTAGGTGTGCAAGATGTGGTTCTTTTAAACATATACATATATCTATTCTTCTTTGGATCATTTTCCCATGTAGGTTATGACACCATGTTGAGTAGTCTTGTCTTGGTATTACGTAGGTCTTTGGTGATTACATATTTCACATGTGTTTCTATATCTATCTTAACCCCAATATCCTAATGTATCCAATCCTCACACCTTTCCATTTGGTGAACCCTAAGTTTGTTTAATGAATCTGTGATTGCATTTCTCTGTGGAAATATCTTCATTGGTATCAATTTTTAGCTAAGACCTATAAGTGATATTATAGGATATGTGTCTTTTGCTTTCTGACTTAGTACAATTTGCCTGATTAACTCAAGAATCATACACAGTGCTGCAAATGGCATTGTTTTGTTTTTTTCCCTGGCTCATATTCCATCTGTACGTGTACCAGTTATTCTTTGGCCACGCACCTCTTGATGGACTTTTTGGTTGCCTGAATGTCTTGGTTATTGTAATACTGCTGCAATGCACATTTGCTTGCCTGTGTCTTTCCAGTTCTATCTCCTTATGTTATAGGCCAAGGAGTGGGCTTGCTGTATCATATGGTAGCTCAGTGTGTACGTTTTAAAGGCACCACCATTCAGTTCTCATTAGTGGCTCTTTCCAGGTTATGTCCCACTTAAAATTGAGGGTATGCATTTCTCCAAAACACCTTCAATATTTATTGTTTGTAGTTTGCTTGCTGCTGGTTATTCTAACAGGTGCGAGCTGATACCTCTGTGTGGCTGAATTTGCATGTGTCCCATAATCTGTTGAAATTGATTTTTAAAGCATGCTCTTTTTATTTATCAAACTGTGATTACAGCTTAGTTCTTCAAATTGTTTTCTTAAAGTAAGTGTCACATTTTGAAAAGTTTTGGCCACTACCTCCCTCAAGACATTTTGAGGGCAGGTTTCATTTACAGCCCTGAAGTACTTGTTCATATGAAGTGACCATTAACACAGGTATTAAAGCTGCTTTTGCAGGTAACGGCCAGAGGGCGGCAGCCTATTTACGTTCCCCAATCTGGTAACTAGGGAAAGAGTCCTTCAGCTGCAAGAGTGTCCAGCTTTATTTCTCATCCAGCTGTGGGTCTAGATATGATCAAACAAGGTTGCATCACAGCCCAGGAACGAATTATGTAAAATTTCCTCTCTATATCACTGTCTTATTTTTTTGGGTTTTTTAAAGTTATTTAATTTAAAATGGGGATTCGCTACTTTTCACTGCTGTGTTTATGCCGCTTTACACCCACTTGACTCACTTCCAGACAAATATCAATACATAGGTTTTAAGATTCTTACTAGTCACATATATTCTTGTGCGGTGAATAGGGGGTGTTGAGTCCAGTTCACTGAGCAAGGAGTAGGTCTTGTCTATTACATATTGGGTGTATGGAACGGTATTTGAAACCCTTGTTTTATGCATCACCCCACCTCACCTTTCCCGTTAAGCAGCCATAGTGTGTTTTCTAAACGTGTGACTCTGTTCTGTTTTGTAATTCAGTTCAAGTGTAGCGGTTTTTACATTCCCTCTATAAGTGATAGCTTATGATAAGTGTCTTTTTCTGTGTGACTTATTTCACTTAGAATCGTCGTACCTAAATCCACTCACCTTGTTTCTACTAGCCTTATGACATTGATTTCATGTCTGAGTGATATTCCATTGTACATAAGGACCACAACTTCTTTATCCATTTTTCTCTTTCCTGGGATATTTAAGGTGTCATGAAGTGGAGGTTCTTGTCAACAGAGCAGCCCTAAACTTTGGGGTGCCTGTGTCTTGCTGATTTTTAGTTTTCCCAATTTATACGCCCATGAGTGGACGTGCCCTATGCTCCCTAAGCTGTATTTTTTCGATGTTTCAGGACACACCGTACACTTCTCCAGAGTGCCTGTTGGCAATTTACATCCCGCCCATCAGCGTAGCAAGGCTGACATTTCTCCATGGCCTGTCCTGCATTTCTGGTTTTGACACTTTTTGCAGCATGGCCCTTTTGACCGATGGGAAGCGAGACTTCTTTGTAGCGCTGATTTGCCTTTCCAGGTTGCTTGGTTGGCCAAAAAGGGCGTATGCGTTTTTTCCTGAATATATTCAGGAAAAAACGCATACGCCCTTTTTGGCCAAGGGCATCATTGTCGACGTTTTGCGACTTTTCATGTGCTTTAAAGGCGATTCGAATCTACCTCCTGAAACCTCTTTCCTGCAATTCTGCCTTGCTTTCAAATCCTCTTCATTGCCTTCCCTCAATATATTTGTGGACGAGAGTTATCATTTATAACTCTGCGGGTTTGTGAATTGCAATGTGCTTGAGCTCCATTTTTCAACTCGCTTTTTTGGGAGCTGGCCGCAAAAGCGCGGTATTGCCTCAGGCCCTATTCTGCTTCTGGGGGGCAGGCTGAGCCTGTGGTTAATTCTTCTTCATGATGGGAAAATAGAGTGACCTGTGCCTGTCCCAACACCTAGATCTAGTCTCTCATTGGTTGCCCCTCTTCCCGTTCATCCTCAGGACAAATTGCAACCTGTAGGGAACAGGAGGTTAAAGGTGCTGATTCTCCACGTAGGGAGTTTGCTAGTAAAGTAGCTGGAATGGCGAACCCGAGCACAAGGAGATGAGAAATGAGGAGCGTTTTAAAAACCTTTCAAAATCACACGGTGTACCATCTTCTGGGTTTCTCATGCATGTTTTTGATGTAGGAAGATGCCCTTGAACCTGGAGATTTGGGACCCATGGGATGGGTACCATGCAGTATTACTTTAAAGGTTCTGCGTTTGCTCACCCAACCTCACCCAACCTCTCAGCCCCAAGAGTGTCCACCCTTATGTCTCATCCAGCTGTGGGTCTAGATATGGTCAATCCAGGTTGCATCACAGCCCCTGAACGAATTGTGTAAGAATTTATCTCTCTTTCACTGTCTTTGTTTTATGTGTTTTTTAAAGTAATTTATTTTTATAATGGGGTTTAGCTCCTTTTCACGGCTGTGTTTATGAGGCTTTGCACCCACTTGACTCACTTCCAGACAGATATCAATACATAGGTTTTACGATTCTTACTAGTCAGATATATTCTTGTGCGGTGAATAGGGGGTGTTGAGTCCAGTTCACTGAGCAAGGAGTAGGTCTTGTCTATTACATATTGGGTGTATGGATCGGTATCTCAGCGAATTTGAAACCCTTGTTTTATGCATCACCCCACCTCACCTTTCCCGTTAAGCAGACATAATGTGTTTTCTAAACGTGTGACTCTGTTCTGTTTTGTAATTCAGTTCAAGTGTAGCGGTTTTTACATTCCCTCTATAAGTGATAGCTTATGATAAGTGTCTTTTTCTGTGTGACTTATTTCACTTAGAATCGTCGTACCTAAATCCAATCATCTTGCTTCTCCTAGCCTTATGACATTGATTTCATGTCTGAGTGATATTCCATTGTACTTAAGGACCACAACTTCTTTATCCATTTTTCTCTTTCCTGGGATATTTAAGGTGTCATGAAGTGGAGGTTCTTGTCAACAAAGCAGCCCTAAACTTTGGGGTGCCTGTGTCTTGCTGATTTTTAGTTTTCCCAATTTATACGCCCATGAGTGGACGTGCCCTATGCTCCCTAAGCTGTGTTTTTTCGATGTTTCAGGACACACCGTACACTTCTCCAGAGTGGCTGTTGGTAATTTACATCCCACCCATCAGTGTAGCAAGGCTGCCATTTCTCCATGGCCTGTCCTGCATTTCTGGTTTTGACACTTTTTGAAACATGGCCCTTTTGACCGATGGGAAGCGAGACTTCCTTGTAGCGCTGATTTGCCTTTCCACGTTGCTTGGTTGGCCAAAAAGGGCGTATGCGTTTTTTCCTGAATATATTCAGGAAAAAACACATACGCCCTTTTTGGCCAAGGGCATCATTGTCGACGTTTTGCCGCCTTTCATGTGCTTTAAAGGCGATTCGAATCTACCTCCTGAAACCTGTTTCCTGCAATTCTGCCTTGCTTTCAAATCCTCTTCGTTGCCCTCCCTCAATATATTTGTGGACGAGAGTTATCATTTATAACTCTGCGGTTTTTTGAATGGCAGTGTCCCTGGGCTCCATTTTTCAACTCGCTTTTTTGGGAGCTGGCCGCAAGAGCGCGGGATTGCCTCAGGCCCTATTCTGCTTCAGGGCGGCAGGCTGAGCCTGTGGTTAATTCTTCTTCCCGATGGGAAAATAGAGTGACCTGTGCCTGTCCCAACACCTAGATCTAGTCTCTCATTGGTTGCCCCTCTTCCCGTTCATCCTCAGGACAAATTGCAACCTGTAGGGAACAGGAGGTTAAAGGTGCTGATTCTCCAAGTAGGGAGATTGCTAGTAAAGTAGCTGGAATGGCGAACCCGAGCACAAGGAGATGAGACATGAGGTGCGTTTTAGAAACCTTTCAAAATCACACGGTGTACCATCTTCTGGATTTCTCATGTATGTTTTTGATGTAGGAAGATGCCCTTGAACCTGGAGATTTGGGACCCATGGGATGGGTACCAGGCAGTATTACTTTAAAGGGTCTGTGTTTGCTCACCCAACCTCACCCAACCTCTCAGCCCCAAGTGTGTCCACCCTTATGTCTCATCCAGCTGTGGGTCTAGATATGGTCAATCCAGGTTGCATCACAGCCCCTGAACGAATTTTGTAAGAATTTCTCTCTCTTTCACTGTCTTTGTTTCACGGGTATTTAAAAGTAATTTATTTTTATAATGGGGTATAGCTGCTTTTCACGGCTGTGTTTATGCGGCTTTACACCCACTTGACTCACTTCCAGACAGATATCAATACATAGGTTTTAAGATTCTTACTAGTCACATATATTCTTCTGTGGTGAATAGGGGGTGTTGAGTCCAGTTCACTGAGCAAGGAGTCGGTCTTTTCTATTACATATTGGGTGTATGGAACGGTATCTGAGCCAATTTGAAACCCTTGTTTTATGCATCACCCCACCTCACCTTTCCCGTTAAGCAGCCATAGTGTGTTTTCTAAACGTGTGACTCTGTTCTGTTTTGTAATTCAGTTCAAGTGTAGCGGTTTTTACATTCCCTCTATAAGTGATAGCTTATGATAAGTGTCTTTTTCTGTGTGACTTATTTCACTTAGAATCGTCGTACCTAAATCCACTCATCTTGCTTCTAGTAGCCTTATGACATTGATTTCATGTCTGAGTGATATCCCATTGTACATAAGGACCACAACTTCTTTATCCATTTTTCTCTTTCCTGGGATATTTAAGGTGTCATGAAGTGGAGGTTCTTGTCAACAGAGCAGCCCTAAACTTTGGGGTGCCTGTGTCTTGCTGATTTTTAGTTTTCCCAATTTATACGCCCATGAGTGGACGTGCCCTATGCTCCCTAAGCTGTGTGTTTTAGATGTTTCAGGACACACCGTACACTTCTCCAGAGTGGCTGTTGGCAATTTACATCCCGCCCATCAGCGTAGCAAGGCTGCCATTTCTCCATGGCCTGTCCTGAATTTCTGGTTTTCACACTTTTTGCAGCATGGCCCTTTTGACCGATGGGAAGCGAGACTACTTTGTAGCGCTGATTTGCCTTTCCAGGTTGCTTGGTTGGCCAAAAAGGGCGTATGCGTTTTTTCCTGAATATATTCAGGAAAAAACGCATACGCCCTTTTTGGCCAAGGGCATCATTGTCGACGTTTTGCGACTTTTCATGTGCTTTAAAGGCGATTCGAATCTACCTCCTGAAACCTGTTTCCTGCAATTCTGACTTGCTTTCAAATCCTCTTCATTGCCTTCCCTCAATATATTTGTGGACGAGAGTTATCATTTATAACTCTGCGGGTTTGTGAATGGCAGTGTCCCTGGGCTGCATTTTTCAACTCCCTTTTTTGGGAGCTGGCCGTAAGAGCGCGGGATTGCCTCAGGCCCTATTCTGCTTCTGGGCGGCAGGCTGAGCCTGTGGTTAATTCTTCTTCCTGATGGGAAAATAGAGTGACCTGTGCCTGTCCCAACACCTAGATCTAGTCTCTCATTGGTTGCCCCTCTTCCCTTTCATCCTCAGGACAAATTGCAACCTGTACGGAACAGGAGGTTAAAGGTGCTGATTCTCCAAGTAGGGAGATTGCTAGTAAAGTAGCTGGAATGGCGAACCCGAACACAAGGAGATGAGAAATGAGTTGCGTTTTAGAAACCTTTCAAAATCACACGGTGTACCATCTTCTGGGTTTCTCATACATGTTTTCGATGTAGGAAGATGCCCTTGAACCTGGAGATTTGGGACCCATGGGATGGGTACCACGCAGTATTACTTTAAAGGGTCTGTGTTTGCTCACCCAACCTCACCCAACCTCTCAGCCCCAAGTGTGTCCACCCTTATGTCTCATCCAGCTGTGGGTCTAGATATGGTCAATCCAGGTTGCATCAAAGCCTCTGAACGAATTGTGTAAGAATTTCTCTCTCTTTCACTGTCTTTGTTTTACAGGTTTTTAAAAGTAATTTATTTTTATAATGGGGTTTAGCTGCTTTTCACGGCTGTGTTTATGCGGCTTTACACCACTTGACTCACTTCCAGACAGATATCAATACATAGGTTTTAAGATTCTTACTAGTCACATATATTCTTGTGCGGTGAATAGGGGGTGTTGAGTCCAGTTCACTGAGCAATGAGTCGGTGTTGTCTATTACATATTGGGTGTATGGAACGGTATCTGAGCGAATTTGAAACCCTTGTTTTATGCATCACCCCACCTCACCTTTCCCGTTAAGCAGCCATAGTGTGTTTTCTAAACGTGTGACTCTGTTCTGTTTTGTAACTCAGTTCAAGTGTAGCGGTTTTTACATTCCCTCTATAAGTGATAGCTTATGATAAGTGTCTTTTTCTGTGTGACTTATTTCACTTAGAATCATCGTACCTAAGTCCACTCATCTTGCTTCTTCTAGCCTTATGATATTGATTTCATATCTGCGTGATATTCCATTGTACATAAGGACCACAACTTCTTTATCCATTTTTCTCTTTCCTGGGATATTTAAGGTGTCATGAAGTGGAGGTTCTTGTCAACAGAGCAGCCCTAAACTTTGGGGTGCCTGTGTCTTGCTGATTTTTAGTTTTCCCAATTTATACGCCCATGAGTGGACGTGCCCTATGCTCCCTAAGCTGTGTGTTTTAGATATTTCAGGACACACCGTACACTTCTTCAGAGTGGCTGTTGGCAATTTACATCCCGCCCATCAGCGTAGCAAGGCTGCCATTTCTCCATGGCCTGTCCTGCATTTCTGGTTTTGAAAATTTTTGCAGCATGGCCCTTTTGACCGATGGGAAGCGAGACTACTTTGTAGCGCTGATTTCCCTTTCCAGGTTGCTTGGTTGGCCAAAAAGGGCGTATGCGTTTTTTCCTGAATATATTCAGGAAAAAACGCATACGCTCTTTTTGGCCAAGGTCATCATTGTCGACGTTTTGCCACCTTTCATGTGCTTTAAAGGCGATTCGTATCTACCTCCTGAAATCTGTTTCCTGCAATTCTGCCTTGCTTTCAACTCCTCTTCGTTGCCTTCCCTCAATATATTTGTGGACGAGAGTTATCATTTATAAGTCAGCAGGTTTGTGAATTGCAGTGCCCCTGAGCTCCATTTTTGAACTGTCTTTTTTGGGAGCTGGCCGCAAACGCACGGGATTGCCTAAGGCCCTATTCTGGTTCCCGGCGGTAGGCTGAGCCTGTGGTTAATTCTTCTTCCTGATGGGAAAATAGAGTGACCTGTGCCTGTCCCAACACCTAGATCTAATCTCTCATTGGTTGTCCCTCTTCCCTTTCATCCTCAGGACAAATTGCAACCTGTACGGAACAGGAGGTTAAAGGTGCTGATTCTCCAAGTAGGGAGATTGCTAGTAAAGTAGCTGGAATGGCGAACCCGAACACAAGGAGATGAGAAATGAGGTGCGTTTTAGAAACCTTTCAAAATCACACGGTGTACCATCTTCTGGGTTTCTCATACATGTTTTCGATGTAGGAAGATGCCCTTGAACCTGGAGATTTGGGACCCATGGGATGGGTACCACGCAGTATTACTTTAAAGGGTCTGTGTTTGCTCACCCAACCTCACCCAACCTCTCAGCCCCAAGTGTGTCCACCCTTATGTCTCATCCAGCTGTGGGTCTAGATATGGTCAATCCAGGTTGCATCACAGCCTCTGAACGAATTGTGTAAGAATTTCTCTCTCTTTCACTGTCTTTGTTTTACAGGTTTTTAAAAGTAATTTATTTTTATAATGGGGTTTAGCTGCTTTTCACGGCTGTGTTTATGCGGCTTTACACCCACTTGACTCACTTCCAGACAGATATCAATACATAGGTTTTAAGATTCTTACTAGTCACATATATTCTTGTGCGGTGAATAGGGGGTGTTGAGTCCAGTTCACTGAGCAATGAGTCGGTGTTGTCTATTACATATTGGGTGTATGGAACGGTATCTGAGCGAATTTGAAACCCTTGTTTTATGCATCACCCCACCTCACCTTTCCCGTTAAGCAGCCATAGTGTGTTTTCTAAACGTGTGACTCTGTTCTGTTTTGTAACTCAGTTCAAGTGTAGCGGTTTTTACATTCCCTCTATAAGTGATAGCTTATGATAAGTGTCTTTTTCTGTGTGACTTATTTCACTTAGAATCATCGTACCTAAGTCCACTCATCTTGCTTCTTCTAGCCTTATGATATTGATTTCATATCTGCGTGATATTCCATGGTACATAAGGACCACAACTTCTTTATCCATTTTTCTCTTTCCTGGGATATTTAAGGTGTCATGAAGTGGAGGTTCTTGTCAACAGAGCAGCCCTAAACTTTGGGGTGCCTGTGTCTTGCTGATTTTTAGTTTTCCCAATTTATACGCCCATGAGTGGACGTGCCCTATGCTCCCTAAGCTGTGTGTTTTAGATGTTTCAGGACACACCGTACACTTCTCCAGAGTGGCTGTTGGCAATTTACATCCCGCCCCTCATTGTAGCAAGGCTGCCATTTCTCCATGGCCTGTCCTGCATTTCTGGTTTTGACACTTTTTGCAGCATGGCCCTTTTGACCGATGGGAAGCGAGACTACTTTGTAGCGCTGATTTGCTTTCCAGGTTGCTTGGTTGGCCAAAAAGGGCGTATGCGTTTTTTCCTGAATATATTCAGGAAAAAACGCATACGCCCTTTTTGGCCAAGGGCATCATTGTCGACGTTTTGCGACTTTTCATGTGCTTTAAATGCGATTCGAATCTACCTCCTGAAACCTGTTTCCTGCAATTCTGCCTTGCTTTCAAATCCTCTTCGTTGCCTTCCCTCAATATATTTGTGGACGAGAGTTATCATTTATAACTCTGCGGGTTTGTGAATGGCAGTGTCCCTGGGCTCCATTTTTCAACTCGCTTTTTTGGGAGCTGGCCGTAAGAGCGCGGGATTGCCTCAGGCCCTATTCTGCTTCTGGGCGGCAGGCTGAGCCTGTGGTTAATTCTTCTTCCTGATGGGAAAATAGAGTGACCTGTGCCTGTCCCAACACCTAGATCTAGTCTCTCATTGGTTGCCCCTCTTCCCGTTCATCCTCAGGACAAATTGCAACCTGTAGGGAACAGGAGGTTAAAGGTGCTGATTCTCCAAGTAGGGAGATTGCTAGTAACGTACCTGGAATGGCGAACCCGAGCACAAGGAGATGAGAAATGAGGTGCGTTTTAGAAACCTTTCAAAATCACACGGTGTACCATCTTCTGGGTTTCTCATGCATGTTTTCGATGTAGGAAGATGCCCTTGAACCTGGAGATTTGGGACCCATGGGATGGGTACCACGCAGTATTACTTTAAAGGGTCTGTGTTTGCTCACCCAACCTCACCCAACCTCTCAGCCCCAAGTGTGTCCACCCTTATGTCTCATCCAGCTGTGGGTCTAGATATGGTTAATCCAGGTTGCATCACAGCCTCTGAACGAATTTTGTAAGAATTTCTCTCTCTTTCACTGTCTTTGTTTTACGGGTTTTTAAAAGTAATTTATTTTTATAATGGGGTTTAGCTGCTTTTCACGGCTGTGTTTATGCGGCTTTACACCCACTTGACTCACTTCCAGACAGATATCAATACATAGGTTTTAAGATTCTTACTAGTCACATATATTCTTGTGCGGTGAATAGGGGGTGTTGAGTCCAGTTCACTGAGCAATGAGTCGGTGTTGTCTATTACATATTGGGTGTATGGAACGGTATCTGAGCGAATTTGAAACCCTTGTTTTATGCATCACCCCACCTCACGTTTCCCGTTAAGCAGCCATAGTGTGTTTTCTAAACGTGTGACTCTGTTCTGTTTTGTAACTCAGTTCAAGTGTAGCGGTTTTTACATTCCCTCTATAAGTGATAGCTTATGATAAGTGTCTTTTTCTGTGTGACTTATTTCACTTAGAATCATCGTACCTAAGTCCACTCATCTTGCTTCTTCTAGCCTTATGATATTGATTTCATGTCTGCGTGATATTCCATTGTACATAAGGACCACAACTTCTTTATCCATTTTTCTCTTTCCTGGGATATTTAAGGTGTCATGAAGTGGAGGTTCTTGTCAACAGAGCAGCCCTAAACTTTGGGGTGCCTGTGTCTTGCTGATTTTTAGTTTTCCCAATTTATACGCCCATGAGTGGACGTGCCCTATGCTCCCTAAGCTGTGTGTTTTAGATGTTTCAGGACACACCGTACACTTCTCCAGAGTGGCTGTTGGCAATTTACATCCCGCCCATCAGCGTAACAAGGCTGCCATTTCTCCATGGCCTGTCCTGCATTTCTGGTTTTGACACTTTTTGCAGCATGGCCCTTTTGACCGACGGGAAGCGAGACTACTTTATAGCGCTGATTTGCTTTCCAGGTTGCTTGGTTGGCCAAAAAGGGCGTATGCGTTTTTTCCTGAATATATTCAGGAAAAAACGCATACGCCCTTTTTGGCCAAGGGCATCATTGTCGACGTTTTGCGATTTTCATGTGCTTTAAAGGCGATTCGAATCTACCTCCTGAAACCTGTTTCCTGCAATTCTGCCTTGCTTTCAAATCCTCTTCGTTGCCTTCCCTCAATATATTTGTGGACGAGAGTTATCATTTATAACTCTGCGGGTTTGTGAATGGCAGTGTCCCTGAGCTCCATTTTTCAACTCGCTTTTTTGGGAGCTGGCCGTAAGAGCGCGGGATTGCCTCAGGCCCTATTCTGCTTCTGGGCGGCAGGCTGAGCCTGTGGTTAATTCTTCTTCCTGATGGGAAAATAGAGTGACCTGTGCCTGTTCCAACACCTAGATCTAGTCTCTCATTGGTTGCCCCTCTTCCCGTTCATCCTCAGGACAAATTGCAACCTGTAGGGAACAGGAGGTTAAAGGTGCTGATTCTTCAAGTAGGGAGATTGCTAGTAACGTACCTGGAATGGCGAACCCGAGCACAAGGAGTTGAGAAATGAGGTGCGTTTTAGAAACCTTTCAAAATCACACGGTGTACCATCTTCTGGGTTTCTCATGCATGTTTTCGATGTAGGAAGATGCCCTTGAACCTGGAGATTTGGGACCCATGGGATGGGTACCACGCAGTATTACTTTAAAGGGTCTGTGTTTGCTCACCCAACCTCACCCAACCTCTCAGCCCCAAGTGTGTCCACCCTTATGTCTCATCCAGCTGTGGGTCTAGATATGGTTAATCCAGGTTGCATCACAGCCTCTGAACGAATTTTGTAAGAATTTCTCTCTCTTTCACTGTCTTTGTTTTACGGGTTTTTAAAAGTAATTTTTTTTTATAATGGGGTTTATCTGCTTTTCACGGCTGTGTTTATGCGGCTTTACACCCACTTGACTCACTTCCAGACAGATATCAATACATAGGTTTTAAGATTCTTACTAGTCACATATATTCTTGTGTGGTGAATAGGGGGTGTTGAGTCCAGTTCACTGAGCAAGGAGTCGGTCTTTTCTATTGCATATTGGGTGTATGGAACGGTATGTGAGCGAATTTGAAACCCTTGTTTTATGCATCACCCCACCTCACCTTTCCCGTTAAGCAGCCATAGTGTGTTTTCTAAACGTGTGACTCTGTTCTGTTTTGTAACTCAGTTCAAGTGTAGCGGTTTTTACATTCCCTCTATAAGTGATAGCTTATGATAAGTGTCTTTTTCTGTGTGACTTATTTCACTTAGAATCATCGTACCTAAGTCCACTCATCTTGCTTCTACTAGCCTTATGACCTTGATTTCATGTCTGCGTGATATTCCATTGTACATAAGGACCACAATTTCTTTATCCATTTTTCTCTTTCCTGGGATATTTAAGGTGTCATGAAGTGGAGGTTCTTGTCAACAGAGCAGCCCTAAACTTTGGGGTGCCTGTGTCTTGCTGATTTTTAGTTTTCCCAATTTATACGCCCATGAGTGGACGTGCCCTATGCTCCCTAAGCTGTGTGTTTTAGATATTTCAGGACACACCGTACACTTCTTCAGAGTGGCTGTTGGCAATTTACATCCCGCCCATCAGCGTAGCAAGGCTGCCATTTCTCCATGGCCTGTCCTGCATTTCTGGTTTTGAAAATTTTTGCAGCATGGCCCTTTTGACCGATGGGAAGCGAGACTACTTTGTAGCGCTGATTTCCCTTTCCAGGTTGCTTGGTTGGCCAAAAAGGGCGTATGCGTTTTTTCCTGAATATATTCAGGAAAAAACGCATACGCTCTTTTTGGCCAAGGTCATCATTGTCGACGTTTTGCCACCTTTCATGTGCTTTAAAGGCGATTCGTATCTACCTCCTGAAATCTGTTTCCTGCAATTCTGCCTTGCTTTCAACTCCTCTTCGTTGCCTTCCCTCAATATATTTGTGGACGAGAGTTATCATTTATAAGTCAGCAGGTTTGTGAATTGCAGTGCCCCTGAGCTCCATTTTTGAACTGTCTTTTTTGGGAGCTGGCCGCAAACGCACGGGATTGCCTAAGGCCCTATTCTGGTTCCCGGCGGTAGGCTGAGCCTGTGGTTAATTCTTCTTCCTGATGGGAAAATAGAGTGACCTGTGCCTGTCCCAACACCTAGATCTAGTCTCTCATTGGTTGTCCCTCTTCCCTTTCATCCTCAGGACAAATTGCAACCTGTACGGAACAGGAGGTTAAAGGTGCTGATTCTCCAAGTAGGGAGATTGCTAGTAAAGTAGCTGGAATGGCGAACCCGAACACAAGGAGATGAGAAATGAGGTGCGTTTTAGAAACCTTTCAAAATCACACGGTGTACCATCTTCTGGGTTTCTCATACATGTTTTCGATGTAGGAAGATGCCCTTGAACCTGGAGATTTGGGACCCATGGGATGGGTACCACGCAGTATTACTTTAAAGGGTCTGTGTTTGCTCACCCAACCTCACCCAACCTCTCAGCCCCAAGTGTGTCCACACTTATGTCTCATCCAGCTGTGGGTCTAGATATGGTCAATCCAGGTTGCATCACAGCCTCTGAACGAATTGTGTAAGAATTTCTCTCTCTTTCACTGTCTTTGTTTTACAGGTTTTTAAAAGTAATTTATTTTTATAATGGGGTTTAGCTGCTTTTCACGGCTGTGTTTATGCGGCTTTACACCCACTTGACTCACTTCCAGACAGATATCAATACATAGGTTTTAAGATTCTTACTAGTCACATATATTCTTGTGCGGTGAATAGGGGGTGTTGAGTCCAGTTCACTGAGCAATGAGTCGGTGTTGTCTATTACATATTGGGTGTATGGAACGGTATCTGAGCGAATTTGAAACCCTTGTTTTATGCATCACCCCACCTCACCTTTCCCGTTAAGCAGCCATAGTGTGTTTTCTAAACGTGTGACTCTGTTCTGTTTTGTAACTCAGTTCAAGTGTAGCGGTTTTTACATTCCCTCTATAAGTGATAGCTTATGATAAGTGTCTTTTTCTGTGTGACTTATTTCACTTAGAATCATCGTACCTAAGTCCACTCATCTTGCTTCTTCTAGCCTTATGATATTGATTTCATATCTGCGTGATATTCCATGGTACATAAGGACCACAACTTCTTTATCCATTTTTCTCTTTCCTGGGATATTTAAGGTGTCATGAAGTGGAGGTTCTTGTCAACAGAGCAGCCCTAAACTTTGGGGTGCATGTGTCTTGCTGATTTTTAGTTTTCCCAATTTATACGCCCATGAGTGGACGTGCCCTATGCTCCCTAAGCTGTGTGTTTTAGATGTTTCAGGACACACCGTACACTTCTCCAGAGTGGCTGTTGGCAATTTACATCCCGCCCCTCATTGTAGCAAGGCTGCCATTTCTCCATGGCCTGTCCTGCATTTCTGGTTTTGACACTTTTTGCAGCATGGCCCTTTTGACCGATGGGAAGCGAGACTACTTTGTAGCGCTGATTTGCTTTCCAGGTTGCTTGGTTGGCCAAAAAGGGCGTATGCGTTTTTTCCTGAATATATTCAGGAAAAAACGCATACGCCCTTTTTGGCCAAGGGCATCATTGTCGACGTTTTGCGACTTTTCATGTGCTTTAAAGGCGATTCGAATCTACCTCCTGAAACCTGTTTCCTGCAATTCTGCCTTGCTTTCAAATCCTCTTCGTTGCCTTCCCTCAATATATTTGTGGACGAGAGTTATCATTTATAACTCTGCGGGTTTGTGAATGGCAGTGTCCCTGGGCTCCATTTTTCAACTCGCTTTTTTGGGAGCTGGCCGTAAGAGCGCGGGATTGCCTCAGGCCCTATTCTGCTTCTGGGCGGCAGGCTGAGCCTGTGGTTAATTCTTCTTCCTGATGGGAAAATAGAGTGACCTGTGCCTGTCCCAACACCTAGATCTAGTCTCTCATTGGTTGCCCCTCTTCCCGTTCATCCTCAGGACAAATTGCAACCTGTAGGGAACAGGAGGTTAAAGGTGCTGATTCTCCAAGTAGGGAGATTGCTAGTAACGTACCTGGAATGGCGAACCCGAGCACAAGGAGATGAGAAATGAGGTGCGTTTTAGAAACCTTTCAAAATCACACGGTGTACCATCTTCTGGGTTTCTCATGCATGTTTTCGATGTAGGAAGATGCCCTTGAACCTGGAGATTTGGGACCCATGGGATGGGTACCACGCAGTATTACTTTAAAGGGTCTGTGTTTGCTCACCCAACCTCACCCAACCTCTCAGCCCCAAGTGTGTCCACCCTTATGTCTCATCCAGCTGTGGGTCTAGATATGGTTAATCCAGGTTGCATCACAGCCTCTGAACGAATTTTGTAAGAATTTCTCTCTCTTTCACTGTCTTTGTTTTACGGGTTTTTAAAAGTAATTTTTTTATATAATGGGGTTTATCTGCTTTTCACGGCTGTGTTTATGCGGCTTTACACCCACTTGACTCACTTCCAGACAGATATCAATACATAGGTTTTAAGATTCTTACTAGTCACATATATTCTTGTGTGGTGAATAGGGGGTGTTGAGTCCAGTTCACTGAGCAAGGAGTCGGTCTTTTCTATTGCATATTGGGTGTATGGAACGGTATGTGAGCGAATTTGAAACCCTTGTTTTATGCATCACCCCACCTCACCTTTCCCGTTAAGCAGCCATAGTGTGTTTTCTAAACGTGTGACTCTGTTCTGTTTTGTAACTCAGTTCAAGTGTAGCGGTTTTTACATTCCCTCTATAAGTGATAGCTTATGATAAGTGTCTTTTTCTGTGTGACTTATTTCACTTAGAATCATCGTACCTAAGTCCACTCATCTTGCTTCTACTAGCCTTATGACCTTGATTTCATGTCTGCGTGATATTCCATTGTACATAAGGACCACAATTTCTTTATCCATTTTTCTCTTTCCTGGGATATTTAAGGTGTCATGAAGTGGAGGTTCTTGTCAACAGAGCAGCCCTAAACTTTGGGGTGCCTGTGTCTTGCTGATTTTTAGTTTTCCCAATTTATACGCCCATGAGTGGACGTGCCCTATGCTCCCTAAGCTGTGTGTTTTAGATGTTTCAGGACACACCGTACACTTCTTCAGAGTGGCTGTTGGCAATTTACATCCCGCCCATCAGCGTAGCAAGGCTGCCATTTCTCCATGGCCTGTCCTGCATTTCTGGTTTTGAAAATTTTTGCAGCATGGCCCTTTTGACCGATGGGAAGCGAGACTACTTTGTAGCGCTGATTTCCCTTTCCAGGTTGCTTGGTTGGCCAAAAAGGGCGTATGCGTTTTTTCCTGAATATATTCAGGAAAAAACGCATACGCTCTTTTTGGCCAAGGTCATCATTGTCGACGTTTTGCCACCTTTCATGTGCTTTAAAGGCGATTCGAATCTACCTCCTGAAATCTGTTTCCTGCAATTCTGCCTTGCTTTCAAATCCTCTTCGTTGCCTTCCCTCAATATATTTTTGGACGAGAGTTATCATTTATAACTCAGCAGGTTTGTGAATTGCAGTGCCCCTGAGCTCCATTTTTCAACTGTCTTTTTTGGGAGCTGGCCGCAAACGCACGGGATTGCCTAAGGCCCTATTCTGGTTCCCGGCGGTAGGCTGAGCCTGTGGTTAATTCTTTTTTCTGATGGGAAAAGAGAGTGACCTGTGCCTGTCCCAACACCTAGATCTAGTCTCTCATTGGTTGCCCCTCTTCCCTTTCATCCTCAGGACAAATTGCAACCTGTACGGAACAGGAGGTTAAAGGTGCTGATTCTCCAAGTAGGGAGATTGCTAGTAAAGTAGCTGGAATGGCGAACCCGAACACAAGGAGATGAGAAATGAGGTGCGTTTTAGAAACCTTTCAAAATCACACGGTGTACCATCTTCTGGGTTTCTCATGCATGTTTTCGATGTAGGAAGATGCCCTTGAACCTGGAGATTTGGGACCCATGGGATGGGTACCACGCAGTATTACTTTAAAGGGTCTGTGTTTGCTCACCCAACCTCACCCAAACTCTCAGCCCCAAGTGGGTCCACCCTTATGTCTCATCCAGCTGTGGGTCTAGATATGGTCAATCCAGGTTGCATCACAGCCTCTGAACGAATTTTGTAAGAATTTCTCTCTCTTTCACTGTCTTTGTTTTACGGTTTTTTAAAAGTAATTTATTTTTATAATGGGGTTTAGCTGCTTTTCACGGCTGTGTTTATGCGGCTTTACACCCACTTGACTCACTTCCAGACAGATATCAATACATAGGTTTTAAGATTCTTACTAGTCACATATATTCTTGTGCGGTGAATAGGGGGTTTTGAGTCCAGTTCACTGAGCAATGAGTCGGTGTTGTCTATTACATATTGGGTGTATGGAACGGTATCTGAGCCAATTTGAAACCCTTGTTTTATGCATCACCCCACCTCACCTTTCCCGTTAAGCAGCCATAGTGTGTTTTCTAAACGTGTGACTCTGTTCTGTTTTGTAACTCAGTTCAAGTGTAGCGGTTTTTACATTCCCTCTATAAGTGATAGCTTATGATAAGTGTCTTTTTCTGTGTGACTTATTTCACTTAGAATCATCGTACCTAAGTCCATTCATGTTGCTTCTTCTAGCCTTATGATATTGATTTCATGTCTGCGTGATATTCCATTGTACATAAGGACCACAACTTCTTTATCCATTTTTCTCTTTCCTGGGATATTTAAGGTGTCATGAAGTGGAGGTTCTTGTCAACAGAGCAGCCCTAAACTTTGGGGTGCCTGTGTCTTGCTGATTTTTAGTTTTCCCAATTTATACGCCCATGAGTGGACGTGCCCTATGCTCCCTAAGCTGTGTGTTTTAGATGTTTCAGGACACACCGTACACTTCTCCAGATTGGCTGTTGGCAATTTACATCCCGCCCCTCAGCGTAGCAAGGCTGCCATTTCTCCATGGCCTGTCCTGCATTTCTGGTTTTGACACTTTTTGCAGCATGGCCCTTTTGACCGACGGGAAGCGAGACTACTTTGTAGCGCTGATTTGCTTTCCAGGTTGCTTGGTTGGCCAAAAAGGGCGTATGCGTTTTTTCCTGAATATATTCAGGAAAAAACGCATACGCCCTTTTTGGCCAAGGGCATCATTGTCGACGTTTTGCGACTTTTCATGTGCTTTAAAGGCGATTCGAATCTACCTCCTGAAACCTGTTTCCTGCAATTCTGCCTTGCTTTCAAATCCTCTTCGTTGCCTTCCCTCAATATATTTGTGGACGAGAGTTATCATTTATAACTCAGCAGGTTTGTGAATTGCAGTGCCCCTGAGCTCCATTTTTCAACTGTCTTTTTTGGGAGCTGGCCGCAAACGCACGGGATTACCTAAGGCCCTATTCTGGTTCCCGGCGGTAGGCTGCGCCTGTGGTTAATTCTTCTTCCTGATGGGAAAATAGAGTGACCTGTGCCTGTCCCAACACCTAGATCTAGTCTCTCATTGGTTGCCCCTCTTCCCGTTCATCCTCAGGACAAATTGCAACCTGTAGGGAACAGGAGGTTAAAGGTGCTGATTCTCCAAGTAGGGAGATTGCTAGTAACGTACCTGGAATGGCGAACCCGAGCACAAGGAGATGAGAAATGAGGTGCGTTTTAGAAACCTTTCAAAATCACACAGTGTACCATCTTCTGGGTTTCTCATGCATGTTTTCGATGTAGGAAGATGCCCTTGAACCTGGAGATTTGGGACCCATGGGATGGATACCACGCAGTATTACTTTAAAGGGTCTGTGTTTGCTCACCCAACCTCACCCAACCTCTCAGCCCCAAGTGTGTCCACCCTTATGTCTCATCCAGCTGTGGGTCTAGATATGTTCAATCCAGGTTGCATCACAGCCTCTGAACGAATTTTGTAAGAATTTCTCTCTCTTTCACTGTCTTTGTTTTACGGGTTTTTAAAAGTAATTTATTTTTATAATGGGGTTTAGCTGCTTTTCACGGCTGTGTTTATGCGGCTTTACACCCACTTGACTCACTTCCAGACAGATATCAATACATAGGTTTTAAGATTCTTACTAGTCACATATATTCTTGTGCGGTGAATAGGGGGTGTTGAGTCCAGTTCACTGAGCAATGAGTCGGTCTTTTCTATTACATATTGGGTGTATGGAACGGTATCTGAGCCAATTTGAAACCCTTGTTTTATGCATCACCCCACCTCACCTTTCCCGTTAAGCAGCCATAGTGTGTTTTCTAAACGTGTGACCCTGTTCTGTTATGTAACTCAGTTCAAGTGTAGCGGTTTTTACATTCCCTCTATAAGTGATAGCTTATGATAAGTGTCTTTTTCTGTGTGACTTATTTCACTTAGAATCATCGTACCTAAGTCCACTCATCTTGCTTCTTCTAGCCTTATGATATTGATTTCATGTCTGCGTGATATTCCATTGTACATAAGGACCACAACTTCTTTATCCATTTTTCTCTTTCCTGGGATATTTAAGGTGTCATGAAGTGGAGGTTCTTGTCAACAGAGCAGCCCTAAACTTTGGTGTGCCTGTGTCTTGCTGATTTTTAGTTTTCCCAATTTATACGCCCATGAGTGGACGTGCCCTATGCTCCCTAAGCTGTGTGTTTTAGATGTTTCAGGACACACCGTACACTTCTCCAGAGTGGCTGTTGGCAATTTACATCCCGCCCCTCAGCGTAGCAAGGCTGCCATTTCTCCATGGCCTATCCTGCATTTCTGGTTTTGACACTTTTTGCAGCATGGCCCTTTTGACCGATGGGAAGCGAGACTACTTTGTAGCGCTGATTTGCCTTTCCAGGTTGCTTGGTTGGCCAAAAAGGGCGTATGCGTTTTTTCCTGAATATATTCAGGAAAAAACGCATACGCCCTTTTTGGCCAAGGGCATCATTGTCGACGTTTTGCGACTTTTCATGTGCTTTAAAGGCGATTCGAATCTACCTCCTGAAACCTGTTTCCTGCAATTCTGCCTTGCTTTCAAATCCTCTTCGTTGCCTTCCCTCAATATATTTGTGGACGAGAGTTATCATTTATAACTCTGCGGGTTTGTGAATGGCAGTGTCCCTGGGCTCCATTTTTCAACTCGCTTTTTTGGAAGCTGGCCTTAAGAGCGCGGGATTGCCTCAGGCCCTATTCTGCTTCTGGGCAGCAGGCTGAGCCTGTGGTTAATTCTTCTTCCTGATGGGAAAATAGAGTGACCTGTGCCTGTCCCAACACCTAGATCTAGTCTCTCATTGGTTGCCCCTCTTCCCGTTCATCCTCAGGACAAATTGCAACCTGTAGGGAACAGGAGGATAAAGGTGCTGATTCTCCAAGTAGGGAGATTGCTAGTAACGTACCTGGAATGGCGAACCCGAGCACAAGGAGATGAGAAATGAGGTGCGTTTTAGAAACCTTTCAAAATCACACGGTGTACCATCTTCTGGGTTTCTCATGCATGTTTTCGATGTAGGAAGATGCCCTTGAACCTGGAGATTTGGGACCCATGGGATGGGTACCACGCAGTATTACTTTAAAGGGTCTGTGTTTGCTCACCCAACCTCACCCAACCTCTCAGCCCCAAGTGTGTCCACCCTTATGTCTCATCCAGCTGTGGGTCTAGATATGGTCAATCCAGGTTGCATCACAGCCTCTGAACGAATTTTGTAAGAATTTCTCTCTCTTTCACTGTCTTTGTTTTACGGGTTTTTAAAAGTAATTTATTTTTATAATGGGGTTTAGCTGCTTTTCACGGCTGTGTTTATGCGGCTTTACACCCACTTGACTCACTTCCAGACAGATATCAATACATAGGTTTTAAGGTTCTTACTAGTCACATATATTCTTGTGCGGTGAATAGGGGGTGTTGAGTCCAGTTCACTGAGCAATGAGTCGGTGTTGTCTATTACATATTGGGTGTATGGAACGGTATCTGAGCGAATTTGAAACCCTTGTTTTATGCATCACCCCACCTCACCTTTCCCGTTAAGCAGCCATAGTGTGTTTTCTAAACGTGTGACTCTGTTCTGTTTTGTAAATCAGTTCAAGTGTAGCGGTTTTTACATTCCCTCTATAAGTGATAGCTTATGATAAGTGTCTTTTTCTGTGTGACTTATTTCACTTAGAATCATCGTACCTAAGTCCACTCATCTTGCTTCTACTAGACTTATGATATTGATTTCATGTCTGCGTGATATTCCATTGTACATAAGGACCACAACTTCTTTAACCATTTTTCTCTTTCCTGGGATATTTAAGGTGTCATGAAGTGGAGGTTCTTGTCAACAGAGCAGCCCTAAACTTTGGGGTGCCTGTGTCTTGCTGATTTTTAGTTTTCCCAATTTATACGCCCATGAGTGGACGTGCCCTATGCTCCCTAAGCTGTGTGTTTTAGATGTTTCAGGGCACACCGTACACTTCTCCAGAGTGGCTGTTGGCAATTTACATCCCGCCCCTCAGCGTAGCAAGGCTGCCATTTCTCCATGGCCTGTCCTGCATTTCTGGTTTTGACACTTTTTGCAGCATGGCCCTTTTGACCGATGGGAAGCGAGACTACTTTGTAGCGCTGATTTGCCTTTCCAGGTTGCTTGGTTGGCCAAAAAGGGCGTATGCGTTTTTTCCTGAATATATTCAGGAAAAAACGCATACGCCCTTTTTGGCCAAGGGCATCATTGTCGACGTTTTGCGACTTTTCATGTGCTTTAAAGGCGATTCGAATCTACCTCCTGAAACCTGTTTCCTGCAATTCTGCCTTGCTTTCAAATCCTCTTCGTTGCCTTCCCTCAATATATTTGTGGACGAGAGTTATCATTTATAACTCAGCAGGTTTGTGAATTGCAGTGCCCCTGAGCTCCATTTTTCAACTGTCTTTTTTGGGAGCTGGCCGCAAACGCACGGGATTGCCTAAGGCCCTATTCTGGTTCCCGGCGGTAGGCTGAGCCTGTGGTTAATTCTTCTTCCTGATGGGAAAATAGAGTGACCTGTGCCTGTCCCAACACCTAGATCTAGTCTCTCATTGGTTGCCCCTCTTCCCGTTCATCCTCAGGACAAATTGCAAACTGTAGGGAACAGGAGGTTAAAGGTGCTGATTCTCCAAGTAGGGAGATTGCTAGTAACGTACCTGGAATGGCGAACCCGAGCACAAGGAGATGAGAAATGAGGTGCGTTTTAGAAACCTTTCAAAATCACACGGTGTACCATCTTCTGGGTTTCTCATGCATGTTTTCGATGTAGGAAGATGCCCTTGAACCTGGAGATTTGGGACCCATGGGATGGGTACCACGCAGTATTACTTTAAAGGGTCTGTGTTTGCTCACCCAACCTCACCCAACCTCTCAGCCCCAAGTGTGTCCACCCTTATGTCTCATCCAGCTGTGGGTCTAGATATGGTCAATCCAGGTTGCATCACAGCCTCTGAACGAATTTTGTAAGAATTTCTCTCTCTTTCACTGTCTTTGTTTTACGGGTTTTTAAAAGTAATTTATTTTTATAATGGGGTTTAGCTGCTTTTCACGGCTGTGTTTATGCGGCTTTACACCCACTTGACTCACTTCCAGACAGATATCAATACATAGGTTTTAAGGGTCTTACTAGTCACATATATTCTTGTGCGGTGAATAGGGGGTGTTGAGTCCAGTTCACTGAGCAATGAGTCGGTGTTGTCTATTACATATTGGGTGTATGGAACGGTATCTGAGCGAATTTGAAACCCTTGTTTTATGCATCACCCCACCTCACCTTTCCCGTTAAGCAGCCATAGTGTGTTTTCTAAACGTGTGACTCTGTTCTGTTTTGTAACTCAGTTCAAGTGTAGCGGTTTTTACATTCCCTCTATAAGTGATAGCTTATGATAAGTGTCTTTTTCTGTGTGACTTATTTCACTTAGAATCATCGTACCTAAGTCCACTCATCTTGCTTCTACTAGCCTTATGATATTGATTTCATGTCTGCGTGATATTCCATTGTACATAAGGACCACAACTTCTTTAACCATTTTTCTCTTTCCTGGGATATTTAAGGTGTCATGAAGTGGAGGTTCTTGTCAACAGAGCAGCCCTAAACTTTGGGGTGCCTGTGTCTTGCTGATTTTTAGTTTTCCCAATTTATACGCCCATGAGTGGACGTGCCCTATGCTCCCTAAGCTGTGTGTTTTAGATGTTTCAGGACACACCGTACACTTCTCCAGAGTGGCTGTTGGCAATTTACATCCCGCCCCTCAGCGTAGCAAGGCTGCCATTTCTCCATGGCCTGTCCTGCATTTCTGGTTTTGACACTTTTTGCAGCATGGCCCTTTTGACCGATGGGAAGCGAGACTACTTTGTAGCGCTGATTTGCCTTTCCAGGTTGCTTGGTTGGCCAAAAAGGGCGTATGCGTTTTTTCCTGAATATATTCAGGAAAAAACGCATACGCCCTTTTTGGCCAAGGGCATCATTGTCTACGTTTTGCGACTTTTCATGTGCTTTAAAGGCGATTCGAATCTACCTCCTGAAACCTGTTTCCTGCAATTCTGCCTTGCTTTCAAATCCTCTTCGTTGCCTTCCCTCAATATATTTGTGGACGAGAGTTATCATTTATAACTCTGCGGGTTTGTGAATGGCAGTGTCCCTGGGCTCCATTTTTCAACTCGCTTTTTTGGGAGCTGGCCGTAAGAGCGCGGGATTGCCTCAGGCCCTATTCTGCTTCTGGGCGGCAGGCTGAGCCTGTGGTTAATTCTTCTTCCTGATGGGAAAATAGAGTGACCTGTGCCTGTCCCAACACCTAGATCTAGTCTCTCATTGGTTGCCCCTCTTCCCGTTCATCCTCAGGACAAATTGCAACCTGTAGGGAACAGGAGGTTAAAGGTGCTGATTCTCCAAGTAGGGAGATTGCTAGTAAAGTACCTGGAATGGCGAACCCGAGCACAAGGAGATGAGAAATGAGGTGCGTTTTAGAAACCTTTCAAAATCACACGGTGTACCATCTTCTGGGTTTCTCATGTATGTTTTCGATGGAGGAAGATGCCCTTGAACCTGGAGATTTGGGACCCATGGGATGCGTACCACGCAGTATTACTTTAAAGATTGTGCGTTTGCTCACCCAACCTCACCCAACCTCTCAGCCCCAAGAGTGTCCACCCTTATGTCTCATCCAGCTGTGTGTCTAGATATGGTCAATCCAGGTTGCATCACAGCCCCTGACCGAATTTTGGAAGAATTTCTCTCTCTTTCACTGTCTTTGTTTTACGGGTTTTTAAAAGTAATTTATTTTTATAATGGTGTTTAGCGGCCTTTCACGGCTGTGTTGATGCGGCTTTACACCCACTTGACTCACTTCCAGAGAGATATCAATACATAGGTTTTACGATTCTTACTAGTCAGATATATTCTTGTGCGGTGAATAGGGGGTGTTGTGTCCAGTTCACTGAGCAAGGAGTAGGTCTTGTCTATTACATATTGGGTGTATGGAACGGTATGTGAGCGAATTTGAAACCCTTGTTTTATGCATCACCCCACCTCACCTTTCCCGTTAAGCAGCCATAGTGTGTTTTCTAAACGTGTGACTCTGTTCTGTTTTGTAATTCAGCTCAAGTGTAGCGGTTTTTACATTCCCTCTATAAGTGATAGCTTATGATAAGTGTCTTTTTCTGTGTGACTTAGTTCACTTAGAATCGTCGTTCCTAAATCCACTCATCTTGCTTCTACTAGCCTTATGACATTTATTTCATGTCTGAGTGATATTGCATTTTACATAAGGACCACAACTTCTTTATCCATTTTTTTCTTTCCTGGGATATTTAAGGTGTCATGAAGTGGAGGTTCTTGTGAACAGAGCAGCCCTAATCATTGGGGTGCCTGTGTCTTGCTGATTTTTAGTTTTCCCAATTTATACGACCATGAGTGGACGTGCCCTATGCTCCCTAAGCTGTGTTTTTTCGAAGTTTCAGGACACACCGTACACTTCTCCAGTGTGGCTGTTGGCAATTTACATCCCTCCCATCAGCGTAGCAAGGCTGCCATTTCTCCATGGCCTGTCCTGCATTTCTGGTTTTGAAAATTTTTGCAGCATGGCCCTTTTGACCGATGGGAAGCGAGACTACTTTGTAGCGCTGATTTGCCTTTCCAGGTTGTTTGGTTGGCCAAAAAGAGCGTATGCGTTTTTTCCTGAATATATTCAGGAAAAAACGCATACGCTCTTTTTGGCCAAGGTCATCATTGTCGACGTTTTGCCACCTTTCATGTGCTTTAAAGGCGATTCGAATCTACCTCCTGAAATCTGTTTCCTGCAATTCTGCCTTGCTTTCAAATCCTCTTCGTTGCCTTCCCTCAATATATTTTTGGACGAGAGTTATCATTTATAACTCAGCAGGTTTGTGAATTGCAGTGCCCCTGAGCTCCATTTTTCAACTGTCTTTTTTGGGAGCTGGCCGCAAACGCACGGGATTGCCTAAGGACCTATTCTGGTTCCCGGCGGTAGGCTGAGCCTGTGGTTAATTCTTCTTCCTGATGGGAAAATAGAGTGACCTGTGCCTGTCCCAACACCTAGATCTAGTCTCTCATTGGTTGCCCCTCTTCCCTTTCATCCTTAGGACAAATTGCAACCTGTACGGAACAGGAGGTTAAAGGTGCTGATTCTCCAAGTAGGGAGATTGCTAGTAAAGTAGCTGGAATGGCGAACCCGAACACAAGGAGATGAGAAATGAGGTGCGTTTTAGAAACCTTTCAAAATCACACGGTGTACCATCTTCTGGGTTTCTCATGCATGTTTTCCATGTAGGAAGATGCCCTTGAACCTGGAGATTTGGGACCCATGGGATGGGTACCACGCAGTATTACTTTAAAGGGTCTGTGTTTGCTCACCCAACCTCACCCAACCTCTCAGCCGCAAGTGTGTCCACCCTTATGACTCATCCAGCTTTGGGTCTAGATATGGTCAATCCAGGTTGCATCACAGCCTCTGAACGAATTTTGTAAGAATTTCTCTCTCTTTCACTGTCTTTGTATTACGGGTTTTTAAAAGTAATTTATTTTTATAATGGGGTTTAGCTGCTTTTCACGGCTGTGTTTATGCGGCTTTACACCCACTTGACTCACTTCCAGACAGATATCAATACATAGGTTTTAAGATTCTTACTAGTCACATATATTCTTGTGCGGTGAATAGGGAGTGTTGAGTCCAGTTCACTGAGCAATGAGTCGGTCTTTTCTATTACATATTGGGTGTATGGAACGGTATCTGAGCGAATTTGAAACCCTTGTTTTATGCATCACCCCACCTCACCTTTCCCGTTAAGCAGCCATAGTGTGTTTTCTAAACGTGTGACTCTGTTCTGTTTTGTAACTCAGTTCAAGTGTAGCGGTTTTTACATTCCCTCTATAAGTGATAGCTTATGATAAGTGTCTTTTTCTGTGTTACTTATTTCACTTAGAATCATCGTACCTAAGTCCACTCATCTTGCTTCTTCTAGCCTTATGATATTGATTTCATGTCTGCGTGATATTCCATTGTACATAAGGACCACAACTTCTTTATCCATTTTTCTCTTTCCTGGGATATTTAAGGTGTCATGAAGTGGAGGTTCTTGTCAACAGAGCAGCCCTAAACTTTGGGGTGCCTGTGTCTTGCTGATTTTTAATTTTCCCAATTTATACGCCCATGAGTGGACGTGCCCTATGCTCCCTAAGCTGTGTGTTTTAGATGTTTCAGGACACACCGTACACTTCTCCAGAGTGGCTGTTGGCAATTTACATCCCGCCCCTCAGCGTAGCAAGGCTGCCATTTCTCCATGGCCTATCCTGCATTTCTGGTTTTGACACTTTTTGCAGCATGGCCCTTTTGACCGATGGGAAGCGAGACTACTTTGTAGCGCTGATTTGCCTTTCCAGGTTGCTTGGTTGGCCAAAAAGGGCGTATGCGTTTTTTCCTGAATATATTCAGGAAAAAACGCATACGCCCTTTTTGGCCAAGGGCATCATTGTCGACGTTTTGCGACTTTTCATGTGCTTTAAAGGCGATTCGAATCTACCTCCTGAAACCTGTTTCCTGCAATTCTGCCTTGCTTTCAAATCCTCTTCGTTGCCTTCCCTCAATATATTTGTGGATGAGAGTTATCATTTATAACTCTGCGGGTTTGTGAATGGCAGTGTCCCTGGGCTCCATTTTTCAACTCGCTTTTTTGGGAGCTGGCCGTAAGAGCGCGGGATTGCCTCAGGCCCTATTCTGCTTCTGGGCGGCAGGCTGAGCCTGTGGTTAATTCTTCTTCCTGATGGGAAAATAGAGTGACCTGTGCCTGTCCCAACACCTAGATCTAGTCTCTCATTGGTTGCCCCTCTTCCCGTTCATCCTCAGGACAAATTGCAACCTGTAGGGAACAGGAGGTTAAAGGTGCTGATTCTCCAAGTAGGGAGATTGCTAGTAACGTACCTGGAATGGCGAACCCGAGCACAAGGAGATGAGAAATGAGGTGCGTTTTAGAAACCTTTCAAAATCACACGGTGTACCATCTTCTGGGTTTCTCATGCATGTTTTCGATGTAGGAAGATGCCCTTGAACCAGGAGATTTGGGACCCATGGGATGGGTACCACGCAGTATTACTTTAAAGGGTCTGTGTTTGCTCACCCAACCTCACCCAACCTCTCAGCCCCAAGTGTGTCCACCCTTATGTCTCATCCAGCTGTGGGTCTAGATATGGTCAATCCAGGTTGCATCACAGCCTCTGAACGAGTTTTGTAAGAATTTCTCTCTCTTTCACTGTCTTTGTTTTACGGGTTTTTAAAAGTAATTTATTTTTATAATGGGGTTTAGCTGCTTTTCACGGCTGTGCTTATGTGGCTTTACACCCACTTGACTCACTTCCAGACAGATATCAATACATAGGTTTTAAGATTCTTACTAGTCACATATATTCTTGTGCGGTGAATAGGGGGTGTTGAGTCCAGTTCACTGAGCAATGAGTCGGTCTTTTCTATTACATATTGGGTGTATGGAACGGTATCTGAGCGAATTTGAAATCCTTGTTTTATGCATCACCCCACCTCACCTTTCCCATTAAGCAGCCATAGTGTGTTTTCTAAACGTGTGACTCTGTTCTGTTTTGTAATTCAGCTCAACTGTAGCGGTTTTTACATTCCCTCTATAAGTGATAGCTTATGATAAGTGTCTTTTTCTGTGTGACTTATTTCACTTAGAATCGTCGTACCAAAATCCACTCATCTTGCTTCTTCTAGCCTTATGATATTGATTTCATGTCTGCGTGATATTCCATTGTACATAAGGACCACAACTTCTTTATCCATTTTTCTCTTTCCTGGGATATTTAAGGTGTCATGAAGTGGAGGTTCTTGTCAACAGAGCAGCCCTAAACTTTGGGGTGCCTGTGTCTTGCTGATTTTTAGTTTTCCCAATTTATACGCCCATGAGTGGACGTGCCCTATGCTCCCTAAGCTGTGTGTTTTAGATGTTTCAGGACACACCGTACACTTCTCCAGAGTGGCTGTTGGCAATTTACATCCCGCCCATCAGCGTAGCAAGGCTGCCATTTCTCCATGGCCTGTCCTGCATTTCTGGTTTTGACACTTTTTGCAGCATGGCCCTTTTGACCGATGGGAAGCGAGACTACTTTGTAGCGCTGATTTGCCTTTCCAGGTTGCTTGGTTGGCCAAAAAGGGCGTATGCGTTTTTTCCTGAATATATTCAGGAAAAAACGCATACGCCCTTTTTGGCCAAGGGCATCATTGTCGACGTTTTGCGACTTTTCATGTGCTTTAAAGGCGATTCGAATCTACCTCCTGAAACCTGTTTCCTGCAATTCTGCCTTGCTTTCAAATCCTCTTCGTTGCCTTCCCTCAATATATTTGTGGACGAGAGTTATCATTTATAACTCTGCGGGTTTGTGAAAGGCAGTGTCCCTGGGCTCCATTTTGCAACTCGCTTTTTTGGGAGCTGGCCGCAAGAGCGCAGGATTGCCTCAGGCCCTATTCTGCTTCTGGGCGGCAGGCTGAGCCTGTGGTTAATTCTTCTTCCTGATGGGATAATAGAGTGACCTGTGCCTGTCCCAACACCTAGATCTAGTCTCTCATTGGTTGCCCCTCTTCCCGTTCATCCTCAGGACAAATTGCAACCTGTAGGGAACAGGAGGTTAAAGGTGCTGATTCTCCAAGTAGGGAGATTGCTAGTAAAGTACCTGGAATGGCGAACCCGAGCACAAGGAGATGAGAAATGAGGTGCGTTTTAGAAACCTTTCAAAATCACACGGTGTACCATCTTCTGGGTTTCTCATGTATGTTTTCGATGGAGGAAGATGCCCTTGAACCTGGAGATTTGGGACCCATGGGATGCGTACCACGCAGTATTACTTTAAAGGTTGTGCGTTTGCTCACCCAACCTCACCCAACCTCTCAGCCCCAAGAGTGTCCACCCTTATGTCTCATCCAGCTGTGTGTCTAGATATGGTCAATCCAGGTTGCATCACAGCCCCTGACCGAATTTTGGAAGAATTTCTCTCTCTTTCACTGTCTTTGTTTTACGGGTTTTTAAAAGTAATTTATTTTTATAATGGTGTTTAGCGGCCTTTCACGGCTGTGTTGATGCGGCTTTACACCCACTTGACTCACTTCCAGAGAGATATCAATACATAGGTTTTACGATTCTTACTAGTCAGATATATTCTTGTGCGGTGAATAGGGGGTGTTGTGTCCAGTTCACTGAGCAAGGAGTAGGTCTTGTCTATTACATATTGGGTGTATGGAACGGTATGTGAGCGAATTTGAAACCCTTGTTTTATGCATCACCCCACCTCACCTTTCCCGTTAAGCAGCCATAGTGTGTTTTCTAAACGTGTGACTCTGTTCTGTTTTGTAACTCAGTTCAAGTGTAGCGGTTTTTACATTCCCTCTATAAGTGATAGCTTATGATAAGTGTCTTTTTCTGTGTTACTTATTTCACTTAGAATCATCGTACCTAAGTCCACTCATCTTGCTTCTTCTAGCCTTATGATATTGATTTCATGTCTGCGTGATATTCCATTGTACATAAGGACCACAACTTCTTTATCCATTTTTCTCTTTCCTGGGATATTTAAGGTGTCATGAAGTGGAGGTTCTTGTCAACAGAGCAGCCCTAAACTTTGGGGTGCCTGTGTCTTGCTGATTTTTAGTTTTCCCAATTTATACGCCCATGAGTGGACGTGCCCTATGCTCCCTAAGCTGTGTGTTTTAGATGTTTCAGGACACACCGTACACTTCTCCAGAGTGGCTGTTGGCAATTTACATCCCGCCCCTCAGCGTAGCAAGGCTGCCATTTCTCCATGGCCTATCCTGCATTTCTGGTTTTGACACTTTTTGCAGCATGGCCCTTTTGACCGATGGGAAGCGAGACTACTTTGTAGCGCTGATTTGCCTTTCCAGGTTGCTTGGTTGGCCAAAAAGGGCGTATGCGTTTTTTCCTGAATATATTCAGGAAAAAACGCATACGCCCTTTTTGGCCAAGGGCATCATTGTCGACGTTTTGCCGCTTTTCATGTGCTTTAAAGGCGATTCGAATCTACCTCCTGAAACCTGTTTCCTGCAATTCTGCCTTGCTTTCAAATCCTCTTCGTTGCCTTCCCTCAATATATTTGTGGACGAGAGTTATCATTTATAACTCTGCGGGTTTGTGAATGGCAGTGTCCCTGGGCTCCATTTTTCAACTCGCTTTTTTGGGAGCTGGCCGTAAGAGCGCGGGATTGCCTCAGGCCCTATTCTGCTTCTGGGCGGCAGGCTGAGCCTGTGGTTAATTCTTCTTCCTGATGGGAAAATAGAGTGACCTGTGCCTGTCCCAACACCTAGATCTAGTCTCTCATTGGTTGCCCCTCTTCCCGTTCATCCTCAGGACAAATTGCAACCTGTAGGGAACAGGAGGTTAAAGGTGCTGATTCTCCAAGTAGGGAGATTGCTAGTAACGTACCTGGAATGGCGAACCCGAGCACAAGGAGATGAGAAATGAGGTGCGTTTTAGAAACCTTTCAAAATCACACGGTGTACCATCTTCTGGGTTTCTCATGCATGTTTTCGATGTAGGAAGATGCCCTTGAACCTGGAGATTTGGGACCCATGGGATGGGTACCACGCAGTATTACTTTAAAGGGTCTGTGTTTGCTCACCCAACCTCACCCAACCTCTCAGCCCCAAGTGTGTCCACCCTTATGTCTCATCCAGCTGTGGGTCTAGATATGGTCAATCCAGGTTGCATCACAGCCTCTGAACGAGTTTTGTAAGAATTTCTCTCTCTTTCACTGTCTTTGTTTTACGGGTTTTTAAAAGTAATTTATTTTTATAATGGGGTTTAGCTGCTTTTCACGGCTGTGCTTATGTGGCTTTACACCCACTTGACTCACTTCCAGACAGATATCAATACATAGGTTTTAAGATTCTTACTAGTCACATATATTCTTGTGCGGTGAATAGGGGGTGTTGAGTCCAGTTCACTGAGCAAGGAGTCGGTCTTTTCTATTACATATTGGGTGTATGGAACGGTATCTGAGCGAATTTGAAACCCTTGTTTTATGCATCACCCCACCTCACCTTTCCCGTTAAGCAGCCATAGTGTGTTTTCTAAACGTGTGACTCTGTTCTGTTTTGTAACTCAGTTCAAGTGTAGCGGTTTTTACATTCCCTCTATAAGTGATAGCTTATGATAAGTGTCTTTTTCTGTGTTACTTATTTCACTTAGAATCATCGTACCTAAGTCCACTCATCTTGCTTCTTCTAGCCTTATGATATTGATTTCATGTCTGCGTGATATTCCATTGTACATAAGGACCACAACTTCTTTATCCATTTTTCTCTTTCCTGGGATATTTAAGGTGTCATGAAGTGGAGGTTCTTGTCAACAGAGCAGCCCTAAACTTTGGGGTGCCTGTGTCTTGCTGATTTTTAGTTTTCCCAATTTATACGCCCATGAGTGGACGTGCCCTATGCTCCCTAAGCTGTGTGTTTTAGACGTTTCAGGACACACCGTACACTTCTCCAGAGTGGCTGTTGGCAATTTACATCTCGCCCCTCAGCGTAGCAAGGCTGCCATTTCTCCATGGCCTATCCTGCATTTCTGGTTTTGACACTTTTTGCAGCATGGCCCTTTTGACCGATGGGAAGTGAGACTACTTTGTAGCGCTGATTTGCCTTTCCAGGTTGCTTGGTTGGCCAAAAAGGGCGTATGCGTTTTTTCCTGAATATATTCAGGAAAAAACGCATACGCCCTTTTTGGCCAAGGGCATCATTGTCGACGTTTTGCGACTTTTCATGTGCTTTAAAGGCGATTCGAATCTACCTCCTGAAACCTGTTTCCTGCAATTCTGCCTTGCTTTCAAATCCTCTTCGTTGCCTTCCCTCAATATATTTGTGGACGAGAGTTATCATTTATAACTCTGCGGGTTTGTGAATGGCAGTGTCCCTGGGCTCTATTTTTCAACTCGCATTTTTGGGAGCTGGCCGTAAGAGCGCGGGATTGCCTCAGGCCCTATTCTGCTTCTGGGCGGCAGGCTGAGCCTGTGGTTAATTCTTCTTCCTGATGGGAAAATAGAGTGACCTGTGCCTGTCCCAACACCTAGATCTAGTCTCTCATTGGTTGCCCCTCTTCCCGTTCATCCTCAGGACAAATTGCAACCTGTAGGGAACAGGAGGTTAAAGGTGCTGATTCTCCAAGTAGGGAGATTGCTAGTAACGTACCTGGAATGGCGAACCCGAGCACAAGGAGATGAGAAATGAGGTGCGTTTTAGAAACCTTTCAAAATCACACGGTGTACCATCTTCTGGGTTTCTCATGCATGTTTTCGATGTAGGAAGATGCCCTTGAACCTGGAGATTTGGGACCCATGGGATGGGTACCATGCAGTATTACTTTAAAGGGTCTGTGTTTGCTCACCCAACCTCACCCAACCTCTCAGCCCCAAGTGTGTCCACCCTTATGTCTCATCCAGCTGTGGGTCTAGATATGTTCAATCCAGGTTGCATCACAGCCTCTGAACGAATTTTGTAAGAATTTCTCTCTCTTTCACTGTCTTTGTTTTACGGGTTTTTAAAAGTAATTTATTTTTATAATGGGGTTTAGCTGCTTTTCACGGCTGTGTTTATGCGGCTTTACACCCACTTGACTCACTTCCAGACAGATATCAATACATAGGTTTTAAGATTCTTACTAGTCACATATATTCTTGTGCGGTGAATAGGGGGTGTTGAGTCCAGTTCACTGAGCAAGGAGTCGGTCTTTTCTATTACATATTGGGTGTATGGAACGGTATCTGAGCCAATTTGAAACCCTTGTTTTATGCATCACCCCACCTCACCTTTCCCGTTAAGCAGCCATAGTGTGTTTTCTAAACGTGTGACTCTGTTCTGTTTTGTAACTCAGTTCAAGTGTAGCGGTTTTTACATTCCGTCTATAAGTGATAGCTTATGATAAGTGTCTTTTTCTGTGTGACTTATTTCACTTAGAATCATCGTACCTAAGTCCACTCATCTTGCTTCTTCTAGCCTTATGATATTGATTTCATGTCTGCGTGATATTCCATTGTACATAAGGACCACAACTTCTTTATCCATTTTTCTCTTTCCTGGGATATTTAAGGTGTCATGAAGTGGAGGTTCTTGTCAACAGAGCAGCCCTAAACTTTGGGGTGCCTGTGTCTTGCTGATTTTTAGTTTTCCCAATTTATACGCCCATGAGTGGACGTGCCCTATGCTCCCTAAGCTGTGTGTTTTAGATGTTTCAGGACACACCGTACACTTCTCCAGAGTGGCTGTTGGCAATTTACATCCCGCCCATCAGCGTAGCAAGGCTGCCATTTCTCCATGGCCTGTCCTGCATTTCTGGTTTTGACACTTTTTGCAGCATGGCCCTTTTGACCGATGGGAAGCGAGACTACTTTGTAGCGCTGATTTGCCTTTCCAGGTTGCTTGGTTGGCCAAAAAGGGCGTATGCGTTTTTTCCTGAATATATTCAGGAAAAAACGCATACGCCCTTTTTGGCCAAGGGCATCATTGTCGACGTTTTGCGACTTTTCATGTGCTTTAAAGGCGATTCGAATCTACCTCCTGAAACCTGTTTCCTGCAATTCTGCCTTGCTTTCAAATCCTCTTCGTTGCCTTCCCTCAATATATTTGTGGACGAGAGTTATCATTTATAACTCTGCGGGTTTGTGAAAGGCAGTGTCCCTGGGCTCCATTTTGCAACTCGCTTTTTTGGGAGCTGGCCGCAAGAGCGCAGGATTGCCTCAGGCCCTATTCTGCTTCTGGGCGGCAGGCTGAGCCTGTGGTTAATTCTTCTTCCTGATGGGATAATAGAGTGACCTGTGCCTGTCCCAACACCTAGATCTAGTCTCTCATTGGTTGCCCCTCTTCCCGTTCATCCTCAGGACAAATTGCAACCTGTAGGGAACAGGAGGTTAAAGGTGCTGATTCTCCAAGTAGGGAGATTGCTAGTAAAGTACCTGGAATGGCGAACCCGAGCACAAGGAGATGAGAAATGAGGTGCGTTTTAGAAACCTTTCAAAATCACACGGTGTACCATCTTCTGGGTTTCTCATGTATGTTTTCGATGGAGGAAGATGCCCTTGAACCTGGAGATTTGGGACCCATGGGATGCGTACCACGCAGTATTACTTTAAAGGTTGTGCGTTTGCTCACCCAACCTCACCCAACCTCTCAGCCCCAAGAGTGTCCACCCTTATGTCTCATCCAGCTGTGTGTCTAGATATGGTCAATCCAGGTTGCATCACAGCCCCTGACCGAATTTTGGAAGAATTTCTCTCTCTTTCACTGTCTTTGTTTTACGGGTTTTTAAAAGTAATTTATTTTTATAATGGTGTTTAGCGGCCTTTCACGGCTGTGTTGATGCGGCTTTACACCCACTTGACTCACTTCCAGAGAGATATCAATACATAGGTTTTACGATTCTTACTAGTCAGATATATTCTTGTGCGGTGAATAGGGGGTGTTGTGTCCAGTTCACTGAGCAAGGAGTAGGTCTTGTCTATTACATATTGGGTGTATGGAACGGTATGTGAGCGAATTTGAAACCCTTGTTTTATGCATCACCCCACCTCACCTTTCCCGTTAAGCAGCCATAGTGTGTTTTCTAAACGTGTGACTCTGTTCTGTTTTGTAACTCAGTTCAAGTGTAGCGGTTTTTACATTCCCTCTATAAGTGATAGCTTATGATAAGTGTCTTTTTCTGTGTTACTTATTTCACTTAGAATCATCGTACCTAAGTCCACTCATCTTGCTTCTTCTAGCCTTATGATATTGATTTCATGTCTGCGTGATATTCCATTGTACATAAGGACCACAACTTCTTTATCCATTTTTCTCTTTCCTGGGATATTTAAGGTGTCATGAAGTGGAGGTTCTTGTCAACAGAGCAGCCCTAAACTTTGGGGTGCCTGTATCTTGCTGATTTTTAGTTTTCCCAATTTATACGCCCATGAGTGGACGTGCCCTATGCTCCCTAAGCTGTGTGTTTTAGATGTTTCAGGACACACCGTACACTTCTCCAGAGTGGCTGTTGGCAATTTACATCCCGCCCCTCAGCGTAGCAAGGCTGCCATTTCTCCATGGCCTATCCTGCATTTCTGGTTTTGACACTTTTTGCAGCATGGCCCTTTTGACCGATGGGAAGCGAGACTACTTTGTAGCGCTGATTTGCCTTTCCAGGTTGCTTGGTTGGCCAAAAAGGGCGTATGCGTTTTTTCCTGAATATATTCAGGAAAAAACGCATACGCCCTTTTTGGCCAAGGGCATCATTGTCGACGTTTTGCGACTTTTCATGTGCTTTAAAGGCGATTCGAATCTACCTCCTGAAACCTGTTTCCTGCAATTCTGCCTTGCTTTCAAATCCTCTTCGTTGCCTTCCCTCAATATATTTGTGGACGAGAGTTATCATTTATAACTCTGCGGGTTTGTGAATGGCAGTGTCCCTGGGCTCCATTTTTCAACTCGCTTTTTTGGGAGCTGGCCGTAAGAGCGCGGGATTGCCTCAGGCCCTATTCTGCTTCTGGGCGGCAGGCTAAGCCTGTGGTTAATTCTTCTTCCTGATGGGAAAATAGAGTGACCTGTGCCTGTCCCAACACCTAGATCTAGTCTCTCATTGGTTGCCCCTCTTCCCGTTCATCCTCAGGACAAATTGCAACCTGTAGGGAACAGGAGGTTAAAGGTGCTGATTCTCCAAGTAGGGAGATTGCTAGTAACGTACCTGGAATGGCGAACCCGAGCACAAGGAGATGAGAAATGAGGTGCGTTTTAGAAACCTTTCAAAATCACACGGTGTACCATCTTCTGGGTTTCTCATGCATGTTTTCGATGTAGGAAGATGCCCTTGAACCTGGAGATTTGGGACCCATGGGATGGGTACCACGCAGTATTACTTTAAAGGGTCTGTGTTTGCTCACCCAACCTCACCCAACCTCTCAGCCCCAAGTGTGTCCACCCTTATGTCTCATCCAGCTGTGGGTCTAGATATGGTCAATCCAGGTTGCATCACAGCCTCTGAACGAGTTTTGTAAGAATTTCTCTCTCTTTCACTGTCTTTGTTTTACGGGTTTTTAAAAGTAATTTATTTTTATAATGGGGTTTAGCTGCTTTTCACGGCTGTGCTTATGTGGCTTTACACCCACTTGACTCACTTCCAGACAGATATCAATACATAGGTTTTAAGATTCTTACTAGTCACATATATTCTTGTGCGGTGAATAGGGGGTGTTGAGTCCAGTTCACTGAGCAAGGAGTCGGTCTTTTCTATTACATATTGGGTGTATGGAACGCTATCTGAGCCAATTTGAAACCCTTGTTTTATGCATCTCCCCACCTCACCTTTCCCGTTAAGCAGCCATAGTGTGTTTTCTAAACGTGTGACTCTGTTCTGTTTCGTAACTCAGTTCAAGTGTAGCGGTTTTTACATTCCCTCTATAAGTGATAGCTTATGATAAGTGTCTTTTTCTGTGTTACTTATTTCACTTAGAATCATCGTACCTAAGTCCACTCATCTTGCTTCTTCTAGCCTTATGATATTGATTTCATGTCTGCGTGATATTCCATTGTACATAAGGACCACAACTTCTTTATCCATTTTTCTCTTTCCTGGGATATTTAAGGTGTCATGAAGTGGAGGTTCTTGTCAACAGAGCAGCCCTAAACTTTGGGGTGCCTGTGTCTTGCTGATTTTTAGTTTTCCCAATTTATACGCCCATGAGTGGACGTGCCCTATGCTCCCTAAGCTGTGTGTTTTAGACGTTTCAGGACACACCGTACACTTCTCCAGAGTGGCTGTTGGCAATTTACATCTCGCCCCTCAGCGTAGCAAGGCTGCCATTTCTCCATGGCCTATCCTGCATTTCTGGTTTTGACACTTTTTGCAGCATGGCCCTTTTGACCGATGGGAAGTGAGACTACTTTGTAGCGCTGATTTGCCTTTCCAGGTTGCTTGGTTGGCCAAAAAGGGCGTATGCGTTTTTTCCTGAATATATTCAGGAAAAAACGCATACGCCCTTTTTGGCCAAGGGCATCATTGTCGACGTTTTGCGACTTTTCATGTGCTTTAAAGGCGATTCGAATCTACCTCCTGAAACCTGTTTCCTGCAATTCTGCCTTGCTTTCAAATCCTCTTCGTTGCCTTCCCTCAATATATTTGTGGACGAGAGTTATCATTTATAACTCTGCGGGTTTGTGAATGGCAGTGTCCCTGGGCTCTATTTTTCAACTCGCTTTTTTGGGAGCTGGCCGTAAGAGCGCGGGATTGCCTCAGGCCCTATTCTGCTTCTGGGCGGCAGGCTGAGCCTGTGGTTAATTCTTCTTCCTGATGGGAAAATAGAGTGACCTGTGCCTGTCCCAACACCTAGATCTAGTCTCTCATTGGTTGCCCCTCTTCCCGTTCATCCTCAGGACAAATTGCAACCTGTAGGGAACAGGAGGTTAAAGGTGCTGATTCTCCAAGTAGGGAGATTGCTAGTAACGTACCTGGAATGGCGAACCCGAGCACAAGGAGATGAGAAATGAGGTGCGTTTTAGAAACCTTTCAAAATCACACGGTGTACCATCTTCTGGGTTTCTCATGCATGTTTTCGATGTAGGAAGATGCCCTTGAACCTGGAGATTTGGGACCCATGGGATGGGTACCATGCAGTATTACTTTAAAGGGTCTGTGTTTGCTCACCCAACCTCACCCAACCTCTCAGCCCCAAGTGTGTCCACCCTTATGTCTCATCCAGCTGTGGGTCTAGATATGTTCAATCCAGGTTGCATCACAGCCTCTGAACGAATTTTGTAAGAATTTCTCTCTCTTTCACTGTCTTTGTTTTACGGGTTTTTAAAAGTAATTTATTTTTATAATGGGGTTTAGCTGCTTTTCACGGCTGTGTTTATGCGGCTTTACACCCACTTGACTCACTTCCAGACAGATATCAATACATAGGTTTTAAGATTCTTACTAGTCACATATATTCTTGTGCGGTGAATAGGGGGTGTTGAGTCCAGTTCACTGAGCAAGGAGTCGGTCTTTTCTATTACATATTGGGTGTATGGAACGGTATCTGAGCCAATTTGAAACCCTTGTTTTATGCATCACCCCACCTCACCTTTCCCGTTAAGCAGCCATAGTGTGTTTTCTAAACGTGTGACTCTGTTCTGTTTTGTAACTCAGTTCAAGTGTAGCGGTTTTTACATTCCCTCTATAAGTGATAGCTTATGATAAGTGTCTTTTTCTGTGTGACTTATTTCACTTAGAATCATCGTACCTAAGTCCACTCATCTTGCTTCTTCTAGCCTTATGATATTGATTTCATGTCTGCGTGATATTCCATTGTACATAAGGACCACAACTTCTTTATCCATTTTTCTCTTTCCTGGGATATTTAAGGTGTCATGAAGTGGAGGTTCTTGTCAACAGAGCAGCCCTAAACTTTGGGGTGCCTGTGTCTTGCTGATTTTTAGTTTTCCCAATTTATACGCCCATGAGTGGACGTGCCCTATGCTCCCTAAGCTGTGTGTTTTAGATGTTTCAGGACACACCGTACACTTCTCCAGAGTGGCTGTTGGCAATTTACATCCCGCCCATCAGCGTAGCAAGGCTGCCATTTCTCCATGGCCTGTCCTGCATTTCTGGTTTTGACACTTTTTGCAGCATGGCCCTTTTGACCGATGGGAAGCGAGACTACTTTGTAGCGCTGATTTGCCTTTCCAGGTTGCTTGGTTGGCCAAAAAGGGCGTATGCGTTTTTTCCTGAATATATTCAGGAAAAAACGCATACGCCCTTTTTGGCCAAGGGCATCATTGTCGACGTTTTGCGACTTTTCATGTGCTTTAAAGGCGATTCGAATCTACCTCCTGAAACCTGTTTCCTGCAATTCTGCCTTGCTTTCAAATCCTCTTCGTTGCCTTCCCTCAATATATTTGTGGACGAGAGTTATCATTTATAACTCTGCGGGTTTGTGAAAGGCAGTGTCCCTGGGCTCCATTTTGCAACTCGCTTTTTTGGGAGCTGGCCGCAAGAGCGCAGGATTGCCTCAGGCCCTATTCTGCTTCTGGGCGGCAGGCTGAGCCTGTGGTTAATTCTTCTTCCTGATGGGATAATAGAGTGACCTGTGCCTGTCCCAACACCTAGATCTAGTCTCTCATTGGTTGCCCCTCTTCCCGTTCATCCTCAGGACAAATTGCAACCTGTAGGGAACAGGAGGTTAAAGGTGCTGATTCTCCAAGTAGGGAGATTGCTAGTAAAGTACCTGGAATGGCGAACCCGAGCACAAGGAGATGAGAAATGAGGTGCGTTTTAGAAACCTTTCAAAATCACACGGTGTACCATCTTCTGGGTTTCTCATGTATGTTTTCGATGGAGGAAGATGCCCTTGAACCTGGAGATTTGGGACCCATGGGATGCGTACCACGCAGTATTACTTTAAAGGTTGTGCGTTTGCTCACCCAACCTCACCCAACCTCTCAGCCCCAAGAGTGTCCACCCTTATGTCTCATCCAGCTGTGTGTCTAGATATGGTCAATCCAGGTTGCATCACAGCCCCTGACCGAATTTTGGAAGAATTTCTCTCTCTTTCACTGTCTTTGTTTTACGGGTTTTTAAAAGTAATTTATTTTTATAATGGTGTTTAGCGGCCTTTCACGGCTGTGTTGATGCGGCTTTACACCCACTTGACTCACTTCCAGAGAGATATCAATACATAGGTTTTACGATTCTTACTAGTCAGATATATTCTTGTGCGGTGAATAGGGGGTGTTGTGTCCAGTTCACTGAGCAAGGAGTAGGTCTTGTCTATTACATATTGGGTGTATGGAACGGTATGTGAGCGAATTTGAAACCCTTGTTTTATGCATCACCCCACCTCACCTTTCCCGTTAAGCAGCCATAGTGTGTTTTCTAAACGTGTGACTCTGTTCTGTTTTGTAACTCAGTTCAAGTGTAGCGGTTTTTACATTCCCTCTATAAGTGATAGCTTATGATAAGTGTCTTTTTCTGTGTTACTTATTTCACTTAGAATCATCGTACCTAAGTCCACTCATCTTGCTTCTTCTAGCCTTATGATATTGATTTCATGTCTGCGTGATATTCCATTGTACATAAGGACCACAACTTCTTTATCCATTTTTCTCTTTCCTGGGATATTTAAGGTGTCATGAAGTGGAGGTTCTTGTCAACAGAGCAGCCCTAAACTTTGGGGTGCCTGTGTCTTGCTGATTTTTAGTTTTCCCAATTTATACGCCCATGAGTGGACGTGCCCTATGCTCCCTAAGCTGTGTGTTTTAGACGTTTCAGGACACACCGTACACTTCTCCAGAGTGGCTGTTGGCAATTTACATCTCGCCCCTCAGCGTAGCAAGGCTGCCATTTCTCCATGGCCTATCCTGCATTTCTGGTTTTGACACTTTTTGCAGCATGGCCCTTTTGACCGATGGGAAGTGAGACTACTTTGTAGCGCTGATTTGCCTTTCCAGGTTGCTTGGTTGGCCAAAAAGGGCGTATGCGTTTTTTCCTGAATATATTCAGGAAAAAACGCATACGCCCTTTTTGGCCAAGGGCATCATTGTCGACGTTTTGCGACTTTTCATGTGCTTTAAAGGCGATTCGAATCTACCTCCTGAAACCTGTTTCCTGCAATTCTGCCTTGCTTTCAAATCCTCTTCGTTGCCTTCCCTCAATATATTTGTGGACGAGAGTTATCATTTATAACTCTGCGGGTTTGTGAATGGCAGTGTCCCTGGGCTCTATTTTTCAACTCGCTTTTTTGGGAGCTGGCCGTAAGAGCGCGGGATTGCCTCAGGCCCTATTCTGCTTCTGGGCGGCAGGCTGAGCCTGTGGTTAATTCTTCTTCCTGATGGGAAAATAGAGTGACCTGTGCCTGTCCCAACACCTAGATCTAGTCTCTCATTGGTTGCCCCTCTTCCCGTTCATCCTCAGGACAAATTGCAACCTGTAGGGAACAGGAGGTTAAAGGTGCTGATTCTCCAAGTAGGGAGATTGCTAGTAACGTACCTGGAATGGCGAACCCGAGCACAAGGAGATGAGAAATGAGGTGCGTTTTAGAAACCTTTCAAAATCACACGGTGTACCATCTTCTGGGTTTCTCATGCATGTTTTCGATGTAGGAAGATGCCCTTGAACCTGGAGATTTGGGACCCATGGGATGGGTACCATGCAGTATTACTTTAAAGGGTCTGTGTTTGCTCACCCAACCTCACCCAACCTCTCAGCCCCAAGTGTGTCCACCCTTATGTCTCATCCAGCTGTGGGTCTAGATATGTTCAATCCAGGTTGCATCACAGCCTCTGAACGAATTTTGTAAGAATTTCTCTCTCTTTCACTGTCTTTGTTTTACGGGTTTTTAAAAGTAATTTATTTTTATAATGGGGTTTAGCTGCTTTTCACGGCTGTGTTTATGCGGCTTTACACCCACTTGACTCACTTCCAGACAGATATCAATACATAGGTTTTAAGATTCTTACTAGTCACATATATTCTTGTGCGGTGAATAGGGGGTGTTGAGTCCAGTTCACTGAGCAAGGAGTCGGTCTTTTCTATTACATATTGGGTGTATGGAACGGTATCTGAGCCAATTTGAAACCCTTGTTTTATGCATCACCCCACCTCACCTTTCCCGTTAAGCAGCCATAGTGTGTTTTCTAAACGTGTGACTCTGTTCTGTTTTGTAACTCAGTTCAAGTGTAGCGGTTTTTACATTCCCTCTATAAGTGATAGCTTATGATAAGTGTCTTTTTCTGTGTGACTTATTTCACTTAGAATCATCGTACCTAAGTCCACTCATCTTGCTTCTTCTAGCCTTATGATATTGATTTCATGTCTGCGTGATATTCCATTGTACATAAGGACCACAACTTCTTTATCCATTTTTCTCTTTCCTGGGATATTTAAGGTGTCATGAAGTGGAGGTTCTTGTCAACAGAGCAGCCCTAAACTTTGGGGTGCCTGTGTCTTGCTGATTTTTAGTTTTCCCAATTTATACGCCCATGAGTGGACGTGCCCTATGCTCCCTAAGCTGTGTGTTTTAGATGTTTCAGGACACACCGTACACTTCTCCAGAGTGGCTGTTGGCAATTTACATCCCGCCCATCAGCGTAGCAAGGCTGCCATTTCTCCATGGCCTGTCCTGCATTTCTGGTTTTGACACTTTTTGCAGCATGGCCCTTTTGACCGATGGGAAGCGAGACTACTTTGTAGCGCTGATTTGCCTTTCCAGGTTGCTTGGTTGGCCAAAAAGGGCGTATGCGTTTTTTCCTGAATATATTCAGGAAAAAACGCATACGCCCTTTTTGGCCAAGGGCATCATTGTCGACGTTTTGCGACTTTTCATGTGCTTTAAAGGCGATTCGAATCTACCTCCTGAAACCTGTTTCCTGCAATTCTGCCTTGCTTTCAAATCCTCTTCGTTGCCTTCCCTCAATATATTTGTGGACGAGAGTTATCATTTATAACTCTGCGGGTTTGTGAAAGGCAGTGTCCCTGGGCTCCATTTTGCAACTCGCTTTTTTGGGAGCTGGCCGCAAGAGCGCAGGATTGCCTCAGGCCCTATTCTGCTTCTGGGCGGCAGGCTGAGCCTGTGGTTAATTCTTCTTCCTGATGGGATAATAGAGTGACCTGTGCCTGTCCCAACACCTAGATCTAGTCTCTCATTGGTTGCCCCTCTTCCCGTTCATCCTCAGGACAAATTGCAACCTGTAGGGAACAGGAGGTTAAAGGTGCTGATTCTCCAAGTAGGGAGATTGCTAGTAAAGTACCTGGAATGGCGAACCCGAGCACAAGGAGATGAGAAATGAGGTGCGTTTTAGAAACCTTTCAAAATCACACGGTGTACCATCTTCTGGGTTTCTCATGTATGTTTTCGATGGAGGAAGATGCCCTTGAACCTGGAGATTTGGGACCCATGGGATGCGTACCACGCAGTATTACTTTAAAGGTTGTGCGTTTGCTCACCCAACCTCACCCAACCTCTCAGCCCCAAGAGTGTCCACCCTTATGTCTCATCCAGCTGTGTGTCTAGATATGGTCAATCCAGGTTGCATCACAGCCCCTGACCGAATTTTGGAAGAATTTCTCTCTCTTTCACTGTCTTTGTTTTACGGGTTTTTAAAAGTAATTTATTTTTATAATGGTGTTTAGCGGCCTTTCACGGCTGTGTTGATGCGGCTTTACACCCACTTGACTCACTTCCAGAGAGATATCAATACATAGGTTTTACGATTCTTACTAGTCAGATATATTCTTGTGCGGTGAATAGGGGGTGTTGTGTCCAGTTCACTGAGCAAGGAGTAGGTCTTGTCTATTACATATTGGGTGTATGGAACGGTATGTGAGCGAATTTGAAACCCTTGTTTTATGCATCACCCCACCTCACCTTTCCCGTTAAGCAGCCATAGTGTGTTTTCTAAACGTGTGACTCTGTTCTGTTTTGTAACTCAGTTCAAGTGTAGCGGTTTTTACATTCCCTCTATAAGTGATAGCTTATGATAAGTGTCTTTTTCTGTGTTACTTATTTCACTTAGAATCATCGTACCTAAGTCCACTCATCTTGCTTCTTCTAGCCTTATGATATTGATTTCATGTCTGCGTGATATTCCATTGTACATAAGGACCACAACTTCTTTATCCATTTTTCTCTTTCCTGGGATATTTAAGGTGTCATGAAGTGGAGGTTCTTGTCAACAGAGCAGCCCTAAACTTTGGGGTGCCTGTGTCTTGCTGATTTTTAGTTTTCCCAATTTATACGCCCATGAGTGGACGTGCCCTATGCTCCCTAAGCTGTGTGTTTTAGATGTTTCAGGACACACCGTACACTTCTCCAGAGTGGCTGTTGGCAATTTACATCCCGCCCCTCAGCGTAGCAAGGCTGCCATTTCTCCATGGCCTATCCTGCATTTCTGGTTTTGACACTTTTTGCAGCATGGCCCTTTTGACCGATGGGAAGCGAGACTACTTTGTAGCGCTGATTTGCCTTTCCAGGTTGCTTGGTTGGCCAAAAAGGGCGTATGCGTTTTTTCCTGAATATATTCAGGAAAAAACGCATACGCCCTTTTTGGCCAAGGGCATCATTGTCGACGTTTTGCGACTTTTCATGTGCTTTAAAGGCGATTCGAATCTACCTCCTGAAACCTGTTTCCTGCAATTCTGCCTTGCTTTCAAATCCTCTTCGTTGCCTTCCCTCAATATATTTGTGGACGAGAGTTATCATTTATAACTCTGCGGGTTTGTGAATGGCAGTGTCCCTGGGCTCCATTTTTCAACTCGCTTTTTTGGGAGCTGGCCGTAAGAGCGCGGGATTGCCTCAGGCCCTATTCTGCTTCTGGGCGGCAGGCTGAGCCTGTGGTTAATTCTTCTTCCTGATGGGAAAATAGAGTGACCTGTGCCTGTCCCAACACCTAGATCTAGTCTCTCATTGGTTGCCCCTCTTCCCGTTCATCCTCAGGACAAATTGCAACCTGTAGGGAACAGGAGGTTAAAGGTGCTGATTCTCCAAGTAGGGAGATTGCTAGTAACGTACCTGGAATGGCGAACCCGAGCACAAGGAGATGAGAAATGAGGTGCGTTTTAGAAACCTTTCAAAATCACACGGTGTACCATCTTCTGGGTTTCTCATGCATGTTTTCGATGTAGGAAGATGCCCTTGAACCTGGAGATTTGGGACCCATGGGATGGGTACCACGCAGTATTACTTTAAAGGGTCTGTGTTTGCTCACCCAACCTCACCCAACCTCTCAGCCCCAAGTGTGTCCACCCTTATGTCTCATCCAGCTGTGGGTCTAGATATGGTCAATCCAGGTTGCATCACAGCCTCTGAACGAGTTTTGTAAGAATTTCTCTCTCTTTCACTGTCTTTGTTTTACGGGTTTTTAAAAGTAATTTATTTTTATAATGGGGTTTAGCTGCTTTTCACGGCTGTGCTTATGTGGCTTTACACCCACTTGACTCACTTCCAGACAGATATCAATACATAGGTTTTAAGATTCTTACTAGTCACATATATTCTTGTGCGGTGAATAGGGGGTGTTGAGTCCAGTTCACTGAGCAAGGAGTCGGTCTTTTCTATTACATATTGGGTGTATGGAACGCTATCTGAGCCAATTTGAAACCCTTGTTTTATGCATCTCCCCACCTCACCTTTCCCGTTAAGCAGCCATAGTGTGTTTTCTAAACGTGTGACTCTGTTCTGTTTTGTAACTCAGTTCAAGTGTAGCGGTTTTTACATTCCCTCTATAAGTGATAGCTTATGATAAGTGTCTTTTTCTGTGTGACTTATTTCACTTAGAATCATCGTACCTAAGTCCACTCATCTTGCTTCTTCTAGCCTTATGATATTGATTTCATGTCTGCGTGATATTCCATTGTACATAAGGACCACAACTTCTTTATCCATTTTTCTCTTTCCTGGGATATTTAAGGTGTCATGAAGTGGAGGTTCTTGTCAACAGAGCAGCCCTAAACTTTGGGGTGCCTGTGTCTTGCTGATTTTTAGTTTTCCCAATTTATACGCCCATGAGTGGACGTGCCCTATGCTCCCTAAGCTGTGTGTTTTAGACGTTTCAGGACACACCGTACACTTCTCCAGAGTGGCTGTTGGCAATTTACATCTCGCCCCTCAGCGTAGCAAGGCTGCCATTTCTCCATGGCCTATCCTGCATTTCTGGTTTTGACACTTTTTGCAGCATGGCCCTTTTGACCGATGGGAAGTGAGACTACTTTGTAGCGCTGATTTGCCTTTCCAGGTTGCTTGGTTGGCCAAAAAGGGCGTATGCGTTTTTTCCTGAATATATTCAGGAAAAAACGCATACGCCCTTTTTGGCCAAGGGCATCATTGTCGACGTTTTGCGACTTTTCATGTGCTTTAAAGGCGATTCGAATCTACCTCCTGAAACCTGTTTCCTGCAATTCTGCCTTGCTTTCAAATCCTCTTCGTTGCCTTCCCTCAATATATTTGTGGACGAGAGTTATCATTTATAACTCTGCGGGTTTGTGAATGGCAGTGTCCCTGGGCTCTATTTTTCAACTCGCTTTTTTGGGAGCTGGCCGTAAGAGCGCGGGATTGCCTCAGGCCCTATTCTGCTTCTGGGCGGCAGGCTGAGCCTGTGGTTAATTCTTCTTCCTGATGGGAAAATAGAGTGACCTGTGCCTGTCCCAACACCTAGATCTAGTCTCTCATTGGTTGCCCCTCTTCCCGTTCATCCTCAGGACAAATTGCAACCTGTAGGGAACAGGAGGTTAAAGGTGCTGATTCTCCAAGTAGGGAGATTGCTAGTAACGTACCTGGAATGGCGAACCCGAGCACAAGGAGATGAGAAATGAGGTGCGTTTTAGAAACCTTTCAAAATCACACGGTGTACCATCTTCTGGGTTTCTCATGCATGTTTTCGATGTAGGAAGATGCCCTTGAACCTGGAGATTTGGGACCCATGGGATGGGTACCATGCAGTATTACTTTAAAGGGTCTGTGTTTGCTCACCCAACCTCACCCAACCTCTCAGCCCCAAGTGTGTCCACCCTTATGTCTCATCCAGCTGTGGGTCTAGATATGTTCAATCCAGGTTGCATAACAGCCTCTGAACGAATTTTGTAAGAATTTCTCTCTCTTTCACTGTCTTTGTTTTACGGGTTTTTAAAAGTAATTTATTTTTATAATGGGGTTTAGCTGCTTTTCACGGCTGTGTTTATGCGGCTTTACACCCACTTGACTCACTTCCAGACAGATATCAATACATAGGTTTTAAGATTCTTACTAGTCACATATATTCTTGTGCGGTGAATAGGGGGTGTTGAGTCCAGTTCACTGAGCAAGGAGTCGGTCTTTTCTATTACATATTGGGTGTATGGAACGGTATCTGAGCCAATTTGAAACCCTTGTTTTATGCATCACCCCACCTCACCTTTCCCGTTAAGCAGCCATAGTGTGTTTTCTAAACGTGTGACTCTGTTCTGTTTTGTAACTCAGTTCAAGTGTAGCGGTTTTTACATTCCCTCTATAAGTGATAGCTTATGATAAGTGTCTTTTTCTGTGTGACTTATTTCACTTAGAATCATCGTACCTAAGTCCACTCATCTTGCTTCTTCTAGCCTTATGATATTGATTTCATGTCTGCGTGATATTCCATTGTACATAAGGACCACAACTTCTTTATCCATTTTTCTCTTTCCTGGGATATTTAAGGTGTCATGAAGTGGAGGTTCTTGTCAACAGAGCAGCCCTAAACTTTGGGGTGCCTGTGTCTTGCTGATTTTTAGTTTTCCCAATTTATACGCCCATGAGTGGACGTGCCCTATGCTCCCTAAGCTGTGTGTTTTAGATGTTTCAGGACACACCGTACACTTCTTCAGAGTGGCTGTTGGCAATTTACATCCCGCCCATCAGCGTAGCAAGGCTGCCATTTCTCCATGGCCTGTCCTGCATTTCTGGTTTTGACACTTTTTGCAGCATGGCCCTTTTGACCGATGGGAAGCGAGACTACTTTGTAGCGCTGATTTGCCTTTCAAGGTTGCTTGGTTGGCCAAAAAGGGCGTATGCGTTTTTTCCTGAATATATTCAGGAAAAAACGCATACGTCCTTTTTGGCCAAGGGCATCATTGTCGACGTTTTGCGACTTTTCATGTGCTTTAAAGGCGATTCGAATCTACCTCCTGAAACCTGTTTCCTGCAATTCTGCCTTGCTTTCAAATCCTCTTCGTTGCCTTCCCTCAATATATTTGTGGACGAGAGTTATCATTTATAACTCTGCGGGTTTGTGAAAGGCAGTGTCCCTGGGCTCCATTTTGCAACTCGCTTTTTTGGGAGCTGGCCGCAAGAGCGCAGGATTGCCTCAGGCCCTATTCTGCTTCTGGGCGGCAGGCTGAGCCTGTGGTTAATTCTTCTTCCTGATGGGAAAATAGAGTGACCTGTGCCTGTCCCAACACCTAGATCTAGTCTCTCATTGGTTGCCCCTCTTCCCGTTCATCCTCAGGACAAATTGCAACCTGTAGGGAACAGGAGGTTAAAGGTGCTGATTCTCCAAGTAGGGAGATTGCTAGTAAAGTACCTGGAATGGCGAACCCGAGCACAAGGAGATGAGAAATGAGGTGCGTTTTAGAAACCTTTCAAAATCACACGGTGTACCATCTTCTGGGTTTCTCATGTATGTTTTCGATGGAGGAAGATGCCCTTGAACCTGGAGATTTGGGACCCATGGGATGCGTACCACGCAGTATTACTTTAAAGGTTGTGCGTTTGCTCACCCAACCTCACCCAACCTCTCAGCCCCAAGAGAGTCCACCCTTATGTCTCATCCAGCTGTGTGTCTAGATATGGTCAATCCAGGTTGCATCACAGCCCCTGACCGAATTTTGGAAGAATTTCTCTCTCTTTCACTGTCTTTGTTTTACGGGTTTTTAAAAGTAATTTATTTTTATAATGGTGTTTAGCGGCCTTTCACGGCTGTGTTGATGCGGCTTTACACCCACTTGACTCACTTCCAGAGAGATATCAATACATAGGTTTTACGATTCTTACTAGTCAGATATATTCTTGTGCGGTGAATAGGGGGTGTTGTGTCCAGTTCACTGAGCAAGGAGTAGGTCTTGTCTATTACATATTGGGTGTATGGAACGGTATGTGAGCGAATTTGAAACCCTTGTTTTATGCATCACCCCACCTCACCTTTCCCGTTAAGCAGCCATAGTGTGTTTTCTAAACGTGTGACTCTGTTCTGTTTTGTAATTCAGCTCAAGTGTAGCGGTTTTTACATTCCCTCTATAAGTGATAGCTTATGATAAGTGTCTTTTTCTGTGTGACTTAGTTCACTTAGAATCGTCGTTCCTAAATCCACTCATCTTGCTTCTACTAGCCTTATGACATTTATTTCATGTCTGAGTGATATTCCATTTTACATAAGGACCACAACTTCTTTATCCATTTTTTTCTTTCCTGGGATATTTAAGGTGTCATGAAGTGGAGGTTCTTGTGAACAGAGCAGCCCTAATCATTGGGGTGCCTGTGTCTTGCTGATTTTTAGTTTTCCCAATTTATACGACCATGAGTGGACGTGCCCTATGCTCCCTAAGCTGTGTTTTTTCGAAGTTTCAGGACACACCGTACACTTCTCCAGTGTGGCTGTTGGCAATTTACATCCCTCCCATCAGCGTAGCAAGGCTGCCATTTCTCCATGGCCTGTCCTGCATTTCTGGTTTTGAAAATTTTTGCAGCATGGCCCTTTTGACCGATGGGAAGCGAGACTACTTTGTAGCGCTGATTTGCCTTTCCAGGTTGTTTGGTTGGCCAAAAAGAGCGTATGCGTTTTTTCCTGAATATATTCAGGAAAAAACGCATACGCTCTTTTTGGCCAAGGTCATCATTGTCGACGTTTTGCCACCTTTCATGTGCTTTAAAGGCGATTCGAATCTACCTCCTGAAATCTGTTTCCTGCAATTCTGCCTTGCTTTCAAATCCTCTTCGTTGCCTTCCCTCAATATATTTTTGGACGAGAGTTATCATTTATAACTCAGCAGGTTTGTGAATTGCAGTGCCCCTGAGCTCCATTTTTCAACTGTCTTTTTTGGGAGCTGGCCGCAAACGCACGGGATTGCCTAAGGACCTATTCTGGTTCCCGGCGGTAGGCTGAGCCTGTGGTTAATTCTTCTTCCTGATGGGAAAATAGAGTGACCTGTGCCTGTCCCAACACCTAGATCTAGTCTCTCATTGGTTGCCCCTCTTCCCTTTCATCCTTAGGACAAATTGCAACCTGTACGGAACAGGAGGTTAAAGGTGCTGATTCTCCAAGTAGGGAGATTGCTAGTAAAGTAGCTGGAATGGCGAACCCGAACACAAGGAGATGAGAAATGAGGTGCGTTTTAGAAACCTTTCAAAATCACACGGTGTACCATCTTCTGGGTTTCTCATGCATGTTTTCCATGTAGGAAGATGCCCTTGAACCTGGAGATTTGGGACCCATGGGATGGGTACCACGCAGTATTACTTTAAAGGGTCTGTGTTTGCTCACCCAACCTCACCCAACCTCTCAGCCGCAAGTGTGTCCACCCTTATGACTCATCCAGCTTTGGGTCTAGATATGGTCAATCCAGGTTGCATCACAGCCTCTGAACGAATTTTGTAAGAATTTCTCTCTCTTTCACTGTCTTTGTATTACGGGTTTTTAAAAGTAATTTATTTTTATAATGGGGTTTAGCTGCTTTTCACGGCTGTGTTTATGCGGCTTTACACCCACTTGACTCACTTCCAGACAGATATCAATACATAGGTTTTAAGATTCTTACTAGTCACATATATTCTTGTGCGGTGAATAGGGAGTGTTGAGTCCAGTTCACTGAGCTATGAGTCGGTCTTTTCTATTACATATTGGGTGTATGGAACGGTATCTGAGCGAATTTGAAACCCTTGTTTTATGCATCACCCCACCTCACCTTTCCCGTTAAGCAGCCATAGTGTGTTTTCTAAACGTGTGACTCTGTTCTGTTTTGTAACTCAGTTCAAGTGTAGCGGTTTTTACATTCCCTCTATAAGTGATAGCTTATGATAAGTGTCTTTTTCTGTGTTACTTATTTCACTTAGAATCATCGTACCTAAGTCCACTCATCTTGCTTCTTCTAGCCTTATGATATTGATTTCATGTCTGCGTGATATTCCATTGTACATAAGGACCACAACTTCTTTATCCATTTTTCTCTTTCCTGGGATATTTAAGGTGTCATGAAGTGGAGGTTCTTGTCAACAGAGCAGCCCTAAACTTTGGGGTGCCTGTGTCTTGCTGATTTTTAATTTTCCCAATTTATACGCCCATGAGTGGACGTGCCCTATGCTCCCTAAGCTGTGTGTTTTAGATGTTTCAGGACACACCGTACACTTCTCCAGAGTGGCTGTTGGCAATTTACATCCCGCCCCTCAGCGTAGCAAGGCTGCCATTTCTCCATGGCCTATCCTGCATTTCTGGTTTTGACACTTTTTGCAGCATGGCCCTTTTGACCGATGGGAAGCGAGACTACTTTGTAGCGCTGATTTGCCTTTCCAGGTTGCTTGGTTGGCCAAAAAGGGCGTATGCGTTTTTTCCTGAATATATTCAGGAAAAAACGCATACGCCCTTTTTGGCCAAGGGCATCATTGTCGACGTTTTGCGACTTTTCATGTGCTTTAAAGGCGATTCGAATCTACCTCCTGAAACCTGTTTCCTGCAATTCTGCCTTGCTTTCAAATCCTCTTCGTTGCCTTCCCTCAATATATTTGTGGATGAGAGTTATCATTTATAACTCTGCGGGTTTGTGAATGGCAGTGTCCCTGGGCTCCATTTTTCAACTCGCTTTTTTGGGAGCTGGCCGTAAGAGCGCGGGATTGCCTCAGGCCCTATTCTGCTTCTGGGCGGCAGGCTGAGCCTGTGGTTAATTCTTCTTCCTGATGGGAAAATAGAGTGACCTGTGCCTGTCCCAACACCTAGATCTAGTCTCTCATTGGTTGCCCCTCTTCCCGTTCATCCTCAGGACAAATTGCAACCTGTAGGGAACAGGAGGTTAAAGGTGCTGATTCTCCAAGTAGGGAGATTGCTAGTAACGTACCTGGAATGGCGAACCCGAGCACAAGGAGATGAGAAATGAGGTGCGTTTTAGAAACCTTTCAAAATCACACGGTGTACCATCTTCTGGGTTTCTCATGCATGTTTTCGATGTAGGAAGATGCCCTTGAACCAGGAGATTTGGGACCCATGGGATGGGTACCACGCAGTATTACTTTAAAGGGTCTGTGTTTGCTCACCCAACCTCACCCAACCTCTCAGCCCCAAGTGTGTCCACCCTTATGTCTCATCCAGCTGTGGGTCTAGATATGGTCAATCCAGGTTGCATCACAGCCTCTGAACGAGTTTTGTAAGAATTTCTCTCTCTTTCACTGTCTTTGTTTTACGGGTTTTTAAAAGTAATTTATTTTTATAATGGGGTTTAGCTGCTTTTCACGGCTGTGCTTATGTGGCTTTACACCCACTTGACTCACTTCCAGACAGATATCAATACATAGGTTTTAAGATTCTTACTAGTCACATATATTCTTGTGCGGTGAATAGGGGGTGTTGAGTCCAGTTCACTGAGCAATGAGTCGGTCTTTTCTATTACATATTGGGTGTATGGAACGGTATCTGAGCGAATTTGAAATCCTTGTTTTATGCATCACCCCACCTCACCTTTCCCATTAAGCAGCCATAGTGTGTTTTCTAAACGTGTGACTCTGTTCTGTTTTGTAATTCAGCTCAACTGTAGCGGTTTTTACATTCCCTCTATAAGTGATAGCTTATGATAAGTGTCTTTTTCTGTGTGACTTATTTCACTTAGAATCGTCGTACCAAAATCCACTCATCTTGCTTCTTCTAGCCTTATGATATTGATTTCATGTCTGCGTGATATTCCATTGTACATAAGGACCACAACTTCTTTATCCATTTTTCTCTTTCCTGGGATATTTAAGGTGTCATGAAGTGGAGGTTCTTGTCAACAGAGCAGCCCTAAACTTTGGGGTGCCTGTGTCTTGCTGATTTTTAGTTTTCCCAATTTATACGCCCATGAGTGGACGTGCCCTATGCTCCCTAAGCTGTGTGTTTTAGATGTTTCAGGACACACCGTACACTTCTCCAGAGTGGCTGTTGGCAATTTACATCCCGCCCATCAGCGTAGCAAGGCTGCCATTTCTCCATGGCCTGTCCTGCATTTCTGGTTTTGACACTTTTTGCAGCATGGCCCTTTTGACCGATGGGAAGCGAGACTACTTTGTAGCGCTGATTTGCCTTTCCAGGTTGCTTGGTTGGCCAAAAAGGGCGTATGCGTTTTTTCCTGAATATATTCAGGAAAAAACGCATACGCCCTTTTTGGCCAAGGGCATCATTGTCGACGTTTTGCGACTTTTCATGTGCTTTAAAGGCGATTCGAATCTACCTCCTGAAACCTGTTTCCTGCAATTCTGCCTTGCTTTCAAATCCTCTTCGTTGCCTTCCCTCAATATATTTGTGGACGAGAGTTATCATTTATAACTCTGCGGGTTTGTGAAAGGCAGTGTCCCTGGGCTCCATTTTGCAACTCGCTTTTTTGGGAGCTGGCCGCAAGAGCGCAGGATTGCCTCAGGCCCTATTCTGCTTCTGGGCGGCAGGCTGAGCCTGTGGTTAATTCTTCTTCCTGATGGGATAATAGAGTGACCTGTGCCTGTCCCAACACCTAGATCTAGTCTCTCATTGGTTGCCCCTCTTCCCGTTCATCCTCAGGACAAATTGCAACCTGTAGGGAACAGGAGGTTAAAGGTGCTGATTCTCCAAGTAGGGAGATTGCTAGTAAAGTACCTGGAATGGCGAACCCGAGCACAAGGAGATGAGAAATGAGGTGCGTTTTAGAAACCTTTCAAAATCACACGGTGTACCATCTTCTGGGTTTCTCATGTATGTTTTCGATGGAGGAAGATGCCCTTGAACCTGGAGATTTGGGACCCATGGGATGCGTACCACGCAGTATTACTTTAAAGGTTGTGCGTTTGCTCACCCAACCTCACCCAACCTCTCAGCCCCAAGAGTGTCCACCCTTATGTCTCATCCAGCTGTGTGTCTAGATATGGTCAATCCAGGTTGCATCACAGCCCCTGACCGAATTTTGGAAGAATTTCTCTCTCTTTCACTGTCTTTGTTTTACGGGTTTTTAAAAGTAATTTATTTTTATAATGGTGTTTAGCGGCCTTTCACGGCTGTGTTGATGCGGCTTTACACCCACTTGACTCACTTCCAGAGAGATATCAATACATAGGTTTTACGATTCTTACTAGTCAGATATATTCTTGTGCGGTGAATAGGGGGTGTTGTGTCCAGTTCACTGAGCAAGGAGTAGGTCTTGTCTATTACATATTGGGTGTATGGAACGGTATGTGAGCGAATTTGAAACCCTTGTTTTATGCATCACCCCACCTCACCTTTCCCGTTAAGCAGCCATAGTGTGTTTTCTAAACGTGTGACTCTGTTCTGTTTTGTAACTCAGTTCAAGTGTAGCGGTTTTTACATTCCCTCTATAAGTGATAGCTTATGATAAGTGTCTTTTTCTGTGTTACTTATTTCACTTAGAATCATCGTACCTAAGTCCACTCATCTTGCTTCTTCTAGCCTTATGATATTGATTTCATGTCTGCGTGATATTCCATTGTACATAAGGACCACAACTTCTTTATCCATTTTTCTCTTTCCTGGGATATTTAAGGTGTCATGAAGTGGAGGTTCTTGTCAACAGAGCAGCCCTAAACTTTGGGGTGCCTGTGTCTTGCTGATTTTTAGTTTTCCCAATTTATACGCCCATGAGTGGACGTGCCCTATGCTCCCTAAGCTGTGTGTTTTAGATGTTTCAGGACACACCGTACACTTCTCCAGAGTGGCTGTTGGCAATTTACATCCCGCCCCTCAGCGTAGCAAGGCTGCCATTTCTCCATGGCCTATCCTGCATTTCTGGTTTTGACACTTTTTGCAGCATGGCCCTTTTGACCGATGGGAAGCGAGACTACTTTGTAGCGCTGATTTGCCTTTCCAGGTTGCTTGGTTGGCCAAAAAGGGCGTATGCGTTTTTTCCTGAATATATTCAGGAAAAAACGCATACGCCCTTTTTGGCCAAGGGCATCATTGTCGACGTTTTGCGACTTTTCATGTGCTTTAAAGGCGATTCGAATCTACCTCCTGAAACCTGTTTCCTGCAATTCTGCCTTGCTTTCAAATCCTCTTCGTTGCCTTCCCTCAATATATTTGTGGACGAGAGTTATCATTTATAACTCTGCGGGTTTGTGAATGGCAGTGTCCCTGGGCTCCATTTTTCAACTCGCTTTTTTGGGAGCTGGCCGTAAGAGCGCGGGATTGCCTCAGGCCCTATTCTGCTTCTGGGCGGCAGGCTGAGCCTGTGGTTAATTCTTCTTCCTGATGGGAAAATAGAGTGACCTGTGCCTGTCCCAACACCTAGATCTAGTCTCTCATTGGTTGCCCCTCTTCCCGTTCATCCTCAGGACAAATTGCAACCTGTAGGGAACAGGAGGTTAAAGGTGCTGATTCTCCAAGTAGGGAGATTGCTAGTAACGTACCTGGAATGGCGAACCCGAGCACAAGGAGATGAGAAATGAGGTGCGTTTTAGAAACCTTTCAAAATCACACGGTGTACCATCTTCTGGGTTTCTCATGCATGTTTTCGATGTAGGAAGATGCCCTTGAACCTGGAGATTTGGGACCCATGGGATGGGTACCACGCAGTATTACTTTAAAGGGTCTGTGTTTGCTCACCCAACCTCACCCAACCTCTCAGCCCCAAGTGTGTCCACCCTTATGTCTCATCCAGCTGTGGGTCTAGATATGGTCAATCCAGGTTGCATCACAGCCTCTGAACGAGTTTTGTAAGAATTTCTCTCTCTTTCACTGTCTTTGTTTTACGGGTTTTTAAAAGTAATTTATTTTTATAATGGGGTTTAGCTGCTTTTCACGGCTGTGCTTATGTGGCTTTACACCCACTTGACTCACTTCCAGACAGATATCAATACATAGGTTTTAAGATTCTTACTAGTCACATATATTCTTGTGCGGTGAATAGGGGGTGTTGAGTCCAGTTCACTGAGCAAGGAGTCGGTCTTTTCTATTACATATTGGGTGTATGGAACGCTATCTGAGCCAATTTGAAACCCTTGTTTTATGCATCACCCCACCTCACCTTTCCCGTTAAGCAGCCATAGTGTGTTTTCTAAACGTGTGACTCTGTTCTGTTTTGTAACTCAGTTCAAGTGTAGCGGTTTTTACATTCCCTCTATAAGTGATAGCTTATGATAAGTGTCTTTTTCTGTGTTACTTATTTCACTTAGAATCATCGTACCTAAGTCCACTCATCTTGCTTCTTCTAGCCTTATGATATTGATTTCATGTCTGCGTGATATTCCATTGTACATAAGGACCACAACTTCTTTATCCATTTTTCTCTTTCCTGGGATATTTAAGGTGTCATGAAGTGGAGGTTCTTGTCAACAGAGCAGCCCTAAACTTTGGGGTGCCTGTGTCTTGCTGATTTTTAGTTTTCCCAATTTATACGCCCATGAGTGGACGTGCCCTATGCTCCCTAAGCTGTGTGTTTTAGACGTTTCAGGACACACCGTACACTTCTCCAGAGTGGCTGTTGGCAATTTACATCTCGCCCCTCAGCGTAGCAAGGCTGCCATTTCTCCATGGCCTATCCTGCATTTCTGGTTTTGACACTTTTTGCAGCATGGCCCTTTTGACCGATGGGAAGTGAGACTACTTTGTAGCGCTGATTTGCCTTTCCAGGTTGCTTGGTTGGCCAAAAAGGGCGTATGCGTTTTTTCCTGAATATATTCAGGAAAAAACGCATACGCCCTTTTTGGCCAAGGGCATCATTGTCGACGTTTTGCGACTTTTCATGTGCTTTAAAGGCGATTCGAATCTACCTCCTGAAACCTGTTTCCTGCAATTCTGCCTTGCTTTCAAATCCTCTTCGTTGCCTTCCCTCAATATATTTGTGGACGAGAGTTATCATTTATAACTCTGCGGGTTTGTGAATGGCAGTGTCCCTGGGCTCTATTTTTCAACTCGCTTTTTTGGGAGCTGGCCGTAAGAGCGCGGGATTGCCTCAGGCCCTATTCTGCTTCTGGGCGGCAGGCTGAGCCTGTGGTTAATTCTTCTTCCTGATGGGAAAATAGAGTGACCTGTGCCTGTCCCAACACCTAGATCTAGTCTCTCATTGGTTGCCCCTCTTCCCGTTCATCCTCAGGACAAATTGCAACCTGTAGGGAACAGGAGGTTAAAGGTGCTGATTCTCCAAGTAGGGAGATTGCTAGTAACGTACCTGGAATGGCGAACCCGAGCACAAGGAGATGAGAAATGAGGTGCGTTTTAGAAACCTTTCAAAATCACACGGTGTACCATCTTCTGGGTTTCTCATGCATGTTTTCGATGTAGGAAGATGCCCTTGAACCTGGAGATTTGGGACCCATGGGATGGGTACCATGCAGTATTACTTTAAAGGGTCTGTGTTTGCTCACCCAACCTCACCCAACCTCTCAGCCCCAAGTGTGTCCACCCTTATGTCTCATCCAGCTGTGGGTCTAGATATGTTCAATCCAGGTTGCATCACAGCCTCTGAACGAATTTTGTAAGAATTTCTCTCTCTTTCACTGTCTTTGTTTTACGGGTTTTTAAAAGTAATTTATTTTTATAATGGGGTTTAGCTGCTTTTCACGGCTGTGTTTATGCGGCTTTACACCCACTTGACTCACTTCCAGACAGATATCAATACATAGGTTTTAAGATTCTTACTAGTCACATATATTCTTGTGCGGTGAATAGGGGGTGTTGAGTCCAGTTCACTGAGCAAGGAGTCGGTCTTTTCTATTACATATTGGGTGTATGGAACGGTATCTGAGCCAATTTGAAACCCTTGTTTTATGCATCACCCCACCTCACCTTTCCCGTTAAGCAGCCATAGTGTGTTTTCTAAACGTGTGACTCTGTTCTGTTTTGTAACTCAGTTCAAGTGTAGCGGTTTTTACATTCCGTCTATAAGTGATAGCTTATGATAAGTGTCTTTTTCTGTGTGACTTATTTCACTTAGAATCATCGTACCTAAGTCCACTCATCTTGCTTCTTCTAGCCTTATGATATTGATTTCATGTCTGCGTGATATTCCATTGTACATAAGGACCACAACTTCTTTATCCATTTTTCTCTTTCCTGGGATATTTAAGGTGTCATGAAGTGGAGGTTCTTGTCAACAGAGCAGCCCTAAACTTTGGGGTGCCTGTGTCTTGCTGATTTTTAGTTTTCCCAATTTATACGCCCATGAGTGGACGTGCCCTATGCTCCCTAAGCTGTGTGTTTTAGATGTTTCAGGACACACCGTACACTTCTCCAGAGTGGCTGTTGGCAATTTACATCCCGCCCATCAGCGTAGCAAGGCTGCCATTTCTCCATGGCCTGTCCTGCATTTCTGGTTTTGACACTTTTTGCAGCATGGCCCTTTTGACCGATGGGAAGCGAGACTACTTTGTAGCGCTGATTTGCCTTTCCAGGTTGCTTGGTTGGCCAAAAAGGGCGTATGCGTTTTTTCCTGAATATATTCAGGAAAAAACGCATACGCCCTTTTTGGCCAAGGGCATCATTGTCGACGTTTTGCGACTTTTCATGTGCTTTAAAGGCGATTCGAATCTACCTCCTGAAACCTGTTTCCTGCAATTCTGCCTTGCTTTCAAATCCTCTTCGTTGCCTTCCCTCAATATATTTGTGGACGAGAGTTATCATTTATAACTCTGCGGGTTTGTGAAAGGCAGTGTCCCTGGGCTCCATTTTGCAACTCGCTTTTTTGGGAGCTGGCCGCAAGAGCGCAGGATTGCCTCAGGCCCTATTCTGCTTCTGGGCGGCAGGCTGAGCCTGTGGTTAATTCTTCTTCCTGATGGGATAATAGAGTGACCTGTGCCTGTCCCAACACCTAGATCTAGTCTCTCATTGGTTGCCCCTCTTCCCGTTCATCCTCAGGACAAATTGCAACCTGTAGGGAACAGGAGGTTAAAGGTGCTGATTCTCCAAGTAGGGAGATTGCTAGTAAAGTACCTGGAATGGCGAACCCGAGCACAAGGAGATGAGAAATGAGGTGCGTTTTAGAAACCTTTCAAAATCACACGGTGTACCATCTTCTGGGTTTCTCATGTATGTTTTCGATGGAGGAAGATGCCCTTGAACCTGGAGATTTGGGACCCATGGGATGCGTACCACGCAGTATTACTTTAAAGGTTGTGCGTTTGCTCACCCAACCTCACCCAACCTCTCAGCCCCAAGAGTGTCCACCCTTATGTCTCATCCAGCTGTGTGTCTAGATATGGTCAATCCAGGTTGCATCACAGCCCCTGACCGAATTTTGGAAGAATTTCTCTCTCTTTCACTGTCTTTGTTTTACGGGTTTTTAAAAGTAATTTATTTTTATAATGGTGTTTAGCGGCCTTTCACGGCTGTGTTGATGCGGCTTTACACCCACTTGACTCACTTCCAGAGAGATATCAATACATAGGTTTTACGATTCTTACTAGTCAGATATATTCTTGTGCGGTGAATAGGGGGTGTTGTGTCCAGTTCACTGAGCAAGGAGTAGGTCTTGTCTATTACATATTGGGTGTATGGAACGGTATGTGAGCGAATTTGAAACCCTTGTTTTATGCATCACCCCACCTCACCTTTCCCGTTAAGCAGCCATAGTGTGTTTTCTAAACGTGTGACTCTGTTCTGTTTTGTAACTCAGTTCAAGTGTAGCGGTTTTTACATTCCCTCTATAAGTGATAGCTTATGATAAGTGTCTTTTTCTGTGTTACTTATTTCACTTAGAATCATCGTACCTAAGTCCACTCATCTTGCTTCTTCTAGCCTTATGATATTGATTTCATGTCTGCGTGATATTCCATTGTACATAAGGACCACAACTTCTTTATCCATTTTTCTCTTTCCTGGGATATTTAAGGTGTCATGAAGTGGAGGTTCTTGTCAACAGAGCAGCCCTAAACTTTGGGGTGCCTGTGTCTTGCTGATTTTTAGTTTTCCCAATTTATACGCCCATGAGTGGACGTGCCCTATGCTCCCTAAGCTGTGTGTTTTAGATGTTTCAGGACACACCGTACACTTCTCCAGAGTGGCTGTTGGCAATTTACATCCCGCCCCTCAGCGTAGCAAGGCTGCCATTTCTCCATGGCCTATCCTGCATTTCTGGTTTTGACACTTTTTGCAGCATGGCCCTTTTGACCGATGGGAAGCGAGACTACTTTGTAGCGCTGATTTGCCTTTCCAGGTTGCTTGGTTGGCCAAAAAGGGCGTATGCGTTTTTTCCTGAATATATTCAGGAAAAAACGCATACGCCCTTTTTGGCCAAGGGCATCATTGTCGACGTTTTGCGACTTTTCATGTGCTTTAAAGGCGATTCGAATCTACCTCCTGAAACCTGTTTCCTGCAATTCTGCCTTGCTTTCAAATCCTCTTCGTTGCCTTCCCTCAATATATTTGTGGACGAGAGTTATCATTTATAACTCTGCGGGTTTGTGAATGGCAGTGTCCCTGGGCTCCATTTTTCAACTCGCTTTTTTGGGAGCTGGCCGTAAGAGCGCGGGATTGCCTCAGGCCCTATTCTGCTTCTGGGCGGCAGGCTGAGCCTGTGGTTAATTCTTCTTCCTGATGGGAAAATAGAGTGACCTGTGCCTGTCCCAACACCTAGATCTAGTCTCTCATTGGTTGCCCCTCTTCCCGTTCATCCTCAGGACAAATTGCAACCTGTAGGGAACAGGAGGTTAAAGGTGCTGATTCTCCAAGTAGGGAGATTGCTAGTAACGTACCTGGAATGGCGAACCCGAGCACAAGGAGATGAGAAATGAGGTGCGTTTTAGAAACCTTTCAAAATCACACGGTGTACCATCTTCTGGGTTTCTCATGCATGTTTTCGATGTAGGAAGATGCCCTTGAACCTGGAGATTTGGGACCCATGGGATGGGTACCACGCAGTATTACTTTAAAGGGTCTGTGTTTGCTCACCCAACCTCACCCAACCTCTCAGCCCCAAGTGTGTCCACCCTTATGTCTCATCCAGCTGTGGGTCTAGATATGGTCAATCCAGGTTGCATCACAGCCTCTGAACGAGTTTTGTAAGAATTTCTCTCTCTTTCACTGTCTTTGTTTTACGGGTTTTTAAAAGTAATTTATTTTTATAATGGGGTTTAGCTGCTTTTCACGGCTGTGCTTATGTGGCTTTACACCCACTTGACTCACTTCCAGACAGATATCAATACATAGGTTTTAAGATTCTTACTAGTCACATATATTCTTGTGCGGTGAATAGGGGGTGTTGAGTCCAGTTCACTGAGCAAGGAGTCGGTCTTTTCTATTACATATTGGGTGTATGGAACGCTATCTGAGCCAATTTGAAACCCTTGTTTTATGCATCTCCCCACCTCACCTTTCCCGTTAAGCAGCCATAGTGTGTTTTCTAAACGTGTGACTCTGTTCTGTTTTGTAACTCAGTTCAAGTGTAGCGGTTTTTACATTCCCTCTATAAGTGATAGCTTATGATAAGTGTCTTTTTCTGTGTTACTTATTTCACTTAGAATCATCGTACCTAAGTCCACTCATCTTGCTTCTTCTAGCCTTATGATATTGATTTCATGTCTGCGTGATATTCCATTGTACATAAGGACCACAACTTCTTTATCCATTTTTCTCTTTCCTGGGATATTTAAGGTGTCATGAAGTGGAGGTTCTTGTCAACAGAGCAGCCCTAAACTTTGGGGTGCCTGTGTCTTGCTGATTTTTAGTTTTCCCAATTTATACGCCCATGAGTGGACGTGCCCTATGCTCCCTAAGCTGTGTGTTTTAGACGTTTCAGGACACACCGTACACTTCTCCAGAGTGGCTGTTGGCAATTTACATCTCGCCCCTCAGCGTAGCAAGGCTGCCATTTCTCCATGGCCTATCCTGCATTTCTGGTTTTGACACTTTTTGCAGCATGGCCCTTTTGACCGATGGGAAGTGAGACTACTTTGTAGCGCTGATTTGCCTTTCCAGGTTGCTTGGTTGGCCAAAAAGGGCGTATGCGTTTTTTCCTGAATATATTCAGGAAAAAACGCATACGCCCTTTTTGGCCAAGGGCATCATTGTCGACGTTTTGCGACTTTTCATGTGCTTTAAAGGCGATTCGAATCTACCTCCTGAAACCTGTTTCCTGCAATTCTGCCTTGCTTTCAAATCCTCTTCGTTGCCTTCCCTCAATATATTTGTGGACGAGAGTTATCATTTATAACTCTGCGGGTTTGTGAATGGCAGTGTCCCTGGGCTCTATTTTTCAACTCGCTTTTTTGGGAGCTGGCCGTAAGAGCGCGGGATTGCCTCAGGCCCTATTCTGCTTCTGGGCGGCAGGCTGAGCCTGTGGTTAATTCTTCTTCCTGATGGGAAAATAGAGTGACCTGTGCCTGTCCCAACACCTAGATCTAGTCTCTCATTGGTTGCCCCTCTTCCCGTTCATCCTCAGGACAAATTGCAACCTGTAGGGAACAGGAGGTTAAAGGTGCTGATTCTCCAAGTAGGGAGATTGCTAGTAACGTACCTGGAATGGCGAACCCGAGCACAAGGAGATGAGAAATGAGGTGCGTTTTAGAAACCTTTCAAAATCACACGGTGTACCATCTTCTGGGTTTCTCATGCATGTTTTCGATGTAGGAAGATGCCCTTGAACCTGGAGATTTGGGACCCATGGGATGGGTACCATGCAGTATTACTTTAAAGGGTCTGTGTTTGCTCACCCAACCTCACCCAACCTCTCAGCCCCAAGTGTGTCCACCCTTATGTCTCATCCAGCTGTGGGTCTAGATATGTTCAATCCAGGTTGCATCACAGCCTCTGAACGAATTTTGTAAGAATTTCTCTCTCTTTCACTGTCTTTGTTTTACGGGTTTTTAAAAGTAATTTATTTTTATAATGGGGTTTAGCTGCTTTTCACGGCTGTGTTTATGCGGCTTTACACCCACTTGACTCACTTCCAGACAGATATCAATACATAGGTTTTAAGATTCTTACTAGTCACATATATTCTTGTGCGGTGAATAGGGGGTGTTGAGTCCAGTTCACTGAGCAAGGAGTCGGTCTTTTCTATTACATATTGGGTGTATGGAACGGTATCTGAGCCAATTTGAAACCCTTGTTTTATGCATCACCCCACCTCACCTTTCCCGTTAAGCAGCCATAGTGTGTTTTCTAAACGTGTGACTCTGTTCTGTTTTGTAACTCAGTTCAAGTGTAGCGGTTTTTACATTCCCTCTATAAGTGATAGCTTATGATAAGTGTCTTTTTCTGTGTGACTTATTTCACTTAGAATCATCGTACCTAAGTCCACTCATCTTGCTTCTTCTAGCCTTATGATATTGATTTCATGTCTGCGTGATATTCCATTGTACATAAGGACCACAACTTCTTTATCCATTTTTCTCTTTCCTGGGATATTTAAGGTGTCATGAAGTGGAGGTTCTTGTCAACAGAGCAGCCCTAAACTTTGGGGTGCCTGTGTCTTGCTGATTTTTAGTTTTCCCAATTTATACGCCCATGAGTGGACGTGCCCTATGCTCCCTAAGCTGTGTGTTTTAGATGTTTCAGGACACACCGTACACTTCTCCAGAGTGGCTGTTGGCAATTTACATCCCGCCCATCAGCGTAGCAAGGCTGCCATTTCTCCATGGCCTGTCCTGCATTTCTGGTTTTGACACTTTTTGCAGCATGGCCCTTTTGACCGATGGGAAGCGAGACTACTTTGTAGCGCTGATTTGCCTTTCCAGGTTGCTTGGTTGGCCAAAAAGGGCGTATGCGTTTTTTCCTGAATATATTCAGGAAAAAACGCATACGCCCTTTTTGGCCAAGGGCATCATTGTCGACGTTTTGCGACTTTTCATGTGCTTTAAAGGCGATTCGAATCTACCTCCTGAAACCTGTTTCCTGCAATTCTGCCTTGCTTTCAAATCCTCTTCGTTGCCTTCCCTCAATATATTTGTGGACGAGAGTTATCATTTATAACTCTGCGGGTTTGTGAAAGGCAGTGTCCCTGGGCTCCATTTTGCAACTCGCTTTTTTGGGAGCTGGCCGCAAGAGCGCAGGATTGCCTCAGGCCCTATTCTGCTTCTGGGCGGCAGGCTGAGCCTGTGGTTAATTCTTCTTCCTGATGGGATAATAGAGTGACCTGTGCCTGTCCCAACACCTAGATCTAGTCTCTCATTGGTTGCCCCTCTTCCCGTTCATCCTCAGGACAAATTGCAACCTGTAGGGAACAGGAGGTTAAAGGTGCTGATTCTCCAAGTAGGGAGATTGCTAGTAAAGTACCTGGAATGGCGAACCCGAGCACAAGGAGATGAGAAATGAGGTGCGTTTTAGAAACCTTTCAAAATCACACGGTGTACCATCTTCTGGGTTTCTCATGTATGTTTTCGATGGAGGAAGATGCCCTTGAACCTGGAGATTTGGGACCCATGGGATGCGTACCACGCAGTATTACTTTAAAGGTTGTGCGTTTGCTCACCCAACCTCACCCAACCTCTCAGCCCCAAGAGTGTCCACCCTTATGTCTCATCCAGCTGTGTGTCTAGATATGGTCAATCCAGGTTGCATCACAGCCCCTGACCGAATTTTGGAAGAATTTCTCTCTCTTTCACTGTCTTTGTTTTACGGGTTTTTAAAAGTAATTTATTTTTATAATGGTGTTTAGCGGCCTTTCACGGCTGTGTTGATGCGGCTTTACACCCACTTGACTCACTTCCAGAGAGATATCAATACATAGGTTTTACGATTCTTACTAGTCAGATATATTCTTGTGCGGTGAATAGGGGGTGTTGTGTCCAGTTCACTGAGCAAGGAGTAGGTCTTGTCTATTACATATTGGGTGTATGGAACGGTATGTGAGCGAATTTGAAACCCTTGTTTTATGCATCACCCCACCTCACCTTTCCCGTTAAGCAGCCATAGTGTGTTTTCTAAACGTGTGACTCTGTTCTGTTTTGTAACTCAGTTCAAGTGTAGCGGTTTTTACATTCCCTCTATAAGTGATAGCTTATGATAAGTGTCTTTTTCTGTGTTACTTATTTCACTTAGAATCATCGTACCTAAGTCCACTCATCTTGCTTCTTCTAGCCTTATGATATTGATTTCATGTCTGCGTGATATTCCATTGTACATAAGGACCACAACTTCTTTATCCATTTTTCTCTTTCCTGGGATATTTAAGGTGTCATGAAGTGGAGGTTCTTGTCAACAGAGCAGCCCTAAACTTTGGGGTGCCTGTGTCTTGCTGATTTTTAGTTTTCCCAATTTATACGCCCATGAGTGGACGTGCCCTATGCTCCCTAAGCTGTGTGTTTTAGATGTTTCAGGACACACCGTACACTTCTCCAGAGTGGCTGTTGGCAATTTACATCCCGCCCCTCAGCGTAGCAAGGCTGCCATTTCTCCATGGCCTATCCTGCATTTCTGGTTTTGACACTTTTTGCAGCATGGCCCTTTTGACCGATGGGAAGCGAGACTACTTTGTAGCGCTGATTTGCCTTTCCAGGTTGCTTGGTTGGCCAAAAAGGGCGTATGCGTTTTTTCCTGAATATATTCAGGAAAAAACGCATACGCCCTTTTTGGCCAAGGGCATCATTGTCGACGTTTTGCGACTTTTCATGTGCTTTAAAGGCGATTCGAATCTACCTCCTGAAACCTGTTTCCTGCAATTCTGCCTTGCTTTCAAATCCTCTTCGTTGCCTTCCCTCAATATATTTGTGGACGAGAGTTATCATTTATAACTCTGCGGGTTTGTGAATGGCAGTGTCCCTGGGCTCCATTTTTCAACTCGCTTTTTTGGGAGCTGGCCGTAAGAGCGCGGGATTGCCTCAGGCCCTATTCTGCTTCTGGGCGGCAGGCTGAGCCTGTGGTTAATTCTTCTTCCTGATGGGAAAATAGAGTGACCTGTGCCTGTCCCAACACCTAGATCTAGTCTCTCATTGGTTGCCCCTCTTCCCGTTCATCCTCAGGACAAATTGCAACCTGTAGGGAACAGGAGGTTAAAGGTGCTGATTCTCCAAGTAGGGAGATTGCTAGTAACGTACCTGGAATGGCGAACCCGAGCACAAGGAGATGAGAAATGAGGTGCGTTTTAGAAACCTTTCAAAATCACACGGTGTACCATCTTCTGGGTTTCTCATGCATGTTTTCGATGTAGGAAGATGCCCTTGAACCTGGAGATTTGGGACCCATGGGATGGGTACCACGCAGTATTACTTTAAAGGGTCTGTGTTTGCTCACCCAACCTCACCCAACCTCTCAGCCCCAAGTGTGTCCACCCTTATGTCTCATCCAGCTGTGGGTCTAGATATGGTCAATCCAGGTTGCATCACAGCCTCTGAACGAGTTTTGTAAGAATTTCTCTCTCTTTCACTGTCTTTGTTTTACGGGTTTTTAAAAGTAATTTATTTTTATAATGGGGTTTAGCTGCTTTTCACGGCTGTGCTTATGTGGCTTTACACCCACTTGACTCACTTCCAGACAGATATCAATACATAGGTTTTAAGATTCTTACTAGTCACATATATTCTTGTGCGGTGAATAGGGGGTGTTGAGTCCAGTTCACTGAGCAAGGAGTCGGTCTTTTCTATTACATATTGGGTGTATGGAACGCTATCTGAGCCAATTTGAAACCCTTGTTTTATGCATCACCCCACCTCACCTTTCCCGTTAAGCAGCCATAGTGTGTTTTCTAAACGTGTGACTCTGTTCTGTTTTGTAACTCAGTTCAAGTGTAGCGGTTTTTACATTCCCTCTATAAGTGATAGCTTATGATAAGTGTCTTTTTCTGTGTTACTTATTTCACTTAGAATCATCGTACCTAAGTCCACTCATCTTGCTTCTTCTAGCCTTATGATATTGATTTCATGTCTGCGTGATATTCCATTGTACATAAGGACCACAACTTCTTTATCCATTTTTCTCTTTCCTGGGATATTTAAGGTGTCATGAAGTGGAGGTTCTTGTCAACAGAGCAGCCCTAAACTTTGGGGTGCCTGTGTCTTGCTGATTTTTAGTTTTCCCAATTTATACGCCCATGAGTGGACGTGCCCTATGCTCCCTAAGCTGTGTGTTTTAGACGTTTCAGGACACACCGTACACTTCTCCAGAGTGGCTGTTGGCAATTTACATCTCGCCCCTCAGCGTAGCAAGGCTGCCATTTCTCCATGGCCTATCCTGCATTTCTGGTTTTGACACTTTTTGCAGCATGGCCCTTTTGACCGATGGGAAGTGAGACTACTTTGTAGCGCTGATTTGCCTTTCCAGGTTGCTTGGTTGGCCAAAAAGGGCGTATGCGTTTTTTCCTGAATATATTCAGGAAAAAACGCATACGCCCTTTTTGGCCAAGGGCATCATTGTCGACGTTTTGCGACTTTTCATGTGCTTTAAAGGCGATTCGAATCTACCTCCTGAAACCTGTTTCCTGCAATTCTGCCTTGCTTTCAAATCCTCTTCGTTGCCTTCCCTCAATATATTTGTGGACGAGAGTTATCATTTATAACTCTGCGGGTTTGTGAATGGCAGTGTCCCTGGGCTCTATTTTTCAACTCGCTTTTTTGGGAGCTGGCCGTAAGAGCGCGGGATTGCCTCAGGCCCTATTCTGCTTCTGGGCGGCAGGCTGAGCCTGTGGTTAATTCTTCTTCCTGATGGGAAAATAGAGTGACCTGTGCCTGTCCCAACACCTAGATCTAGTCTCTCATTGGTTGCCCCTCTTCCCGTTCATCCTCAGGACAAATTGCAACCTGTAGGGAACAGGAGGTTAAAGGTGCTGATTCTCCAAGTAGGGAGATTGCTAGTAACGTACCTGGAATGGCGAACCCGAGCACAAGGAGATGAGAAATGAGGTGCGTTTTAGAAACCTTTCAAAATCACACGGTGTACCATCTTCTGGGTTTCTCATGCATGTTTTCGATGTAGGAAGATGCCCTTGAACCTGGAGATTTGGGACCCATGGGATGGGTACCATGCAGTATTACTTTAAAGGGTCTGTGTTTGCTCACCCAACCTCACCCAACCTCTCAGCCCCAAGTGTGTCCACCCTTATGTCTCATCCAGCTGTGGGTCTAGATATGTTCAATCCAGGTTGCATCACAGCCTCTGAACGAATTTTGTAAGAATTTCTCTCTCTTTCACTGTCTTTGTTTTACGGGTTTTTAAAAGTAATTTATTTTTATAATGGGGTTTAGCTGCTTTTCACGGCTGTGTTTATGCGGCTTTACACCCACTTGACTCACTTCCAGACAGATATCAATACATAGGTTTTAAGATTCTTACTAGTCACATATATTCTTGTGCGGTGAATAGGGGGTGTTGAGTCCAGTTCACTGAGCAAGGAGTCGGTCTTTTCTATTACATATTGGGTGTATGGAACGGTATCTGAGCCAATTTGAAACCCTTGTTTTATGCATCACCCCACCTCACCTTTCCCGTTAAGCAGCCATAGTGTGTTTTCTAAACGTGTGACTCTGTTCTGTTTTGTAACTCAGTTCAAGTGTAGCGGTTTTTACATTCCGTCTATAAGTGATAGCTTATGATAAGTGTCTTTTTCTGTGTGTCTTATTTCACTTAGAATCATCGTACCTAAGTCCACTCATCTTGCTTCTTCTAGCCTTATGATATTGATTTCATGTCTGCGTGATATTCCATTGTACATAAGGACCACAACTTCTTTATCCATTTTTCTCTTTCCTGGGATATTTAAGGTGTCATGAAGTGGAGGTTCTTGTCAACAGAGCAGCCCTAAACTTTGGGGTGCCTGTGTCTTGCTGATTTTTAGTTTTCCCAATTTATACGCCCATGAGTGGACGTGCCCTATGCTCCCTAAGCTGTGTGTTTTAGATGTTTCAGGACACACCGTACACTTCTCCAGAGTGGCTGTTGGCAATTTACATCCCGCCCATCAGCGTAGCAAGGCTGCCATTTCTCCATGGCCTGTCCTGCATTTCTGGTTTTGACACTTTTTGCAGCATGGCCCTTTTGACCGATGGGAAGCGAGACTACTTTGTAGCGCTGATTTGCCTTTCCAGGTTGCTTGGTTGGCCAAAAAGGGCGTATGCGTTTTTTCCTGAATATATTCAGGAAAAAACGCATACGCCCTTTTTGGCCAAGGGCATCATTGTCGACGTTTTGCGACTTTTCATGTGCTTTAAAGGCGATTCGAATCTACCTCCTGAAACCTGTTTCCTGCAATTCTGCCTTGCTTTCAAATCCTCTTCGTTGCCTTCCCTCAATATATTTGTGGACGAGAGTTATCATTTATAACTCTGCGGGTTTGTGAAAGGCAGTGTCCCTGGGCTCCATTTTGCAACTCGCTTTTTTGGGAGCTGGCCGCAAGAGCGCAGGATTGCCTCAGGCCCTATTCTGCTTCTGGGCGGCAGGCTGAGCCTGTGGTTAATTCTTCTTCCTGATGGGATAATAGAGTGACCTGTGCCTGTCCCAACACCTAGATCTAGTCTCTCATTGGTTGCCCCTCTTCCCGTTCATCCTCAGGACAAATTGCAACCTGTAGGGAACAGGAGGTTAAAGGTGCTGATTCTCCAAGTAGGGAGATTGCTAGTAAAGTACCTGGAATGGCGAACCCGAGCACAAGGAGATGAGAAATGAGGTGCGTTTTAGAAACCTTTCAAAATCACACGGTGTACCATCTTCTGGGTTTCTCATGTATGTTTTCGATGGAGGAAGATGCCCTTGAACCTGGAGATTTGGGACCCATGGGATGCGTACCACGCAGTATTACTTTAAAGGTTGTGCGTTTGCTCACCCAACCTCACCCAACCTCTCAGCCCCAAGAGTGTCCACCCTTATGTCTCATCCAGCTGTGTGTCTAGATATGGTCAATCCAGGTTGCATCACAGCCCCTGACCGAATTTTGGAAGAATTTCTCTCTCTTTCACTGTCTTTGTTTTACGGGTTTTTAAAAGTAATTTATTTTTATAATGGTGTTTAGCGGCCTTTCACGGCTGTGTTGATGCGGCTTTACACCCACTTGACTCACTTCCAGAGAGATATCAATACATAGGTTTTACGATTCTTACTAGTCAGATATATTCTTGTGCGGTGAATAGGGGGTGTTGTGTCCAGTTCACTGAGCAAGGAGTAGGTCTTGTCTATTACATATTGGGTGTATGGAACGGTATGTGAGCGAATTTGAAACCCTTGTTTTATGCATCACCCCACCTCACCTTTCCCGTTAAGCAGCCATAGTGTGTTTTCTAAACGTGTGACTCTGTTCTGTTTTGTAACTCAGTTCAAGTGTAGCGGTTTTTACATTCCCTCTATAAGTGATAGCTTATGATAAGTGTCTTTTTCTGTGTTACTTATTTCACTTAGAATCATCGTACCTAAGTCCACTCATCTTGCTTCTTCTAGCCTTATGATATTGATTTCATGTCTGCGTGATATTCCATTGTACATAAGGACCACAACTTCTTTATCCATTTTTCTCTTTCCTGGGATATTTAAGGTGTCATGAAGTGGAGGTTCTTGTCAACAGAGCAGCCCTAAACTTTGGGGTGCCTGTGTCTTGCTGATTTTTAGTTTTCCCAATTTATACGCCCATGAGTGGACGTGCCCTATGCTCCCTAAGCTGTGTGTTTTAGATGTTTCAGGACACACCGTACACTTCTCCAGAGTGGCTGTTGGCAATTTACATCCCGCCCCTCAGCGTAGCAAGGCTGCCATTTCTCCATGGCCTATCCTGCATTTCTGGTTTTGACACTTTTTGCAGCATGGCCCTTTTGACCGATGGGAAGCGAGACTACTTTGTAGCGCTGATTTGCCTTTCCAGGTTGCTTGGTTGGCCAAAAAGGGCGTATGCGTTTTTTCCTGAATATATTCAGGAAAAAACGCATACGCCCTTTTTGGCCAAGGGCATCATTGTCGACGTTTTGCGACTTTTCATGTGCTTTAAAGGCGATTCGAATCTACCTCCTGAAACCTGTTTCCTGCAATTCTGCCTTGCTTTCAAATCCTCTTCGTTGCCTTCCCTCAATATATTTGTGGACGAGAGTTATCATTTATAACTCTGCGGGTTTGTGAATGGCAGTGTCCCTGGGCTCCATTTTTCAACTCGCTTTTTTGGGAGCTGGCCGTAAGAGCGCGGGATTGCCTCAGGCCCTATTCTGCTTCTGGGCGGCAGGCTGAGCCTGTGGTTAATTCTTCTTCCTGATGGGAAAATAGAGTGACCTGTGCCTGTCCCAACACCTAGATCTAGTCTCTCATTGGTTGCCCCTCTTCCCGTTCATCCTCAGGACAAATTGCAACCTGTAGGGAACAGGAGGTTAAAGGTGCTGATTCTCCAAGTAGGGAGATTGCTAGTAACGTACCTGGAATGGCGAACCCGAGCACAAGGAGATGAGAAATGAGGTGCGTTTTAGAAACCTTTCAAAATCACACGGTGTACCATCTTCTGGGTTTCTCATGCATGTTTTCGATGTAGGAAGATGCCCTTGAACCTGGAGATTTGGGACCCATGGGATGGGTACCACGCAGTATTACTTTAAAGGGTCTGTGTTTGCTCACCCAACCTCACCCAACCTCTCAGCCCCAAGTGTGTCCACCCTTATGTCTCATCCAGCTGTGGGTCTAGATATGGTCAATCCAGGTTGCATCACAGCCTCTGAACGAGTTTTGTAAGAATTTCTCTCTCTTTCACTGTCTTTGTTTTACGGGTTTTTAAAAGTAATTTATTTTTATAATGGGGTTTAGCTGCTTTTCACGGCTGTGCTTATGTGGCTTTACACCCACTTGACTCACTTCCAGACAGATATCAATACATAGGTTTTAAGATTCTTACTAGTCACATATATTCTTGTGCGGTGAATAGGGGGTGTTGAGTCCAGTTCACTGAGCAAGGAGTCGGTCTTTTCTATTACATATTGGGTGTATGGAACGCTATCTGAGCCAATTTGAAACCCTTGTTTTATGCATCTCCCCACCTCACCTTTCCCGTTAAGCAGCCATAGTGTGTTTTCTAAACGTGTGACTCTGTTCTGTTTTGTAACTCAGTTCAAGTGTAGCGGTTTTTACATTCCCTCTATAAGTGATAGCTTATGATAAGTGTCTTTTTCTGTGTTACTTATTTCACTTAGAATCATCGTACCTAAGTCCACTCATCTTGCTTCTTCTAGCCTTATGATATTGATTTCATGTCTGCGTGATATTCCATTGTACATAAGGACCACAACTTCTTTATCCATTTTTCTCTTTCCTGGGATATTTAAGGTGTCATGAAGTGGAGGTTCTTGTCAACAGAGCAGCCCTAAACTTTGGGGTGCCTGTGTCTTGCTGATTTTTAGTTTTCCCAATTTATACGCCCATGAGTGGACGTGCCCTATGCTCCCTAAGCTGTGTGTTTTAGACGTTTCAGGACACACCGTACACTTCTCCAGAGTGGCTGTTGGCAATTTACATCTCGCCCCTCAGCGTAGCAAGGCTGCCATTTCTCCATGGCCTATCCTGCATTTCTGGTTTTGACACTTTTTGCAGCATGGCCCTTTTGACCGATGGGAAGTGAGACTACTTTGTAGCGCTGATTTGCCTTTCCAGGTTGCTTGGTTGGCCAAAAAGGGCGTATGCGTTTTTTCCTGAATATATTCAGGAAAAAACGCATACGCCCTTTTTGGCCAAGGGCATCATTGTCGACGTTTTGCGACTTTTCATGTGCTTTAAAGGCGATTCGAATCTACCTCCTGAAACCTGTTTCCTGCAATTCTGCCTTGCTTTCAAATCCTCTTCGTTGCCTTCCCTCAATATATTTGTGGACGAGAGTTATCATTTATAACTCTGCGGGTTTGTGAATGGCAGTGTCCCTGGGCTCTATTTTTCAACTCGCTTTTTTGGGAGCTGGCCGTAAGAGCGCGGGATTGCCTCAGGCCCTATTCTGCTTCTGGGCGGCAGGCTGAGCCTGTGGTTAATTCTTCTTCCTGATGGGAAAATAGAGTGACCTGTGCCTGTCCCAACACCTAGATCTAGTCTCTCATTGGTTGCCCCTCTTCCCGTTCATCCTCAGGACAAATTGCAACCTGTAGGGAACAGGAGGTTAAAGGTGCTGATTCTCCAAGTAGGGAGATTGCTAGTAACGTACCTGGAATGGCGAACCCGAGCACAAGGAGATGAGAAATGAGGTGCGTTTTAGAAACCTTTCAAAATCACACGGTGTACCATCTTCTGGGTTTCTCATGCATGTTTTCGATGTAGGAAGATGCCCTTGAACCTGGAGATTTGGGACCCATGGGATGGGTACCATGCAGTATTACTTTAAAGGGTCTGTGTTTGCTCACCCAACCTCACCCAACCTCTCAGCCCCAAGTGTGTCCACCCTTATGTCTCATCCAGCTGTGGGTCTAGATATGTTCAATCCAGGTTGCATCACAGCCTCTGAACGAATTTTGTAAGAATTTCTCTCTCTTTCACTGTCTTTGTTTTACGGGTTTTTAAAAGTAATTTATTTTTATAATGGGGTTTAGCTGCTTTTCACGGCTGTGTTTATGCGGCTTTACACCCACTTGACTCACTTCCAGACAGATATCAATACATAGGTTTTAAGATTCTTACTAGTCACATATATTCTTGTGCGGTGAATAGGGGGTGTTGAGTCCAGTTCACTGAGCAAGGAGTCGGTCTTTTCTATTACATATTGGGTGTATGGAACGGTATCTGAGCCAATTTGAAACCCTTGTTTTATGCATCACCCCACCTCACCTTTCCCGTTAAGCAGCCATAGTGTGTTTTCTAAACGTGTGACTCTGTTCTGTTTTGTAACTCAGTTCAAGTGTAGCGGTTTTTACATTCCCTCTATAAGTGATAGCTTATGATAAGTGTCTTTTTCTGTGTGACTTATTTCACTTAGAATCATCGTACCTAAGTCCACTCATCTTGCTTCTTCTAGCCTTATGATATTGATTTCATGTCTGCGTGATATTCCATTGTACATAAGGACCACAACTTCTTTATCCATTTTTCTCTTTCCTGGGATATTTAAGGTGTCATGAAGTGGAGGTTCTTGTCAACAGAGCAGCCCTAAACTTTGGGGTGCCTGTGTCTTGCTGATTTTTAGTTTTCCCAATTTATACGCCCATGAGTGGACGTGCCCTATGCTCCCTAAGCTGTGTGTTTTAGATGTTTCAGGACACACCGTACACTTCTCCAGAGTGGCTGTTGGCAATTTACATCCCGCCCATCAGCGTAGCAAGGCTGCCATTTCTCCATGGCCTGTCCTGCATTTCTGGTTTTGACACTTTTTGCAGCATGGCCCTTTTGACCGATGGGAAGCGAGACTACTTTGTAGCGCTGATTTGCCTTTCCAGGTTGCTTGGTTGGCCAAAAAGGGCGTATGCGTTTTTTCCTGAATATATTCAGGAAAAAACGCATACGCCCTTTTTGGCCAAGGGCATCATTGTCGACGTTTTGCGACTTTTCATGTGCTTTAAAGGCGATTCGAATCTACCTCCTGAAACCTGTTTCCTGCAATTCTGCCTTGCTTTCAAATCCTCTTCGTTGCCTTCCCTCAATATATTTGTGGACGAGAGTTATCATTTATAACTCTGCGGGTTTGTGAAAGGCAGTGTCCCTGGGCTCCATTTTGCAACTCGCTTTTTTGGGAGCTGGCCGCAAGAGCGCAGGATTGCCTCAGGCCCTATTCTGCTTCTGGGCGGCAGGCTGAGCCTGTGGTTAATTCTTCTTCCTGATGGGATAATAGAGTGACCTGTGCCTGTCCCAACACCTAGATCTAGTCTCTCATTGGTTGCCCCTCTTCCCGTTCATCCTCAGGACAAATTGCAACCTGTAGGGAACAGGAGGTTAAAGGTGCTGATTCTCCAAGTAGGGAGATTGCTAGTAAAGTACCTGGAATGGCGAACCCGAGCACAAGGAGATGAGAAATGAGGTGCGTTTTAGAAACCTTTCAAAATCACACGGTGTACCATCTTCTGGGTTTCTCATGTATGTTTTCGATGGAGGAAGATGCCCTTGAACCTGGAGATTTGGGACCCATGGGATGCGTACCACGCAGTATTACTTTAAAGGTTGTGCGTTTGCTCACCCAACCTCACCCAACCTCTCAGCCCCAAGAGTGTCCACCCTTATGTCTCATCCAGCTGTGTGTCTAGATATGGTCAATCCAGGTTGCATCACAGCCCCTGACCGAATTTTGGAAGAATTTCTCTCTCTTTCACTGTCTTTGTTTTACGGGTTTTTAAAAGTAATTTATTTTTATAATGGTGTTTAGCGGCCTTTCACGGCTGTGTTGATGCGGCTTTACACCCACTTGACTCACTTCCAGAGAGATATCAATACATAGGTTTTACGATTCTTACTAGTCAGATATATTCTTGTGCGGTGAATAGGGGGTGTTGTGTCCAGTTCACTGAGCAAGGAGTAGGTCTTGTCTATTACATATTGGGTGTATGGAACGGTATGTGAGCGAATTTGAAACCCTTGTTTTATGCATCACCCCACCTCACCTTTCCCGTTAAGCAGCCATAGTGTGTTTTCTAAACGTGTGACTCTGTTCTGTTTTGTAACTCAGTTCAAGTGTAGCGGTTTTTACATTCCCTCTATAAGTGATAGCTTATGATAAGTGTCTTTTTCTGTGTTACTTATTTCACTTAGAATCATCGTACCTAAGTCCACTCATCTTGCTTCTTCTAGCCTTATGATATTGATTTCATGTCTGCGTGATATTCCATTGTACATAAGGACCACAACTTCTTTATCCATTTTTCTCTTTCCTGGGATATTTAAGGTGTCATGAAGTGGAGGTTCTTGTCAACAGAGCAGCCCTAAACTTTGGGGTGCCTGTGTCTTGCTGATTTTTAGTTTTCCCAATTTATACGCCCATGAGTGGACGTGCCCTATGCTCCCTAAGCTGTGTGTTTTAGATGTTTCAGGACACACCGTACACTTCTCCAGAGTGGCTGTTGGCAATTTACATCCCGCCCCTCAGCGTAGCAAGGCTGCCATTTCTCCATGGCCTATCCTGCATTTCTGGTTTTGACACTTTTTGCAGCATGGCCCTTTTGACCGATGGGAAGCGAGACTACTTTGTAGCGCTGATTTGCCTTTCCAGGTTGCTTGGTTGGCCAAAAAGGGCGTATGCGTTTTTTCCTGAATATATTCAGGAAAAAACGCATACGCCCTTTTTGGCCAAGGGCATCATTGTCGACGTTTTGCGACTTTTCATGTGCTTTAAAGGCGATTCGAATCTACCTCCTGAAACCTGTTTCCTGCAATTCTGCCTTGCTTTCAAATCCTCTTCGTTGCCTTCCCTCAATATATTTGTGGACGAGAGTTATCATTTATAACTCTGCGGGTTTGTGAATGGCAGTGTCCCTGGGCTCCATTTTTCAACTCGCTTTTTTGGGAGCTGGCCGTAAGAGCGCGGGATTGCCTCAGGCCCTATTCTGCTTCTGGGCGGCAGGCTGAGCCTGTGGTTAATTCTTCTTCCTGATGGGAAAATAGAGTGACCTGTGCCTGTCCCAACACCTAGATCTAGTCTCTCATTGGTTGCCCCTCTTCCCGTTCATCCTCAGGACAAATTGCAACCTGTAGGGAACAGGAGGTTAAAGGTGCTGATTCTCCAAGTAGGGAGATTGCTAGTAACGTACCTGGAATGGCGAACCCGAGCACAAGGAGATGAGAAATGAGGTGCGTTTTAGAAACCTTTCAAAATCACACGGTGTACCATCTTCTGGGTTTCTCATGCATGTTTTCGATGTAGGAAGATGCCCTTGAACCTGGAGATTTGGGACCCATGGGATGGGTACCACGCAGTATTACTTTAAAGGGTCTGTGTTTGCTCACCCAACCTCACCCAACCTCTCAGCCCCAAGTGTGTCCACCCTTATGTCTCATCCAGCTGTGGGTCTAGATATGGTCAATCCAGGTTGCATCACAGCCTCTGAACGAGTTTTGTAAGAATTTCTCTCTCTTTCACTGTCTTTGTTTTACGGGTTTTTAAAAGTAATTTATTTTTATAATGGGGTTTAGCTGCTTTTCACGGCTGTGCTTATGTGGCTTTACACCCACTTGACTCACTTCCAGACAGATATCAATACATAGGTTTTAAGATTCTTACTAGTCACATATATTCTTGTGCGGTGAATAGGGGGTGTTGAGTCCAGTTCACTGAGCAAGGAGTCGGTCTTTTCTATTACATATTGGGTGTATGGAACGCTATCTGAGCCAATTTGAAACCCTTGTTTTATGCATCTCCCCACCTCACCTTTCCCGTTAAGCAGCCATAGTGTGTTTTCTAAACGTGTGACTCTGTTCTGTTTTGTAACTCAGTTCAAGTGTAGCGGTTTTTACATTCCCTCTATAAGTGATAGCTTATGATAAGTGTCTTTTTCTGTGTGACTTATTTCACTTAGAATCATCGTACCTAAGTCCACTCATCTTGCTTCTTCTAGCCTTATGATATTGATTTCATGTCTGCGTGATATTCCATTGTACATAAGGACCACAACTTCTTTATCCATTTTTCTCTTTCCTGGGATATTTAAGGTGTCATGAAGTGGAGGTTCTTGTCAACAGAGCAGCCCTAAACTTTGGGGTGCCTGTGTCTTGCTGATTTTTAGTTTTCCCAATTTATACGCCCATGAGTGGACGTGCCCTATGCTCCCTAAGCTGTGTGTTTTAGACGTTTCAGGACACACCGTACACTTCTCCAGAGTGGCTGTTGGCAATTTACATCTCGCCCCTCAGCGTAGCAAGGCTGCCATTTCTCCATGGCCTATCCTGCATTTCTGGTTTTGACACTTTTTGCAGCATGGCCCTTTTGACCGATGGGAAGTGAGACTACTTTGTAGCGCTGATTTGCCTTTCCAGGTTGCTTGGTTGGCCAAAAAGGGCGTATGCGTTTTTTCCTGAATATATTCAGGAAAAAACGCATACGCCCTTTTTGGCCAAGGGCATCATTGTCGACGTTTTGCGACTTTTCATGTGCTTTAAAGGCGATTCGAATCTACCTCCTGAAACCTGTTTCCTGCAATTCTGCCTTGCTTTCAAATCCTCTTCGTTGCCTTCCCTCAATATATTTGTGGACGAGAGTTATCATTTATAACTCTGCGGGTTTGTGAATGGCAGTGTCCCTGGGCTCTATTTTTCAACTCGCTTTTTTGGGAGCTGGCCGTAAGAGCGCGGGATTGCCTCAGGCCCTATTCTGCTTCTGGGCGGCAGGCTGAGCCTGTGGTTAATTCTTCTTCCTGATGGGAAAATAGAGTGACCTGTGCCTGTCCCAACACCTAGATCTAGTCTCTCATTGGTTGCCCCTCTTCCCGTTCATCCTCAGGACAAATTGCAACCTGTAGGGAACAGGAGGTTAAAGGTGCTGATTCTCCAAGTAGGGAGATTGCTAGTAACGTACCTGGAATGGCGAACCCGAGCACAAGGAGATGAGAAATGAGGTGCGTTTTAGAAACCTTTCAAAATCACACGGTGTACCATCTTCTGGGTTTCTCATGCATGTTTTCGATGTAGGAAGATGCCCTTGAACCTGGAGATTTGGGACCCATGGGATGGGTACCATGCAGTATTACTTTAAAGGGTCTGTGTTTGCTCACCCAACCTCACCCAACCTCTCAGCCCCAAGTGTGTCCACCCTTATGTCTCATCCAGCTGTGGGTCTAGATATGTTCAATCCAGGTTGCATCACAGCCTCTGAACGAATTTTGTAAGAATTTCTCTCTCTTTCACTGTCTTTGTTTTACGGGTTTTTAAAAGTAATTTATTTTTATAATGGGGTTTAGCTGCTTTTCACGGCTGTGTTTATGCGGCTTTACACCCACTTGACTCACTTCCAGACAGATATCAATACATAGGTTTTAAGATTCTTACTAGTCACATATATTCTTGTGCGGTGAATAGGGGGTGTTGAGTCCAGTTCACTGAGCAAGGAGTCGGTCTTTTCTATTACATATTGGGTGTATGGAACGGTATCTGAGCCAATTTGAAACCCTTGTTTTATGCATCACCCCACCTCACCTTTCCCGTTAAGCAGCCATAGTGTGTTTTCTAAACGTGTGACTCTGTTCTGTTTTGTAACTCAGTTCAAGTGTAGCGGTTTTTACATTCCCTCTATAAGTGATAGCTTATGATAAGTGTCTTTTTCTGTGTGACTTATTTCACTTAGAATCATCGTACCTAAGTCCACTCATCTTGCTTCTTCTAGCCTTATGATATTGATTTCATGTCTGCGTGATATTCCATTGTACATAAGGACCACAACTTCTTTATCCATTTTTCTCTTTCCTGGGATATTTAAGGTGTCATGAAGTGGAGGTTCTTGTCAACAGAGCAGCCCTAAACTTTGGGGTGCCTGTGTCTTGCTGATTTTTAGTTTTCCCAATTTATACGCCCATGAGTGGACGTGCCCTATGCTCCCTAAGCTGTGTGTTTTAGATGTTTCAGGACACACCGTACACTTCTTCAGAGTGGCTGTTGGCAATTTACATCCCGCCCATCAGCGTAGCAAGGCTGCCATTTCTCCATGGCCTGTCCTGCATTTCTGGTTTTGACACTTTTTGCAGCATGGCCCTTTTGACCGATGGGAAGCGAGACTACTTTGTAGCGCTGATTTGCCTTTCAAGGTTGCTTGGTTGGCCAAAAAGGGCGTATGCGTTTTTTCCTGAATATATTCAGGAAAAAACGCATACGTCCTTTTTGGCCAAGGGCATCATTGTCGACGTTTTGCGACTTTTCATGTGCTTTAAAGGCGATTCGAATCTACCTCCTGAAACCTGTTTCCTGCAATTCTGCCTTGCTTTCAAATCCTCTTCGTTGCCTTCCCTCAATATATTTGTGGACGAGAGTTATCATTTATAACTCTGCGGGTTTGTGAAAGGCAGTGTCCCTGGGCTCCATTTTGCAACTCGCTTTTTTGGGAGCTGGCCGCAAGAGCGCAGGATTGCCTCAGGCCCTATTCTGCTTCTGGGCGGCAGGCTGAGCCTGTGGTTAATTCTTCTTCCTGATGGGAAAATAGAGTGACCTGTGCCTGTCCCAACACCTAGATCTAGTCTCTCATTGGTTGCCCCTCTTCCCGTTCATCCTCAGGACAAATTGCAACCTGTAGGGAACAGGAGGTTAAAGGTGCTGATTCTCCAAGTAGGGAGATTGCTAGTAAAGTACCTGGAATGGCGAACCCGAGCACAAGGAGATGAGAAATGAGGTGCGTTTTAGAAACCTTTCAAAATCACACGGTGTACCATCTTCTGGGTTTCTCATGTATGTTTTCGATGGAGGAAGATGCCCTTGAACCTGGAGATTTGGGACCCATGGGATGCGTACCACGCAGTATTACTTTAAAGGTTGTGCGTTTGCTCACCCAACCTCACCCAACCTCTCAGCCCCAAGAGAGTCCACCCTTATGTCTCATCCAGCTGTGTGTCTAGATATGGTCAATCCAGGTTGCATCACAGCCCCTGACCGAATTTTGGAAGAATTTCTCTCTCTTTCACTGTCTTTGTTTTACGGGTTTTTAAAAGTAATTTATTTTTATAATGGTGTTTAGCGGCCTTTCACGGCTGTGTTGATGCGGCTTTACACCCACTTGACTCACTTCCAGAGAGATATCAATACATAGGTTTTACGATTCTTACTAGTCAGATATATTCTTGTGCGGTGAATAGGGGGTGTTGTGTCCAGTTCACTGAGCAAGGAGTAGGTCTTGTCTATTACATATTGGGTGTATGGAACGGTATGTGAGCGAATTTGAAACCCTTGTTTTATGCATCACCCCACCTCACCTTTCCCGTTAAGCAGCCATAGTGTGTTTTCTAAACGTGTGACTCTGTTCTGTTTTGTAATTCAGCTCAAGTGTAGCGGTTTTTACATTCCCTCTATAAGTGATAGCTTATGATAAGTGTCTTTTTCTGTGTGACTTAGTTCACTTAGAATCGTCGTTCCTAAATCCACTCATCTTGCTTCTACTAGCCTTATGACATTTATTTCATGTCTGAGTGATATTCCATTTTACATAAGGACCACAACTTCTTTATCCATTTTTTTCTTTCCTGGGATATTTAAGGTGTCATGAAGTGGAGGTTCTTGTGAACAGAGCAGCCCTAATCATTGGGGTGCCTGTGTCTTGCTGATTTTTAGTTTTCCCAATTTATACGACCATGAGTGGACGTGCCCTATGCTCCCTAAGCTGTGTTTTTTCGAAGTTTCAGGACACACCGTACACTTCTCCAGTGTGGCTGTTGGCAATTTACATCCCTCCCATCAGCGTAGCAAGGCTGCCATTTCTCCATGGCCTGTCCTGCATTTCTGGTTTTGAAAATTTTTGCAGCATGGCCCTTTTGACCGATGGGAAGCGAGACTACTTTGTAGCGCTGATTTGCCTTTCCAGGTTGTTTGGTTGGCCAAAAAGAGCGTATGCGTTTTTTCCTGAATATATTCAGGAAAAAACGCATACGCTCTTTTTGGCCAAGGTCATCATTGTCGACGTTTTGCCACCTTTCATGTGCTTTAAAGGCGATTCGAATCTACCTCCTGAAATCTGTTTCCTGCAATTCTGCCTTGCTTTCAAATCCTCTTCGTTGCCTTCCCTCAATATATTTTTGGACGAGAGTTATCATTTATAACTCAGCAGGTTTGTGAATTGCAGTGCCCCTGAGCTCCATTTTTCAACTGTCTTTTTTGGGAGCTGGCCGCAAACGCACGGGATTGCCTAAGGACCTATTCTGGTTCCCGGCGGTAGGCTGAGCCTGTGGTTAATTCTTCTTCCTGATGGGAAAATAGAGTGACCTGTGCCTGTCCCAACACCTAGATCTAGTCTCTCATTGGTTGCCCCTCTTCCCTTTCATCCTTAGGACAAATTGCAACCTGTACGGAACAGGAGGTTAAAGGTGCTGATTCTCCAAGTAGGGAGATTGCTAGTAAAGTAGCTGGAATGGCGAACCCGAACACAAGGAGATGAGAAATGAGGTGCGTTTTAGAAACCTTTCAAAATCACACAGTGTACCATCTTCTGGGTTTCTCATGCATGTTTTCGATGTAGGAAGATGCCCTTGAACCTGGAGATTTGGGACCCATGGGATGGGTACCACGCAGTATTACTTTAAAGGGTCTGTGTTTGCTCACCCAACCTCACCCAACCTCTCAGCCGCAAGTGTGTCCACCCTTATGACTCATCCAGCTTTGGGTCTAGATATGGTCAATCCAGGTTGCATCACAGCCTCTGAACGAATTTTGTAAGAATTTCTCTCTCTTTCACTGTCTTTGTTTTACGGGTTTTTAAAAGTAATTTATTTTTATAATGGGGTTTAGCTGCTTTTCACGGCTGTGTTTATGCGGATTTACACCCACTTGACTCACTTCCAGACAGATATCAATACATAGGTTTTAAGATTGTTACTAGTCACATATATTCTTGTGCGGTGAATAGGGGGTGTTGAGTCCAGTTCACTGAGCAAGGAGTAGGTCTTGTCTATTACATATTGGGTGTATGGAACGGTATCTGAGCGAATTTGAAACCCTTGTTTTATGCATCACCCCACCTCACCTTTCCCGTTAAGCAGCCATAGTGTGTTTTCTAAACGTGTGACTCTGTTCTGTTTTGTAACTCAGTTCAAGTGTAGCGGTTTTTACATTCCCTCTATAAGTGATAGCTTATGATAAGTGTCTTTTTCTGTGTTACTTATTTCACTTAGAATCATCGTACCTAAGTCCACTCATCTTGCTTCTTCTAGCCTTATGATATTGATTTCATGTCTGCGTGATATTCCATTGTACATAAGGACCACAACTTCTTTATCCATTTTTCTCTTTCCTGGGATATTTAAGGTGTCATGAAGTGGAGGTTCTTGTCAACAGAGCAGCCCTAAACTTTGGGGTGCCTGTGTCTTGCTGATTTTTAATTTTCCCAATTTATACGCCCATGAGTGGACGTGCCCTATGCTCCCTAAGCTGTGTGTTTTAGATGTTTCAGGACACACCGTACACTTCTCCAGAGTGGCTGTTGGCAATTTACATCCCGCCCCTCAGCGTAGCAAGGCTGCCATTTCTCCATGGCCTATCCTGCATTTCTGGTTTTGACACTTTTTGCAGCATGGCCCTTTTGACCGATGGGAAGCGAGACTACTTTGTAGCGCTGATTTGCCTTTCCAGGTTGCTTGGTTGGCCAAAAAGGGCGTATGCGTTTTTTCCTGAATATATTCAGGAAAAAACGCATACGCCCTTTTTGGCCAAGGGCATCATTGTCGACGTTTTGCGACTTTTCATGTGCTTTAAAGGCGATTCGAATCTACCTCCTGAAACCTGTTTCCTGCAATTCTGCCTTGCTTTCAAATCCTCTTCGTTGCCTTCCCTCAATATATTTGTGGACGAGAGTTATCATTTATAACTCTGCGGGTTTGTGAATGGCAGTGTCCCTGGGCTCCATTTTTCAACTCGCTTTTTTGGGAGCTGGCCGTAAGAGCGCGGGATTGCCTCAGGCCCTATTCTGCTTCTGGGCGGCAGGCTGAGCCTGTGGTTAATTCTTCTTCCTGATGGGAAAATAGAGTGACCTGTGCCTGTCCCAACACCTAGATCTAGTCTCTCATTGGTTGCCCCTCTTCCCGTTCATCCTCAGGACAAATTGCAACCTGTAGGGAACAGGAGGTTAAAGGTGCTGATTCTCCAAGTAGGGAGATTGCTAGTAACGTACCTGGAATGGCGAACCCGAGCACAAGGAGATGAGAAATGAGGTGCGTTTTAGAAACCTTTCAAAATCACACGGTGTACCATCTTCTGGGTTTCTCATGCATGTTTTCGATGTAGGAAGATGCCCTTGAACCAGGAGATTTGGGACCCATGGGATGGGTACCACGCAGTATTACTTTAAAGGGTCTGTGTTTGCTCACCCAACCTCACCCAACCTCTCAGCCCCAAGTGTGTCCACCCTTATGTCTCATCCAGCTGTGGGTCTAGATATGGTCAATCCAGGTTGCATCACAGCCTCTGAACGAGTTTTGTAAGAATTTCTCTCTCTTTCACTGTCTTTGTTTTACGGGTTTTTAAAAGTAATTTATTTTTATAATGGGGTTTAGCTGCTTTTCACGGCTGTGCTTATGTGGCTTTACACCCACTTGACTCACTTCCAGACAGATATCAATACATAGGTTTTAAGATTCTTACTAGTCACATATATTCTTGTGCGGTGAATAGGGGGTGTTGAGTCCAGTTCACTGAGCAATGAGTCGGTCTTTTCTATTACATATTGGGTGTATGGAACGGTATCTGAGCGAATTTGAAATCCTTGTTTTATGCATCACCCCACCTCACCTTTCCCATTAAGCAGCCATAGTGTGTTTTCTAAACGTGTGACTCTGTTCTGTTTTGTAATTCAGTTCAACTGTAGCGGTTTTTACATTCCCTCTATAAGTGATAGCTTATGATAAGTGTCTTTTTCTGTGTGACTTATTTCACTTAGAATCGTCGTACCTAAATCCACTCATCTTGCTTCTTCTAGCCTTATGATATTGATTTCATGTCTGCGTGATATTCCATTGTACATAAGGACCACAACTTCTTTATCCATTTTTCTCTTTCCTGGGATATTTAAGGTGTAATGAAGTGGAGGTTCTTGTCAACAGAGCAGCCCTAAACTTTGGGGTGCCTGTGTCTTGCTGATTTTTAGTTTTCCCAATTTATACGCCCATGAGTGGACGTGCCCTATGCTCCCTAAGCTGTGTGTTTTAGATGTTTCAGGACACACCGTACACTTCTTCAGAGTGGCTGTTGGCAATTTACATCCCGCCCATCAGCGTAGCAAGGCTGCCATTTCTCCATGGCCTGTCCTGCATTTCTGGTTTTGACACTTTTTGCAGCATGGCCCTTTTGACCGATGGGAAGCGAGACTACTTTGTAGCGCTGATTTGCCTTTCAAGGTTGCTTGGTTGGCCAAAAAGGGCGTATGCGTTTTTTCCTGAATATATTCAGGAAAAAACGCATACGCCCTTTTTGGCCAAGGGCATCATTGTCGACGTTTTGCGACTTTTCATGTGCTTTAAAGGCGATTCGAATCTACCTCCTGAAACCTGTTTCCTGCAATTCTGCCTTGCTTTCAAATCCTCTTCGTTGCCTTCCCTCAATATATTTGTGGACGAGAGTTATCATTTATAACTCTGCGGGTTTGTGAAAGGCAGTGTCCCTGGGCTCCATTTTGCAACTCGCTTTTTTGGGAGCTGGCCGCAAGAGCGCAGGATTGCCTCAGGCCCTATTCTGCTTCTGGGCGGCAGGCTGAGCCTGTGGTTAATTCTTCTTCCTGATGGGAAAATAGAGTGACCTGTGCCTGTCCCAACACCTAGATCTAGTCTCTCATTGGTTGCCCCTCTTCCCGTTCATCCTCAGGACAAATTGCAACCTGTAGGGAACAGGAGGTTAAAGGTGCTGATTCTCCAAGTAGGGAGATTGCTAGTAAAGTACCTGGAATGGCGAACCCGAGCACAAGGAGATGAGAAATGAGGTGCGTTTTAGAAACCTTTCAAAATCACACGGTGTACCATCTTCTGGGTTTCTCATGTATGTTTTCGATGGAGGAAGATGCCCTTGAACCTGGAGATTTGGGACCCATGGGATGCGTACCACGCAGTATTACTTTAAAGGTTGTGCGTTTGCTCACCCAACCTCACCCAACCTCTCAGCCCCAAGAGAGTCCACCCTTATGTCTCATCCAGCTGTGTGTCTAGATATGGTCAATCCAGGTTGCATCACAGCCCCTGACCGAATTTTGGAAGAATTTCTCTCTCTTTCACTGTCTTTGTTTTACGGGTTTTTAAAAGTAATTTATTTTTATAATGGTGTTTAGCGGCCTTTCACGGCTGTGTTGATGCGGCTTTACACCCACTTGACTCACTTCCAGAGAGATATCAATACATAGGTTTTACGATTCTTACTAGTCAGATATATTCTTGTGCGGTGAATAGGGGGTGTTGTGTCCAGTTCACTGAGCAAGGAGTAGGTCTTGTCTATTACATATTGGGTGTATGGAACGGTATGTGAGCGAATTTGAAACCCTTGTTTTATGCATCACCCCACCTCACCTTTCCCGTTAAGCAGCCATAGTGTGTTTTCTAAACGTGTGACTCTGTTCTGTTTTGTAATTCAGCTCAAGTGTAGCGGTTTTTACATTCCCTCTATAAGTGATAGCTTATGATAAGTGTCTTTTTCTGTGTGACTTAGTTCACTTAGAATCGTCGTTCCTAAATCCACTCATCTTGCTTCTACTAGCCTTATGACATTTATTTCATGTCTGAGTGATATTCCATTTTACATAAGGACCACAACTTCTTTATCCATTTTTTTCTTTCCTGGGATATTTAAGGTGTCATGAAGTGGAGGTTCTTGTGAACAGAGCAGCCCTAATCATTGGGGTGCCTGTGTCTTGCTGATTTTTAGTTTTCCCAATTTATACGACCATGAGTGGACGTGCCCTATGCTCCCTAAGCTGTGTTTTTTCGAAGTTTCAGGACACACCGTACACTTCTCCAGTGTGGCTGTTGGCAATTTACATCCCTCCCATCAGCGTAGCAAGGCTGCCATTTCTCCATGGCCTGTCCTGCATTTCTGGTTTTGAAAATTTTTGCAGCATGGCCCTTTTGACCGATGGGAAGCGAGACTACTTTGTAGCGCTGATTTGCCTTTCCAGGTTGTTTGGTTGGCCAAAAAGAGCGTATGCGTTTTTTCCTGAATATATTCAGGAAAAAACGCATACGCTCTTTTTGGCCAAGGTCATCATTGTCGACGTTTTGCCACCTTTCATGTGCTTTAAAGGCGATTCGAATCTACCTCCTGAAATCTGTTTCCTGCAATTCTGCCTTGCTTTCAAATCCTCTTCGTTGCCTTCCCTCAATATATTTTTGGACGAGAGTTATCATTTATAACTCAGCAGGTTTGTGAATTGCAGTGCCCCTGAGCTCCATTTTTCAACTGTCTTTTTTGGGAGCTGGCCGCAAACGCACGGGATTGCCTAAGGACCTATTCTGGTTCCCGGCGGTAGGCTGAGCCTGTGGTTAATTCTTCTTCCTGATGGGAAAATAGAGTGACCTGTGCCTGTCCCAACACCTAGATCTAGTCTCTCATTGGTTGCCCCTCTTCCCTTTCATCCTTAGGACAAATTGCAACCTGTACGGAACAGGAGGTTAAAGGTGCTGATTCTCCAAGTAGGGAGATTGCTAGTAAAGTAGCTGGAATGGCGAACCCGAACACAAGGAGATGAGAAATGAGGTGCGTTTTAGAAACCTTTCAAAATCACACGGTGTACCATCTTCTGGGTTTCTCATGCATGTTTTCGATGTAGGAAGATGCCCTTGAACCTGGAGATTTGGGACCCATGGGATGGGTACCACGCAGTATTACTTTAAAGGGTCTGTGTTTGCTCACCCAACCTCACCCAACCTCTCAGCCGCAAGTGTGTCCACCCTTATGACTCATCCAGCTTTGGGTCTAGATATGGTCAATCCAGGTTGCATCACAGCCTCTGAACGAATTTTGTAAGAATTTCTCTCTCTTTCACTGTCTTTGTTTTACGGGTTTTTAAAAGTAATTTATTTTTATAATGGGGTTTAGCTGCTTTTCACGGCTGTGTTTATGCGGATTTACACCCACTTGACTCACTTCCAGACAGATATCAATACATAGGTTTTAAGATTGTTACTAGTCACATATATTCTTGTGCGGTGAATAGGGGGTGTTGAGTCCAGTTCACTGAGCAAGGAGTAGGTCTTGTCTATTACATATTGGGTGTATGGAACGGTATCTGAGCGAATTTGAAACCCTTGTTTTATGCATCACCCCACCTCACCTTTCCCGTTAAGCAGCCATAGTGTGTTTTCTAAACGTGTGACTCTGTTCTGTTTTGTAACTCAGTTCAAGTGTAGCGGTTTTTACATTCCCTCTATAAGTGATAGCTTATGATAAGTGTCTTTTTCTGTGTTACTTATTTCACTTAGAATCATCGTACCTAAGTCCACTCATCTTGCTTCTTCTAGCCTTATGATATTGATTTCATGTCTGCGTGATATTCCATTGTACATAAGGACCACAACTTCTTTATCCATTTTTCTCTTTCCTGGGATATTTAAGGTGTCATGAAGTGGAGGTTCTTGTCAACAGAGCAGCCCTAAACTTTGGGGTGCCTGTGTCTTGCTGATTTTTAATTTTCCCAATTTATACGCCCATGAGTGGACGTGCCCTATGCTCCCTAAGCTGTGTGTTTTAGATGTTTCAGGACACACCGTACACTTCTCCAGAGTGGCTGTTGGCAATTTACATCCCGCCCCTCAGCGTAGCAAGGCTGCCATTTCTCCATGGCCTATCCTGCATTTCTGGTTTTGACACTTTTTGCAGCATGGCCCTTTTGACCGATGGGAAGCGAGACTACTTTGTAGCGCTGATTTGCCTTTCCAGGTTGCTTGGTTGGCCAAAAAGGGCGTATGCGTTTTTTCCTGAATATATTCAGGAAAAAACGCATACGCCCTTTTTGGCCAAGGGCATCATTGTCGACGTTTTGCGACTTTTCATGTGCTTTAAAGGCGATTCGAATCTACCTCCTGAAACCTGTTTCCTGCAATTCTGCCTTGCTTTCAAATCCTCTTCGTTGCCTTCCCTCAATATATTTGTGGACGAGAGTTATCATTTATAACTCTGCGGGTTTGTGAATGGCAGTGTCCCTGGGCTCCATTTTTCAACTCGCTTTTTTGGGAGCTGGCCGTAAGAGCGCGGGATTGCCTCAGGCCCTATTCTGCTTCTGGGCGGCAGGCTGAGCCTGTGGTTAATTCTTCTTCCTGATGGGAAAATAGAGTGACCTGTGCCTGTCCCAACACCTAGATCTAGTCTCTCATTGGTTGCCCCTCTTCCCGTTCATCCTCAGGACAAATTGCAACCTGTAGGGAACAGGAGGTTAAAGGTGCTGATTCTCCAAGTAGGGAGATTGCTAGTAACGTACCTGGAATGGCGAACCCGAGCACAAGGAGATGAGAAATGAGGTGCGTTTTAGAAACCTTTCAAAATCACACGGTGTACCATCTTCTGGGTTTCTCATGCATGTTTTCGATGTAGGAAGATGCCCTTGAACCAGGAGATTTGGGACCCATGGGATGGGTACCACGCAGTATTACTTTAAAGGGTCTGTGTTTGCTCACCCAACCTCACCCAACCTCTCAGCCCCAAGTGTGTCCACCCTTATGTCTCATCCAGCTGTGGGTCTAGATATGGTCAATCCAGGTTGCATCACAGCCTCTGAACGAGTTTTGTAAGAATTTCTCTCTCTTTCACTGTCTTTGTTTTACGGGTTTTTAAAAGTAATTTATTTTTATAATGGGGTTTAGCTGCTTTTCACGGCTGTGCTTATGTGGCTTTACACCCACTTGACTCACTTCCAGACAGATATCAATACATAGGTTTTAAGATTCTTACTAGTCACATATATTCTTGTGCGGTGAATAGGGGGTGTTGAGTCCAGTTCACTGAGCAATGAGTCGGTCTTTTCTATTACATATTGGGTGTATGGAACGGTATCTGAGCGAATTTGAAATCCTTGTTTTATGCATCACCCCACCTCACCTTTCCCATTAAGCAGCCATAGTGTGTTTTCTAAACGTGTGACTCTGTTCTGTTTTGTAATTCAGTTCAACTGTAGCGGTTTTTACATTCCCTCTATAAGTGATAGCTTATGATAAGTGTCTTTTTCTGTGTGACTTATTTCACTTAGAATCGTCGTACCTAAATCCACTCATCTTGCTTCTTCTAGCCTTATGATATTGATTTCATGTCTGCGTGATATTCCATTGTACATAAGGACCACAACTTCTTTATCCATTTTTCTCTTTCCTGGGATATTTAAGGTGTCATGAAGTGGAGGTTCTTGTCAACAGAGCAGCCCTAAACTTTGGGGTGCCTGTGTCTTGCTGATTTTTAGTTTTCCCAATTTATACGCCCATGAGTGGACGTGCCCTATGCTCCCTAAGCTGTGTGTTTTAGATGTTTCAGGACACACCGTACACTTCTTCAGAGTGGCTGTTGGCAATTTACATCCCGCCCCTCAGCGTAGCAAGGCTGCCATTTCTCCATGGCCTGTCCTGCATTTCTGGTTTTGACACTTTTTGCAGCATGGCCCTTTTGACCGATGGGAAGCGAGACTACTTTGTAGCGCTGATTTGCCTTTCAAGGTTGCTTGGTTGGCCAAAAAGGGCGTATGCGTTTTTTCCTGAATATATTCAGGAAAAAACGCATACGCCCTTTTTGGCCAAGGGCATCATTGTCGACGTTTTGCGACTTTTCATGTGCTTTAAAGGCGATTCGAATCTACCTCCTGAAACCTGTTTCCTGCAATTCTGCCTTGCTTTCAAATCCTCTTCGTTGCCTTCCCTCAATATATTTGTGGACGAGAGTTATCATTTATAACTCTGCGGGTTTGTGAAAGGCAGTGTCCCTGGGCTCCATTTTGCAACTCGCTTTTTTGGGAGCTGGCCGCAAGAGCGCAGGATTGCCTCAGGCCCTATTCTGCTTCTGGGCGGCAGGCTGAGCCTGTGGTTAATTCTTCTTCCTGATGGGAAAATAGAGTGACCTGTGCCTGTCCCAACACCTAGATCTAGTCTCTCATTGGTTGCCCCTCTTCCCGTTCATCCTCAGGACAAATTGCAACCTGTAGGGAACAGGAGGTTAAAGGTGCTGATTCTCCAAGTAGGGAGATTGCTAGTAAAGTACCTGGAATGGCGAACCCGAGCACAAGGAGATGAGAAATGAGGTGCGTTTTAGAAACCTTTCAAAATCACACGGTGTACCATCTTCTGGGTTTCTCATGTATGTTTTCGATGGAGGAAGATGCCCTTGAACCTGGAGATTTGGGACCCATGGGATGCGTACCACGCAGTATTACTTTAAAGGTTGTGCGTTTGCTCACCCAACCTCACCCAACCTCTCAGCCCCAAGAGTGTCCACCCTTATGTCTCATCCAGCTGTGTGTCTAGATATGGTCAATCCAGGTTGCATCACAGCCCCTGACCGAATTTTGTAAGAATTTCTCTCTCTTTCACTGTCTTTGTTTTACGGGTTTTTAAAAGTAATTTATTTTTATAATGGTGTTTAGCGGCCTTTCACGGCTGTGTTGATGCGGCTTTACACCCACTTGACTCACTTCCAGAGAGATATCAATACATAGGTTTTACGATTCTTACTAGTCAGATATATTCTTGTGCGGTGAATAGGGGGTGTTGTGTCCAGTTCACTGAGCAAGGAGTAGGTCTTGTCTATTACATATTGGGTGTATGGAACGGTATGTGAGCGAATTTGAAACCCTTGTTTTATGCATCACCCCACCTCACCTTTCCCGTTAAGCAGCCATAGTGTGTTTTCTAAACGTGTGACTCTGTTCTGTTTTGTAACTCAGTTCAAGTGTAGCGGTTTTTACATTCCCTCTATAAGTGATAGCTTATGATAAGTGTCTTTTTCTGTGTTACTTATTTCACTTAGAATCATCGTACCTAAGTCCACTCATCTTGCTTCTTCTAGCCTTATGATATTGATTTCATGTCTGCGTGATATTCCATTGTACATAAGGACCACAACTTCTTTATCCATTTTTCTCTTTCCTGGGATATTTAAGGTGTCATGAAGTGGAGGTTCTTGTCAACAGAGCAGCCCTAAACTTTGGGGTGCCTGTGTCTTGCTGATTTTTAGTTTTCCCAATTTATACGCCCATGAGTGGACGTGCCCTATGCTCCCTAAGCTGTGTGTTTTAGATGTTTCAGGACACACCGTACACTTCTCCAGAGTGGCTGTTGGCAATTTACATCCCGCCCCTCAGCGTAGCAAGGCTGCCATTTCTCCATGGCCTATCCTGCATTTCTGGTTTTGACACTTTTTGCAGCATGGCCCTTTTGACCGATGGGAAGCGAGACCTCTTTGTAGCGCTGATTTGCCTTTCCAGGTTGCTTGGTTGGCCAAAAAGGGCGTATGCGTTTTTTCCTGAATATATTCAGGAAAAAACGCATACGCCCTTTTTGGCCAAGGGCATCATTGTCGACGTTTTGCGACTTTTCATGTGCTTTAAAGGCGATTCGAATCTACCTCCTGAAACCTGTTTCCTGCAATTCTGCCTTGCTTTCAAATCCTCTTCGTTGCCTTCCCTCAATATATTTGTGGACGAGAGTTATCATTTATAACTCTGCGGGTTTGTGAATGGCAGTGTCCCTGGGCTCCATTTTTCAACTCGATTTTTGGGAGCTGGCCGTAAGAGCGCGGGATTGCCTCAGGCCCTATTCTGCTTCTGGGCGGCAGGCTGAGCCTGTGGTTAATTCTTCTTCCTGATGGGAAAATAGAGTGACCTGTGCCTGTCCCAACACCTAGATCTAGTCTCTCATTGGTTGCCCCTCTTCCCGTTCATCCTCAGGACAAATTGCAACCTGTAGGGAACAGGAGGTTAAAGGTGCTGATTCTCCAAGTAGGGAGATTGCTAGTAACGTACCTGGAATGGCGAACCCGAGCACAAGGAGATGAGAAATGAGGTGCGTTTTAGAAACCTTTCAAAATCACACGGTGTACCATCTTCTGGGTTTCTCATGCATGTTTTCGATGTAGGAAGATGCCCTTGAACCTGGAGATTTGGGACCCATGGGATGGGTACCACGCAGTATTACTTTAAAGGGTCTGTGTTTGCTCACCCAACCTCACCCAACCTCTCAGCCCCAAGTGTGTCCACCCTTATGTCTCATCCAGCTGTGGGTCTAGATATGGTCAATCCAGGTTGCATCACAGCCTCTGAACGAGTTTTGTAAGAATTTCTCTCTCTTTCACTGTCTTTGTTTTACGGGTTTTTAAAAGTAATTTATTTTTATAATGGGGTTTAGCTGCTTTTCACGGCTGTGCTTATGTGGCTTTACACCCACCTGACTCACTTCCAGACAGATATCAATACATAGGTTTTAAGATTCTTACTAGTCACATATATTCTTGTGCGGTGAATAGGGGGTGTTGAGTCCAGTTCACTGAGCAATGAGTCGGTCTTTTCTATTACATATTGGGTGTATGGAACGGTATCTGAGCGAATTTGAAACCCTTGTTTTATGCATCACCCCACCTCACCTTTCCCGTTAAGCAGCCATAGTGTGTTTTCTAAACGTGTGACTCTGTTCTGTTTTGTAACTCAGTTCAAGTGTAGCGGTTTTTACATTCCCTCTATAAGTGATAGCTTATGATAAGTGTCTTTTTCTGTGTTACTTATTTCACTTAGAATCATCGTACCTAAGTCCACTCATCTTGCTTCTTCTAGCCTTATGATATTGATTTCATGTCTGCGTGATATTCCATTGTACATAAGGACCACAACTTCTTTATCCATTTTTCTCTTTCCTGGGATATTTAAGGTGTCATGAAGTGGAGGTTCTTGTCAACAGAGCAGCCCTAAACTTTGGGGTGCCTGTGTCTTGCTGATTTTTAGTTTTCCCAATTTATACGCCCATGAGTGGACGTGCCCTATGCTCCCTAAGCTGTGTGTTTTAGATGTTTCAGGACACACCGTACACTTCTTCAGAGTGGCTGTTGGCAATTTACATCCCGCCCATCAGCGTAGCAAGGCTGCCATTTCTCCATGGCCTGTCCTGCATTTCTGGTTTTGACACTTTTTGCAGCATGGCCCTTTTGACCGATGGGAAGCGAGACTACTTTGTAGCGCTGATTTGCCTTTCCAGGTTGCTTGGTTGGCCAAAAAGGGCGTATGCGTTTTTTCCTGAATATATTCAGGAAAAAACGCATACGCCCTTTTTGGCCAAGGGCATCATTGTCGACGTTTTGCGACTTTTCATGTGCTTTAAAGGCGATTCGAATCTACCTCCTGAAACCTGTTTCCTGCAATTCTGCCTTGCTTTCAAATCCTCTTCATTGCCTTCCCTCAATATATTTGTGGACGAGAGTTATCATTTATAACTGCGGGTTTGTGAAAGGCAGTGTCCCTGGGCTCCATTTTGCAACTCGCTTTTTTGGGAGCTGGCCGCAAGAGCGCGGGATTGCCTCAGGCCCTATTCTGCTTCTGGGCGGCAGGCTGAGCCTGTGGTTAATTCTTCTTCCTGATGGGAAAATAGAGTGACCTGTGCCTGTCCCAACACCTAGATCTAGTCTCTCATTGGTTGCCCCTCTTCCCGTTCATCCTCAGGACAAATTGCAACCTGTAGGGAACAGGAGGTTAAAGGTGCTGATTCTCCAAGTAGGGAGATTGCTAGTAAAGTACCTGGAATGGCGAACCCGAGCACAAGGAGATGAGAAATGAGGTGCGTTTTAGAAACCTTTCAAAATCACACGGTGTACCATCTTCTGGGTTTCTCATGTATGTTTTCGATGTAGGAAGATGCCCTTGAACCTGGAGATTTGGGACCCATGGGATGGGTACCACGCAGTATTACTTTAAAGGGTCTGTGTTTGCTCACCCAACCTCACCCAACCTCTCAGCCCCAAGTGTGTCCACCCTTATGACTCATCCAGCTGTGGGTCTAGATATGGTCAATCCAGGTTGCATCACAGCCTCTGAACGAATTTTGTAAGAATTTCTCTCTCTTTCACTGTCTTTGTTTTACGGGTTTTTAAAAGTAATTTATTTTTATAATGGGGTTTAGCTGCTTTTCACGGCTGTGTTTATGCGGCTTTACACCCACTTGACTCACTTCCAGACAGATATCAATACATAGGTTTTAAGATTCTTACTAGTCACATATATTCTTGTGCGGTGAATAGGGGGTGTTGAGTCCAGTTCACTGAGCAATGAGTCGGTCGTTTCTATTACATATTGGGTGTATGGAACGGTATCTGAGCGAATTTGAAACCCTTGTTTTATGCATCACCCCACCTCACCTTTCCCGTTAAGCAGCCATAGTGTGTTTTCTAAACGTGTGACTCTGTTCTGTTTTGTAACTCAGTTCAAGTGTAGCGGTTTTTACATTCCCTCTATAAGTGATAGCTTATGATATGTGTCTTTTTCTGTGTGACTTATTTCACTTAGAATCATCGTACCTAAGTCCACTCATCTTGCTTCTTCTAGCCTTATGATATTGATTTCATGTCTGCGTGATATTCCATTGTACATAAGGACCACAAGTTCTTTATCCATTTTTCTCTTTCCTGGGATATTTAAGGTGTCATGAAGTGGAGGTTCTTGTCAACAGAGCAGCCCTAAACTTTGGGGTGCCTGTGTCTTGCTGATTTTTAGTTTTCCCAATTTATACGCCCATGAATGGACGTGCCCTATGCTCCCTAAGCTGTGTGTTTTAGATATTTCAGCACACACCGTACACTTCTCCAGAGTGGCTGTTGGCAATTTACATCCCGCCCCTCAGCGTAGCAAGGCTGCCATTTCTCCATGGCCTATCCTGCATTTCTGGTTTTGACACTTTTTGCAGCATGGCCCTTTTGACCGATGGGAAGCAAGACTACTTTGTAGCGCTGATTTGCCTTTCCAGGTTGCTTGGTTGGCCAAAAAGGGCGTATGCGTTTTTTCCTGAATATATTCAGGAAAAAACGCATACGCCCTTTTTGGCCAAGGGCATCATTGTCGACGTTTTGCGACTTTTCATGTGCTTTAAAGGCGATTCGAATCTACCTCCTGAAACCTGTTTCCTGCAATTCTGCCTTGCTTTCAAATCCTCTTCGTTGCCTTCCCTCAATATATTTGTGGACGAGAGTTATCATTTATAACTCTGCGGGTTTGTGAATGGCAGTGTCCCTGGGCTCCATTTTTCAACTCGCTTTTTTGGGAGCTGGCCATAAGAGCGCGGGATTGCCTCAGGCCCTATTCTGCTTCTGGGCGGCAGGCTGAGCCTGTGGTTAATTCTTCTTCCTGATGGGAAAATAGAGTGACCTGTGCCTGTCCCAACACCTAGATCTAGTCTCTCATTGGTTGCCCCTCTTCCCGTTCATCCTCAGGACAAATTGCAACCTGTAGGGAACAGGAGGTTAAAGGTGCTGATTCTCCAAGTAGGGAGATTGCTAGTAACGTACCTGGAATGGCGAACCCGAGCACAAGGAGATGAGAAATGAGGTGCGTTTTAGAAACCTTTCAAAATCACACGGTGTACCATTTTCTGGGTTTCTCATGCATGTTTTCGATGTAGGAAGATGCCCTTGAACCTGGAGATTTGGGACCCATGGGATGGGTACCACGCAGTATTACTTTAAAGGGTCTGTGTTTGCTCACCCAACCTCACCCAACCTCTCAGCCCCAAGTGTGTCCACCCTTATGTCTCATCCAGCTGTGGGTCTAGATATGTTCAATCCAGGTTGCATCACAGCCTCTGAACGAATTTTGTAAGAATTTCTCTCTCTTTCACTGTCTTTGTTTTACGGGTTTTTAAAAGTAATTTATTTTTATAATGGGGTTTAGCTGCTTTTCACGGCTGTGTTTATGCGGCTTTACACCCACTTGACTCACTTCCAGACAGATATCAATACATAGGTTTTAAGATTCTTACTAGTCACATATATTCTTGTGTGGTGTATAGGGGGTGTTGAGTCCAGTTCACTGAGCAAGGAGTCGGTCTTTTCTATTACATATTGGGTGTATGGAACGGTATGTGAGCGAATTTGAAACCCTTGTTTTATGCATCACCCCACCTCACCTTTCCCGTTAAGCAGCCATAGTGTGTTTTCTAAACGTGTGACTCTGTTCTGTTTTGTAACTCAGTTCAAGTGTAGCGGTTTTTACATTCACTCTATAAGTGATAGCTTATGATAAGTGTCTTTTTCTGTGTGACTTATTTCACTTAGAATCATCGTACCTAAGTCCACTCATCTTGCTTCTTCTAGCCTTATGATATTGATTTCATGTCTGCGTGATATTCCATTGTACATAAGGACCACAAGTTCTTTATCCATTTTTCTCTTTCCTGGGATATTTAAGGTGTCATGAAGTGGAGGTTCTTGTCAACAGAGCAGCCCTAAACTTTGGGGTGCCTGTGTCTTGCTGATTTTTAGTTTTCCCAATTTATACGCCCATGAGAGGACGTGCCCTATGCTCCCTAAGCTGTGTGTTTTAGATGTTTCAGGACACACCGTACACTTCTTCAGAGTGGCTGTTAGCAATTTACATCCCGCCCATCAGCGTAGCAAGGCTGCCATTTCTCCATGGCCTGTCCTGCATTTCTGGTTTTGACACTTTTTGCAGCATGGCCCTTTTGACCGATGGGAAGCGAGACTACTTTGTAGCGCTGATTTGCCTTTCCAGGTTGCTTGGTTGGCCAAAAAGGGCGTATGCGTTTTTTCCTGAATATATTCAGGAAAAAACGCATACGCCCTTTTTGGCCAAGGGCATCATTGTCGACGTTTTGCGACTTTTCATGTGCTTTAAAGGCGATTCGAATCTACCTCCTGAAACCTGTTTCCTGCAATTCTGCCTTGCTTTCAAATCCTCTTCATTGCCTTCCCTCAATATATTTGTGGACGAGAGTTATCATTTATAACTCTGCGGGTTTGTGAAAGGCAGTGTCCCTGGGCTCCATTTTGCAACTCGCTTTTTTGGGAGCTGGCCGCAAGAGCGCGGGATTGCCTCAGGCCCTATTCTGCTTCTGGGCGGCAGGCTGAGCCTGTGGTTAATTCTTCTTCCTGATGGGAAAATAGAGTGACCTGTGCCTGTCCCAACACCTAGATCTAGTCTCTCATTGGTTGCCCCTCTTCCCGTTCATCCTCAGGACAAATTGCAACCTGTAGGGAACAGGAGGTTAAAGGTGTTGATTCTCCAAGTAGGGAGATTGCTAGTAAAGTACCTGGAATGGCGAACCCGAGCACAAGGAGATGAGAAATGAGGTGCGTATTAGAAACCTTTCAAAATCACACGGTGTACCATCTTCTGGGTTTCTCATGTATGTTTTCGATGTAGGAAGATGCCCTTGAACCTGGAGATTTGGGACCCATGGGATGCGTACCACGCAGTATTACTTTAAAGGTTGTGCGTTTGCTCACCCAACCTCACCCAACCTCTCAGCCCCAAGAGTGTCCACCCTTATGTCTCATCCAGCTGTGTGTCTAGATATGGTCAATCCAGGTTGCATCACAGCCCCTGACCGAATTTTGGAAGAATTTCTCTCTCTTTCACTGTCTTTGTTTTACGGGTTTTTAAAAGTAATTTATTTTTATAATGGGGTTTAGCGGCCTTTCACGGCTGTGTTGATGCGGCTTTACACCCACTTGACTCACTTCCAGAGAGATATCAATACATAGGTTTTACGATTCTTACTAGTCAGATATATTCTTGTGCGGTGAATAGGGGGTGTTGTGTCCAGTTCACTGAGCAAGGAGTAGGTCTTGTCTATTACATATTGGGTGTATGGAACGGTATGTGAGCGAATTTGAAACCCTTGTTTTATGCATCACCCCACCTCACCTTTCCCGTTAAGCAGCCATAGTGTGTTTTCTAAACGTGTGACTCTGTTCTGTTTTGTAATTCAGTTCAAGTGTAGCGGTTTTTACATTCCCTCTATAAGTGATAGCTTATGATAAGTGTCTTTTTCTGTGTGACTTATTTCACTTAGAATCGTCGTTCCTAAATCCACTCATCTTGCTTCTACTAGCCTTATGACATTGATTTCATGTCTGAGTGATATTCCATTTTACATAAGGACCACAACTTCTTTATCCATTTTTTTCTTTCCTGGGATATTTAAGGTGTCATGAAGTGGAGGTTCTTGTCAACAGAGCAGCCCTAATCATTGGGGTGCCTGTGTCTTGCTGATTTTTAGTTTTCCCAATTTATACGACCATGAGTGGACGTGCCCTATGCTCCCTAAGCTGTGTTTTTTCGAAGTTTCAGGACACACCGTACACTTCTCCAGTGTGGCTGTTGGCAATTTACATCCCTCCCATCAGCGTAGCAAGGCTGCCATTTCTCCATGGCCTGTCCTGCATTTCTGGTTTTGAAAATTTTTGCAGCATGACCCTTTTGACCGATGGGAAGCGAGACTTCTTTGTAGCGCTGATTTGCCTTTCCAGGTTGCTTGGTTGGCCAAAAAGGGCGTATGCGTTTTTTCCTGAATATATTCAGGAAAAAACGCATACGCTCTTTTTGGCCAAGGTCATCATTGTCGACGTTTTGCCACCTTTCATGTGCTTTAAAGGCGATTCGAATCTACCTCCTGAAATCTGTTTCCTGCAATTCTGCCTTTCTTTCAAATCCTCTTCGTTGCCTTCCCTCAATATATTTTTGGACGAGAGTTATCATTTATAACTCAGCAGGTTTGTGAATTGCAGTGCCCCTGAGCTCCATTTTTCAACTGTCTTTTTTGGGAGCTGGCCGCAAACGCACGGGATTGCCTAAGGCCCTATTCTGGTTCCCGGCGGTAGGCTGAGCCTGTGGTTAATTCTTCTTCCTGATGGGAAAATAGAGTGACCTGTGCCTGTCCCAACACCTAGATCTAGTCTCTCATTGGTTGCCCCTCTTCCCTTTCATCCTCAGGACAAATTGCAACCTGTACGGAACAGGAGGTTAAAGGTGCTGATTCTCCAAGTAGGGAGATTGCTAGTAAAGTAGCTGGAATGGCGAACCCGAACACAAGGAGATGAGAAATGAGGTGCGTTTTAGAAACCTTTCAAAATCACATGGTGTACCATCTTCTGGGTTTCTCATGCATGTTTTCGATGTAGGAAGATGCCCTTGAACCTGGAGATTTGGGACCCATGGGATGGGTACCACGCAGTATTACTTTAAAGGGTCTGTGTTTGCTCACCCAACCTCTCCCAACCTCTCAGCCCCAAGTGTGTCCACCCTTATGACTCATCCAGCTTTGGGTCTAGATATGGTCAATCCAGGTTGCATCACAGCCTCTGAACGAATTTTGTAAGAATTTCTCTCTCTTTCACTGTCTTTGTTTTACGGGTTTTTAAAAGTAATTTATTTTTATAATGGGGTTTAGCTGCTTTTCACGGCTGTGTTTATGCGGCTTTACACCCACTTGACTCACTTCCAGACAGATATTAATACATAGGTTTTAAGATTCTTACTAGTCACATATATTCTTGTGCGGTGAATAGGGGGTGTTGAGTCCAGTTCACTGAGCAATGAGTCGGTCTTTTCTATTACATATTGGGTGTATGGAACGGTATCTGAGCGAATTTGAAACCCTTGTTTTATGCATCACCCCACCTCCCCTTTCCCGTTAAGCAGCCATAGTGTGTTTTCTAAACGTGTGACTCTGTTCTGTTTTGTAACTCAGTTCAAGTGTAGCGGTTTTTACATTCCCTCTATAAGTGATAGCTTATGATAAGTGTCTTTTTCTGTGTGACTTATTTCACGTAGAATCATCGTACCTAAGTCCACTCATCTTGCTTCTTCTAGCCTTATGATATTGATTTCATGTCTGCGTGATATTCCATTGTACATAAGGACCACAACTTCTTTATCCATTTTTCTCTTTCCTGGGATATTTAAGGTGTCATGAAGTGGAGGTTCTTGTCAACAGAGCAGCCCTAAACTTTGGGGTGCCTGTGTCTTGCTGATTTTTAGTTTTCCCAATTTATACGCCCATGAGTGGACGTGCCCTATGCTCCCTAAGCTGTGTGTTTTAGATGTTTCAGGACACACCGTACACTTCTTCAGAGTGGCTGTTGGCAATTTACATCCCGCCCATCAGCGTAGCAAGGCTGCCATTTCTCCATGGCCTGTCCTGCATTTCTGGTTTTGACACTTTTTGCAGCATGGCCCTTTTGACCGATGGGAAGCGAGACTACTTTGTAGCGCTGATTAGCCTTTCCAGGTTGCTTGGTTGGCCAAACAGGGCGTATGCGTTTTTTCCTGAATATATTCAGGAAAAAACGCATACGCCCTTTTTGGCCAAGGGCATCATTGTCGACGTTTTGCGACTTTTCATGTGCTTTAAAGGCGATTCGAATCTACCTCCTGAAACCTGTTTCCTGCAATTCTGCCTTGCTTTCAAATCCTCTTCGTTGCCTTCCCTCAATATATTTGTGGACGAGAGTTATCATTTATAACTCTGCGGGTTTGTGAAAGGCAGTGTCCCTGGGCTCCATTTTGCAACTCGCTTTTTTGGGAGCTGGCCGCAAGAGCGCGGGATTGCCTCAGGCCCTATTCTGCTTCTGGGCGGCAGGCTGAGCCTGTGGTTAATTCTTCTTCCTGATGGGAAAATAGAGTGACCTGTGCCTGTCCCAGCACCTAGATCTAGTCTCTCATTGGTTGCCCCTCTTCCCGTTCATCCTCAGGACAAATTGCAACCTGTAGGGAACAGGAGGTTAAAGGTGCTGATTCTCCAAGTAGGGAGATTGCTAGTAAAGTACCTGGAATGGCGAACCCGAGCACAAGGAGATGAGAAATGAGGTGCGTTTTAGAAACCTTTCAAAATCACACGGTGTACCATCTTCTGGGTTTCTCATGTATGTTTTCGATGTCGGAAGATGCCCTTGAACCTGGAGATTTGGGACCCATGGGATGCGTACCACGCAGTATTACTTTAAAGGTTCTGCGTTTGCTCACCCAACCTAACCAAACCTCTCAGCCCCAAGAGTGTCCACCGTTATGTCTCATCCAGCTGTGGGTCTAGATATGGTCAATCCAGGTTGCATCACAGCCCCTGAACGAATTTTGGAAGAATTTCTCTCTTTCACTGTCTTTGTTTTATGGGTTTTTAAAAGTAATTTATTTTTATAATGGGGTTTAGCTGCTTTTCACGGCTGTGTTTATGCGGCTTTACACCCAATTGCCTCACTTCCAGACAGATATCAATACATAGGTTTTAAGATTCTTACTAGTCACATATATTCTTGTGCCGTGAATAGGGGGTGTTGAGTCCAGTTCACTGAGCAAGGAGTAGGTCTTGTCTATTACATATTGGGTGTATGGAACGGTATCTGAGCGAATTTGAAACCCTTGTTTTATGCCTCACCCCACCTCACCTTTCCCGTTAAGCAGCCATAGTGTGTTTTCTAAACGTGTGACTCTGTTCTGTTTTGTAATTCAGTTCAAGTGTAGCGGTTTTTACATTCCCTCTATAAGTGATAGCTAATGATAAGTGTCTTTTTCTGTGTGACTTATTTCACTTAGAATCATCGTACCTAAATCCACTCATCTTGCTTCTAGTAGCCTTATGACATTGATTTCATGTCTGAGTGATATTCCATTGTACATAAGGACCACAACTTCTTTATCCATTTTTCTCTTTCCTGGGATATTTAAGGTGTCATGAAGTGGAGGTTCTTCTCAACAGAGCAGCCCTAAACTTTGGGGTGCCTGTGTCTTGCTGATTTTTAGTTTTCCCAATTTATACGCCCATGAGTGGACGTGCCCTATGCTCCCTAAGCTGTGTTTTTTCGATGTTTCAGGACACACCGTACACTTCTCCAGAGTGGCTGTTAGCAATTTACGTCCCGCCCATCAGCGTAGCAAGGCTGCCATTTCTCCATGGCCTGTCCTGCATTTCTGGTTTTGACACTTTTTGCAGCATGGCCCTTTTGACCGATGGGAAGCGAGACTTCTTTCTAGCGCTGATTTTCCTTTCCAGGTTGCTTGGTTGGCCAAACAGGGCGTATGCGTTTTTTCCTGAATATATTCAGGAAAAAACGCATACGCCCTGTTTGGCCAAGGACATCACTGTCGACGTTTTCCCACTTTTCATGTGCTTTAAAGGCGATTCGAATCTACCTCCTGAAACCTGTTTCCTGCAATTCTGCCTTGCTTTCAAATCCTCTTCGTTGCCTTCCCTCAATATATTTGTGGACGAGAGTTATCATTTATAACTCAGCGGGTTTGTGAAAGGCAGTGCCCCTGAGCTCCATTTTTCAACTGTCTTTTTTGGGAGCTGGCCGCAAAAGCACGGGATTGCCTCAGGCCCTATTCTGGTTCCGGGGTCAGGCTGAGCCTGTGGTTAATTCTTCTTCCTGATGGGAAAATAGAGTGACCTGTGCGTGTCCCCACACCTAGATCTAGTCTCTCATTGGTTGCCCCTCTTCCCTTTCACCCTCAGGACAAATTGCAACCTGTACGGAACAGGAGGTTAAAGGTGCTGATTCTCCAAGTAAGGAGATTGCTAGTAAAGTTGCTGGAATGGCGAACCCGAACACAAGGAGATGAGAAATGAGGTGCGTTTTAGAAACCTTTCAAAATCACACGGTGTACCATCTTCTGGGTTCCTCATGCATGTTTTCGATGTAGGAAGATGCCCTTGGACCTGCAGATTTGGGACCCATGGGGTGGGTACCAGGCAGTAGTACTTTAAAGGGTCTGTGTTTGCTCACCCAACCTCACCCAAACTTTCAGCCCCACGAGTGTCCACCCTTATGTCTCATCCAGCTGTGGGTCTAGATAAGGTCAATCCAGGTTGCATCACAGCCTCTGAACGAATTTTGTAAGAATTTCTCTCTCTTTCACTGTCTTTGTTTTACGGGTTTTTAAAAGTAATTTATTTTTATAATGGAGTTTAGCTGCTTTTCACGGCTGTGTTTATGCGGCTTTACACCCACTTGACTCACTGCCAGACAGATATCAATACATAGGTTTTAAGATTCTTACTAGTCACATATATTCTTGTGCGGTGAATAGGGGGTGTTGAGTCCAGTTCACTGAGCAAGGAGCAGGTGTTGTCTATTACATATTGGGTGTATGGAACGGTATCTGAGCGAATTTGAAACCCTTGTTTTATGCTTCACCCACCTCACCTTTCCCGTTAAGCAGCCATAGTGTGTTTTCTAAACGTGTGACTCTGTTCTGTTTTGTAATTCAGTTCAAGTGTAGCGGTTTTTACATTCCCTCTATAAGTGATAGCTTATGATAAGTGTCTTTTTCTGTGTGACTTATTTCACTTAGAATCATCTACCTAAATCCACTCATCTTGCTTCTACTAGCCTTAAGACATTGATTTCATGTCTGAGTGATATTCCATTGTACATAAGGACCACAACTTCTTTATCCATTTTTTTCTTTCCTGGGATATTTAAGGTGTCATGAAGTGGAGGTTCTTGTCAACAGAGCAGCCCTAAACTTTGGGGTGCCTGTGTCTTGCTGATTTTTAGTTTTCCCAATTTATACGCCCATGAGTGGACGTGCCCTATGCTCCCTAAGCTGTGGTTTTTCGATGTTTCAGGACACACCGTACACTTCTCCAGAGTGGCTGTTGGCAATTTACATCCCGCCCATCAGTGTAGCAAGGCTGCCATTTCTCCATGGCCTGTCCTGCATTTCTGGTTTTGACACTTTTTGCAGCATGGCCCTTTTGACCGATGGGAAGCGAGACTTCTTTGTAGCGCTGATTAGCCTTTCCAGGTTGCTTGGTTGGGCAAACAGGGCGTATGCGTTTTTTCCTGAATATATTCAGGAAAAAACGCATACGCCCTGTTTGGCCAAGGGCATCATTGTCGACATTTTGCCACTTTTCATGTGCTTTAAATGCGATTCGAATCTACCTCCTGAAACCTGTTTCCTGCAATTCTGCCTTGCTTTCAAATCCTCTTCGTTGCCTTCCCTCAATATATCTGTGGATGAGAGTTATCATTTATAGCTCTGCGGGTTTGTGAATTGCAGTGTCCCTGAGCTCCATTTTTCAACTGGCTTTTTTGCGAGCTGGCCGCAAAAGCGCGGGATTGCGTCAGGCCGTATTCTGCTTCTGGGCGGCAGGCTGAGCCTGTGGTTAATTCTTCTTCCTGATGGGAAAATAGAGTGACCTGTGCCTGTCCCAACACCTAGATCTAGTCTCTCATTGGTTGCCCCTCTTCCCGTTCATCCTCAGGACAATTTGCAACCTGTAGGGAACAGAAGCTTAAAGGTGCTGATTCTCCAAGTAGGGAGATTGCTAGTAAAGTAGCTGGAAAGGCGAACCCGAGCACAAGGAGATGAGAAATGAGGTGCGTATTAGAAACCTTTCAAAATCACACGGTGTACCATCTTCTGGGTTCCTCATGCATGTTTTCGATGTAGGAAGATGCCCTTGAACCTGGAGATTTGGGACCCATGGGGTGGGTACCAGGCAGTAGTACTTTAAAGGGTCTGCGTTTGCTCACCCAACCTCACCCAACCTTTCAGCCCCAAGAGTGTCCACCCTTATGTCTCATCCAGCTGTGGGTCTAGATATGGTCAATCCAGGTTGCATCACAGCCTCTGAACGAATTTTGTAAGAATTTCTCTCTCTTTCACTGTCTTTGTTTTACGGGTTTTTAAAAGTAATTTATTTTTATAATGGGGTTTAGCTGCTTTTCACGGCTGTGTTTATGCGGCTTTACACCCACTTGACTCACTTCCAGACAGATATCAATACATAGGTTTTCAGATTCTTACTAGTCACATATATTCTTGTGCGGTGAATAGGGGGTGTTGAGTCCAGTTCACTGAGCAAGGAGTAGGTATTGTCTATTACATATTGGGTGTATGGAACGGTATCTGTGCGAATTTGAAACCCTTGTTTTATGCATCACCCCACCTCACCTTTCCCGTTAAGCAGCCATAGTGTGTTTTCTAAACGTGTGACTCTGTTCTGTTTTGTAATTCAGTTCAAGTGTAGCGGTTTTTACATTCCCTCTATAAGTGATAGCTTATGATAAGTGTCTTTTTCTGTGTGACTTATTTCACTTAGAATCGTCGTACCTAAATCCACTCATCTTGCTTCTACTAGCCTTATGACATTGATTTCATGTCTGAGTGATATTCCATTGTACATAAGGACCACAACTTCTTTATCCATTTTTCTCTTTCCTGGGATATTTAAGGTGTCATGAAGTGGAGGTTCTTGTCAACAGAGCAGCCCCAAACTTTGGGGTGCCTGTGTCTTGCTGATTTTTAGTTTTCCCAATTTATACGCCCATGAGTGGACGTGCCCTATGCTCCCTAAGCTGTGTTTTTTCGATGTTTCAGGACACACCGTACACTTCTCCAGAGTGGCTGTTGGCAATTTACATCCCGGCCATCAGCTTATCAAGGCTGCCATTTCTCCATGGCCTGTCCTGCATTTCTGGTTTTGACACTTTTTGCAGCATGGCCCTTTTGACCGATGGGAAGCGAGACTTCTTTGTAGCGCTGATTAGCCTTTCCAGGTTGCTTGGTTGGCCAAACAGGGCGTATGCGTTTTTTCCTGAATATATTCAGGAAAAAACGCATACGCCCTGTTTGGCCAACGGCATCATTGTCGACGTTTTGCCACTTTTCATGTGCTTTAAAGGCGATTCGAATCTACCTCCTGAAACCTGTTTCCTGAAATTCTGCCTTGCTTTCAAATACTCTTCGTTGCCTTCCCTCAATATATCTGTTGATGAGAGTTATCATTTATAGCTCTGCGGGTTTGTGAATTGCAGTGTCCCTGAGCTCCATTTTTCAACTCGCTTTTTTGGGAGCTGGCCGCAAAAGGGCGTGATTGCCTCAGGCCCTATTCTGCATCTGGGCGGCAGGCTGAGCCTGTGGTTAATTCTTCTTCCTGATGGGAAAATAGAGTGACCTGTGCCTGTCCCAACACCTAGATCTAGTCTCTCATTGGTTGCCCCTCTTCCCGTTCATCCTCAGGACAAATTGCAACCTGTAGGGAACAGGAGCTTAAAGGTGCTGATTCTCCAAGTAGGGAGATTGCTAGTAAAGTAGCTGGAAAGGCGAACCCGAGCACAAGGAGATGAGAAATGAGGTGCGTATTAGAAACCTTTCAAAATCACACGGTGTACCATCTTCTGGGTTCCTCATGCATGTTTTCGATGTAGGAAGATGCCCTTGAACCTGGAGATTTGGGACCCATGGGGTGGGTACCAGGCAGTAGTACTTTAAAGGGTCTGCGTTTGCTCACCCAACCTCACCCAACCTTTCAGCCCCAAGAGTGTCCACCCTTATGTCTCATCCAGCTGTGCGTCTAGATATGGTCAATCCAGGTTGCATCACAGCCTCTGAACGAATTTTGTAAGAATTTCTCTCTCTTTCACTGTCTTTGTTTTACGGGTTTTTAAAAGTAATTTATTTTTATAATGGGGTTTAGCTGCTTTTCACGGCTGTGTTTATGTGGCTTTACACCCACTTGACTCACTTCCAGACAGATATCAATACATAGGTTTTAAGATTCTTACTAGTCACATATATTCTTGTGCAGTGAATAGGGGGTGTTGAGTCCAGTTCACTGAGCAAGCAGTAGGTCTTGTCTATTACATATTGGGTGTATGGAACGGTATCTGAGCGAATTTGAAACCCTTGTTTTATGCCTCACCCCACCTCACCTTTCCCGTTAAGCAGCCATAGTGTGTTTTCTAAACGTGTGACTCTGTTCTGATTTGTAATTCAGTTCAAGTGTAGCGGTTTTTACATTCCCTCTATAAGTGATAGCTTATGATAAGTGTCTTTTTCTGTGTGACTTATTTCACTTAGAATCGTCGTACCTAAATCCACTCATCTTGCTTCTACTAGCCTTATGACATTGATTTCATGTCTGAGTGATATTCCATTGTACATAAGGACCACAACTTCTTTATCCATTTTTCTCTTTCCTGGGATATTTAAGGTGTCATGAAGTGGAGGTTCTTGTCAACAGAGCAGCCCTAAACTTTGGGGTGCCTGTGCCTTGCTGATTTTTAGTTTTCCCAATTTATACGCCCATGAGTGGACGTGCCCTATGCTCCCTAAGCTGTGTTTTTTCGATGTTTCAGGACACACCGTACACTTCTCCAGAGTGGCTGTTGGCAATTTACATCCTGCCCATCAGCGTAGCAAGGCTGCCATTTCTCCATGGCCTGTCCTGCATTTCTGGTTTTGACACTTTTTGCAGCATGGCCCTTTTGACCGATGGGAAGCGAGACTTCTTTGTAGCGCTGATTAGCCTTTCCAGGTTGCTTGGTTGGCAAAAAAGGGCGTATGCGTTTTTTCCTGAATATATTCAGGAAAAAACGCATACGCCCTTTTTGGCCAAGGGCATCATTGTCGAAGTTTTGCCACTTTTCATGTGCTTTAAAGGCGATTCGAATCTACCTCCTGAAACCTGTTTCCTGCAATTCTGCCTTGCTTTCAAATCCTCTTCGTTGCCTTCCCTCAATATATCTGTGGATGAGAGTTATCATTTATAGCTCTGCGTGTTTGTGAATTGCAGTGTCCCTGAGCTCCATTTTTCAACTCGCTTTTTTGGGAGCTGGCCGCAAAAGGGCGGGATTGCCTCAGGCCCTATTCTGCTTCTGGGCGGCAGGCTGAGCCTGTGGTTAATTCTTCTTCCTGATGGGAAAATAGAGTGACCTGTGCCTGTCCCAACACCTAGATCTAGTCTCTCATTGGTTGCCCCTCTTCCCGTTCATCCTCAGGACAAATTGCAACCTGTAGGGAACAGGAGCTTAAAGGTGCTGATTCTCCAAGTAGGGAGATTGCTAGTAAAGTAGCTGGAAAGGCGAACCCGATCACAAGGAGATGAGAAATCAGGTGCGTATTAGAAACCTTTCAAAATCACACGGTGTACCATCTTCTGGGTTTCTCATGCATGTTTTTGATGTAGGAAGATGTCCTTGAACCTGGAGATTTGGGACCCATGGGATGGGTACCAGGCAGTATTACTTTAAAGGGTCTGCGTTTGCTCACCAAACCTCACCCAAACTTTCAGCCCCAAGAGTGTCCACCCTTATGTCTCATCCAGCTGTGGGTCTAGATATGGTCAATCCAGGTTGCATCACAGCCTCTGAAAGAATTCTGTAAGAATTTCTCTCTCTTTCACTGTCTTTGTTTTACGGGTTTTTAAAAGTAATTTATTTTTATAATGGGGTTCAGCTGCTTTTCACGGCTGTGTTTATGCGGCTTTACACCCACTTGACTCACTTCCAGACAGATATCAATACATAGGTTTTAATATTCTTACTAGTCACATATATTCTTGTGCGGTGAATAGGGGGTGTTGAGTCCAGTTCACTGAGCAAGGAGTAGGTCTTGTCTATTACATATTGGGTGTATGGAACGGTATCTGAGCGAATTTGAAATCCTTGTTTTATGCATCACCCCACCTCACCTTTCCCATTAAGCAGCCATAGTGTGTTTTCTAAACGTGTGACTCTGTTCTGTTTTGTAATTCAGTTCAAGTGTAGCGGTTTTTACATTCCCTCTATAAGTGATAGCTTATGATAAGTGTCTTTTTCTGTGTGACTTATTTCACGTAGAATCATCGTACCTAAATCCACTCATCTTGCTTCTACTAGCCTTATGACATTGATTTCATGTCTGAGTGATATTCCATTGTACATAAGGACCACAACTTCTTTATCCATTTTTCTCTTTCCTGGGATATTTAAGGTGTCATGAAGTGGAGGTTCTTGTCAACAGAGCAGCCCTAAACTTTGGGGTGCCTGTGTCTTGCTGATTTTTAGTTTTCCCAATTTATACGCCCATGAGTGGACGTGCCCTATGCTCCCTAAGCTGTGTTTTTTCGATGTTTCAGGACACACCGTACACTTCTCCAGAGTGGCTGTTGGCAATTTACATCCCGCCCATCAGCGTATCACGGCTGCCATTTCTCCATGGCCTGTCCTGCATTTCTGGTTTTGACACTTTTTGCAGCATGGCCCTTTTGACCGATGGGAAGCGAGACTTCTTTGTAGCGCTGATTAGCCTTTCCAGGTTGCTTGGTTGGCCAAACAGGGCGTATGCGTTTTTTCCTGAATATATTCAGGAAAAAACGCATACGCCCTGTTTGGCCAACGGCATCATTGTCGACGTTTTGCCACTTTTCATGTGCTTTAAAGGCGATTCGAATCTACCTCCTGAAACCTGTTTCCTGCAATTCTGCCTTGCTTTCAAATCCTCTTCGTTGCCTTCCCTCAATATATCTGTTGATGAGAGTTATCATTTATAGCTCTGCGGGTTTGTGAATTGCAGTGTCCCTGAGCTCCATTTTTCAACTGGCTTTTTTGGGAGCTGGCCGCAAAAGCGAGGGATTGCCTCAGGCCCTATTCTGCTTCTGGGCGGCAGGCTGAGCCTGTGGTTAATTCTTCTTCCCGATGGGAAAATAGAGTGACCTCTGCCTGTCCCAACACCTAGATCTAGTCTCTCATTGGTTGCCCCTCTTCCCGTTCATCCTCAGGACAAATTGCAACCTTTAGGGAACAGGAGCTTAAAGGTGCTGATTCTCCAAGTAGGGAGATTGCTAGTAAAGTAGCTGGAAAGGCGAACCCGAGCACAAGGAGATGAGAAATGAGGTGCGTATTAGAAACCTTTCAAAATCACACGGTGTACCATCTTCTGGGTTTCTCATGCATGTTTTCGATGTAGGAAGATGCCCTTGAACCTGGAGATTTGGGACCCATGGGATGGGTACCAGGCAGTATTACTTTAAAGGGTCTGCTTTTGCTCACCCAACCTCACCCAAACTTTCAGCCCCAAGAGTGCCCACCCTTATGTCTCATCCAGCTGTGGGTCTAGATATGGTCAATCCAGGTTGCATCACAGCCTCTGAACGAATTTTGTAAGAATTTCTCTCTCTTTCACTGTCTTTGTTTTACGGGTTTTTAAAAGTAATTTATTTTTATAATGGGGTTTAGCTGCTTTTCACGGCTGTGTTTATGCGGCTTTACACCCACTTGACTCACTTCCAGACAGATATCAATACATAGGTTTTAAGATTCTTACTAGTCACATATATTCTTGTGCGGTGAATAGGGGGTGTTGAGTCCAGTTCACTGAGCAAGGAGTAGGTATTGTCTATTACATATTGGGTGTATGGAACGGTATCTGTGCGAATTTGAAACCCTTGTTTTATGCATCACCCCACCTCACCTTTCCCGTTAAGCAGCCATAGTGTGTTTTCTAAACGTGTGACTCTGTTCTGTTTTGTAATTCAGTTCAAGTGTAGCGGTTTTTACATTCCCTCTATAAGTGATAGCTTATGATAAGTGTCTTTTTCTGTGTGACTTATTTCACGTAGAATCATCGTACCTAAATCCACTCATCTTGCTTCTACTAGCCTTATGACATTGATTTCATGTCTGAGTGATATTCCATTGTACATAAGGACCACAACTTCTTTATCCATTTTTCTCTTTCCTGGGATATATAAGGTGTCATGAAGTGGAGGTTCTTGTCAACAGAGCAGCCCTAAACTTTGGGGTGCCTGTGTCTTGCTGATTTTTAGTTTTCCCAATTTATACGCCCATGAGTGGACGTGCCCTATGCTCCCTAAGCTGTGTTTTTTCAATGTTTTAGAACACACCGTGCACTTCTCCAGAGTGGCTGTTGGCAATTTACATCCCGCCCGTCAGCGTAGCAAGGCTGCCATTTCTCCATTGCCTGTCCTGCATTTCTGGTTTTGACACTTTTTGCAGCATGGCCGTTTTGACCGTTGGGAAGCGAGACTTCTTTGTAGCGCTGATTAGCCTTTCCAGGTTGCTTGGTTGGCCAAACAGGGCATATGCGTTTTTTCCTGAATATATTCAGGAAAAAACGCATACGCCCTGTTTGGCCAAGGGCATCATTGTCGATGTTTTGCCACTTTTCATGTGTTTAAAGGCGATTCGAATCTACCTCCTGAAACATGTTTCCTGCAATTCTGCCTTGCTTTCAAATCCTCTTCGTTGCCTTCCCTCAATATATCTGTGGATGAGAGTTATCATTTATAGCTCTGCGGGTTTGTGAATTGCAGTGTCCCTGAGCTCCATTTTTCAACTGGCTTTTTTGGGAGCTGGCCCCAAAAGCGCGGGATTGCCTCAGGCCCTATTCTGCTTCTGGGCGGCAGGCTGAGCCTGTGGTTAATTCTTCTTCCCGATGGGAAAATAGAGTGACCTCTGCCTGTCCCAACACCTAGATCTAGTCTCTCATTGGTTGCCCCTCTTCCCGTTCATCCTCAGGACAAATTGCAACCTGTAGGGAACAGGAGCTTAAAGGTGCTGATTCTCCAAGTAGGGAGATTGCTAGTAAAGTAGCTGGAAAGGCGAACCCGAGCACAAGGAGATGAGAAATGAGGTGCGTATTAGAAACCTTTCAAAATCACACGGTGTACCATCTTCTGGGTTTCTCATGCATGTTTTCGATGTAGGAAGATGCCCTTGAACCTGGAGATTTGGGACCCATGGGATGGGTACCAGGCAGTATTACTTTAAAGGGTCTGCTTTTGCTCACCCAACCTCACCCAAACTTTCAGCCCCAAGAGTGCCCACCCTTATGTCTCATCCAGCTGTGGGTCTAGATATGGTCAATCCAGGTTGCATCACAGCCTCTGAACGAATTTTGTAAGAATTTCTCTCTCTTTCACTGTCTTTGTTTTACGGGTTTTTAAAAGTAATTTATTTTTATAATGGGGTTTAGCTGCTTTTCACGGCTGTGTTTATGCGGCTTTACACCCACTTGACTCACTTCCAGACAGATATCAATACATAGGTTTTAAGATTCTTACTAGTCACATATATTCTTGTGCGGTGAATAGGGGGTGTTGAGTCCAGTTCACTGAGCAAGGAGTAGGTATTGTCTATTACATATTGGGTGTATGGAACGGTATCTGTGCGAATTTGAAACCCTTGTTTTATGCATCACCCCACCTCACCTTTCCCGTTAAGCAGCCATAGTGTGTTTTCTAAACGTGTGACTCTGTTCTGTTTTGTAATTCAGTTCAAGTGTAGCGGTTTTTACATTCCCTCTATAAGTGATAGCTTATGATAAGTGTCTTTTTCTGTGTGACTTATTTCACTTAGAATCGTCGTACCTAAATCCACTCATCTTGCTTCTACTAGCCTTATGACATTGATTTCATGTCTGAGTGATATTCCATTGTACATAAGGACCACAACTTCTTTATCCATTTTTCTCTTTCCTGGGATATTTAAGGTGTCATGAAGTGGAGGTTCTTGTCAACAGAGCAGCCCTAAACTTTGGGGTGCCTGTGTCTTGCTGATTTTTAGTTTTCCCAATTTATACGCCCATGAGTGGACGTGCCCTATGCTCCATAAGCTGTGTTTTTTCGATGTTTCAGGACACACCGTACACTTCTCCAGAGTGGCTGTTGGCAATTTACATCCCGCCCATCAGCGTAGCAAGGCTGCCATTTCTCCATGGCCTGTCCTGCATTTCTGGTTTTGACACTTTTTGCAGCATGGCCCTTTTGACCGATGGGAAGCGAGACTTCTTTGTAGCGCTGATTAGCCTTTCCAGGTTGCTTGGTTGGCCAAACAGGGCGTATGCGTTTTTTCCTGAATATATTCAGGAAAAAACGCATACGCCCTGTTTGGCCAAGGGCATCATTGTCGACATTTTGCCACTTTTCATGTGCTTTAAAGGCGATTCGAATCTACCTCCTGAAACCTGTTTCCTGCAATTCTGCCTTGCTTTCAAATCCTCTTCGTTGCCTTCCCTCAATATATCTGTGGATGAGAGTTATCATTTATAGCTCTGCGGGTTTGTGAATTGCAGTGTCCCTGAGCTCCATTTTTCAACTCGCTTTTTTGGGAGCTGGCCGCAAAAGGGCGGGATTGCCTCAGGCCCTATTCTGCATCTGGGCGGCAGGCTGAGCCTGTGGTTAATTCTTCTTCCTGATGGGAAAATAGAGTGACCTGTGCCTGTCCCAACACCTAGATCTAGTCTCTCATTGGTTGCCCCTCTTCCCGTTCATCCTCAGGACAAATTGCAACCTGTAGGGAACAGAAGCTTAAAGGTGCTGATTCTCCAAGTAGGGAGATTGCTAGTAAAGTAGCTGGAAAGGCGAACCCGAGCACAAGGAGATGAGAAATCAGGTGCGTATTAGAAACCTTTAAAAATCACACGGTGTACCATCTTCTGGGTTTCTCATGCATGTTTTCGATGTAGGAAGATGCCCTTGAACCTGGAGATTTGGGACCCATGGGATGGGTACCAGGCAGTATTACTTTAAAGGGTCTGCGTTTGCTCACCCAACCTCACCCAAACTTTCAGCCCCAAGAGTGCCCACCCTTATGTCTCATCCAGCTGTGGGTCTAGATATGGTCAATCCAGGTTGCATCACAGCCTCTGAACGAATTTTGTAAGAATTTCTCTCTTTTTCACTGTCTTTGTTTTACGGGTTTTTAAAAGTAATTTATTTTTATAATGGGGTTTAGCTGCTTTTCACGGCTGTGTTTATGTGGCTTTACACCCACTTGACTCACTTCCAGACAGATATCAATACGTAGGTTTTAAGATTCTTACTAGTCACATATATTCTTGTGCAGTGAATAGGGGGTGTTGAGTCCAGTTCACTGAGCAAGCAGTAGGTCTTGTCTATTACATATTGGGTGTGTGGAACGGTATCTGAGCGAATTTGAAACCCTTGTTTTATGCCTCACCCCACCTCACCTTTCCCGTTAAGCAGCCATAGTGTGTTTTCTAAACGTGTGACTCTGTTCTGATTTGTAATTCAGTTCAAGTGTAGCCGTTTTTACATTCCCTCTATAAGTGATAGCTTATGATAAGTGTCTTTTTCTGTGTGACTTATTTCACTTAGAATCGTCGTACCTAAATCCACTCATCTTGCTTCTACTAGCCTTATGACATTGATTTCATGTCTGAGTGATATTCCATTGTACATAAGGACCACAACTTCTTTATCCATTTTTCTCTTTCCTGGGATATTTAAGGTGTCATGAAATGGAGGTTCTTGTCAACAGAGCAGCCCTAAACTTTGGGGTGCCTGTGTCTTGCTGATTTTTAGTTTTCCCAATTTATACGCCCATGAGTGGACGTGCCCTATGCTCCCTAAGCTGTGTTTTTTCGATGTTTCAGGACACACCGTACACTTCTCCAGAGTGGCTGTTGGCAATTTACATCCCGCCCATCAGCGTAGCTAGGCTGCCATTTCTCCATGGCCTGTCCTGCATTTCTGGTTTTGACACTTTTTGCAGCATGGCCCTTTTGACCGATGGGAAGCGAGCCTTCTTTGTAGCGCTGATTTGCCTTTCCAGGTTGCTTGGTTGGCAAAAAAGGGCGTATGCGTTTTTTCTTGAATATATTCAGGAAAAAACGCATACGCCCTTTTTGGCCAAGGGCATCATTGTCGAAGTTTTGCCACTTTTCATGTGCTTTAAAGGCGATTCGAATCTACCTCCTGAAACCTGTTTCCTGCAATTCTGCCTTGCTTTCAAATCCTCTTCGTTGCCTTCCCTCAATATATCTGTGGATGAGAGTTATCATTTATAGCTCTGCGTGTTTGTGAATTGCAGTGTCCCTGAGCTCCATTTTTCAACTGGCTTTTTTGGGAGCTGGGCGCAAAAGGGCGGGATTGCCTCAGGCCCTATTCTGCTTCTGGGCGGCAGGCTGAGCCTGTGGTTAATTCTTCTTCCCGATGGGAAAATAGAGTGACCTCTGCCTGTCCCAACACCTAGATCTAGTCTCTCATTGGTTGCCCCTCTTCCCGTTCATCCTCAGGACAAATTGCAACCTGTAGGGAACAGGAGGTTAAAGGTGCTGATTCTCCAAGTAGGGAGATTGCTAGTAAAGTAGCTGGAAAGGCGAACCCGAGCACAAGGAGATGAGAAATGAGGTGCGTATTAGAAACCTTTCAAAATCACACGGTGTACCATCTTCTGGGTTTCTCATGCATGTTTTCGATGTAGGAAGATGCCCTTGAACCTGGAGATTTGGGACCCATGGGATGGGTACCAGGCAGTATTACTTTAAAGGGTCTGCTTTTGCTCACCCAACCTCACCCAAACTTTCAGCCCCAAGAGTGCCCACCCTTATGTCTCATCCAGCTGTGGGTCTAGATATGGTCAATCCAGGTTGCATCACAGCCTCTGAACGAATTTTGTAAGAATTTCTCTCTCTTTCACTGTCTTTGTTTTACGGGTTTTTAAAAGTAATTTATTTTTATAATGGGGTTTAGCTGCTTTTCACGGCTGTGTTTATGTGGCTTTACACCCACTTGACTCACTTCCAGACAGATATCAATACATAGGTTTTAAGATTCTTACTAGTCACATATATTCTTGTGCAGTGAATAGGGGGTGTTGAGCCCAGTTCACTGAGCAAGCAGTAGGTCTTGTCTATTACATATTGGGTGTATGGAACGGTATCTGAGCGAATTTGAAACCCTTGTTTTATGCCTCACCCCACCTCACCTTTCCCGTTAAGCAGCCATAGTGTGTTTTCTAAACGTGTGACTCTGTTCTGATTTGTAATTCAGTTCAAGTGTAGCGGTTTTTACATTCCCTCTATACGTGATAGCTTATGATATGTGTCTTTTTCTGTGTGACTTATTTCACTTAGAATCGTCGTACCTAAATCCACTCATCTTGCTTCTACTAGCCTTATGACATTGATTTCATGTCTGAGTGATATTCCATTGTACATAAGGACCACAACTTCTTTATCCATTTTTCTCTTTCCTGGGATATTTAAGGTGTCATGAAGTGGAGGTTCTTGTCAACAGAGCAGCCCTAAACTTTGGGGTGCCTGTGTCTTGCTGATTTTTAGTTTTCCCAATTTATACGCCCATGAGTGGACATGCCCTATGCTCCCTAAGCTGTGTTTTTTCGATGTTTCAGGACACACCGTACACTTCTCCAGAGTGGCTGTTGGCAATTTACATCCCGCCCATCAGCGTAGCAAGGCTGCCATTTCTCCATGGCCTGTCCTGCATTTCTGGTTTTGACACTTTTTGCAGCATGGCCGTTTTGACCGTTGGGAAGCGAGACTTCTTTGTAGCGCTGATTAGCCTTTCCAGGTTGCTTGGTTGGCCAAACAGGGCGTATGCGTTTTTTCCTGAATATATTCAGGAAAAAACGCCTACGCCCTGTTTGGCCAAGGGCATCATTGTCGATGTTTTGCCACTTTTCATGTGCTTTAAAGGCGATTCGAATCTACCTCCTGAAACATGTTTCCTGCAATTCTGCCTTGTTTTCAAATCCTCTTCGTTGCCTTCCCTCAATATATCTGTGGATGAGAGTTATCATTTATAGCTCTGCGGGTTTGTGAATTGCAGTGTCCCTGAGCTCCATTTTTCAACTGGCTTTTTTGGGAGCTGGCCGCAAAAGCGCGGGATTGCCTCAGGCCCTATTCTGCTTCTGGGCGGCAGGCTGAGCCTGTGGTTAATTCTTCTTCCCGATGGGAAAATAGAGTGACATCTGCCTGTCCCAACACCTAGATCTAGTCTCTCATTGGTTGCCCCTCTTCCCGTTCATCCTCAGGACAAATTGCAACCTGTAGGGAACAGGAGCTTAAAGGTGCTGATTCTCCAAGTAGGGAGATTGCTAGTAAAGTACCTGGAAAGGCGAACCCGAGCACAAGGAGATGAGAAATGAGGTGCGTATTAGAAACCTTTCAAAATCACACGGTGTACCATCTTCTGGGTTCCTCATGAATGTTTTCGATGTAGGAAGATGCCCTTGGACCTGCAGATTTGGGACCCATGGGGTGGGTACCAGGCAGTAGTACTTTAAAGGGTCTGTGTTTGCTCACCCAACCTCACCCAACCTTTCAGCCCCAAGAGTGTCCACCCTTATGTCTCATCCAGCTGTGGGTCTAGATAAGGTCAATCCAGGTTGCATCACAGCCTCTGAACGAATTTTGTAAGAATTTCTCTCTCTTTCACTGTCTTTGTTTTACGGGTTTTTAAAAGTAATTTATTTTTATAATGGGGTTTAGCTGCTTTTCACGGCTGTGTTTATGCGGCTTTACACCCACTTGACTCACTGCCAGACAGATATCAATACATAGGTTTTAAGATTCTTACTAGTCACATATATTCTTGTGCGGTGAATAGGGGGTGTTGAGTCCAGTTCACTGAGCAAGGAGCAGGTGTTGTCTATTACATATTGGGTGTATGGAACGATATCTGAGCGAATTTGAAACCCTTGTTTTATGCCTCACCCCACCTCACCTTTGCCGTTAAGCAGCCATAGTGTGTTTTCTAAACGTGTGACTCTGTTCTGTTTTGTAATTCAGTTCAAGTGTAGCGGTTTTTACATTCCCTCTATAAGTGATAGCTTATGATAAGTGTCTTTTTCTGTGTGACTTATTTCACTTAGAATCATCGTACCTAAATCCACTCATCGTGCTTCTACTAGCCTTAAGACATTGATTTCATGTCTGAGTGATATTCCATTGTACATAAGGACCACAACTTCTTTATCCATTTTTTTCTTTCCTGGGATATTTAAGGTGTCATGAAGTGGAGGTTCTTGTCAACAGAGCAGCCCTAAACTTTGGGGTGCCTGTGTCTTGCTGATTTTTATTTTTCCCAATTTATACGCCCATGAGTGGACGTGCCCTATGCTCCCTAAGCTGTGGTTTTTCGATGTTTCAGGACACACCGTACACGTCTCCAGAGTGGCTGTTGGCAATTTACATCCCGCCCATCAGTGTAGCAAGGCTGCCATTTCTCCATGGCCTGTCCTGCATTTCTGGATTTGACACTTTTTGCAGCATGGCCCTTTTGACCGATGGGAAGCGAGACTTCTTTGTAGCGCTGATTAGCCTTTCCAGGTTGCTTGGTTGGCCAAACAGGGCGTATGCGTTTTTTCCTGAATATATTCAGGAAAAAACGCATACGCCCTGTTTGGCCAAGGGCATCATTGTCGACATTTTGCCACTTTTCATGTGCTTTAAAGGCGATTCGAATCTACCTCCTGAAACCTGTTTCCTGCAATTCTGCCTTGCTTTCAAATTCTCTTCGTTGCCTTCCCTCAATATATCTGTGGATGAGAGTTATCATTTATAGCTCTGCGGGTTTGTGAATTGCAGTGTCCCTGAGCTCCATTTTTCAACTGGCTTTTTTGGGAGCTGGCCGCAAAAGCGCGGGATTGCCTCAGGCCCTATTCTGCTTCTGGGCGGCAGGCTGAGCCTGTGGTTAATTCTTCTTCCTGATGGGAAAATAGAGTGACCTGTGCCTGTCCCAACACCTAGATCTAGTCTCTCATTGGTTGCCCCTCTTCCCGTTCATCCTCAGGACAATTTGCAACCTGTAGGGAACAGAAGTTTAAAGGTGCTGATTCTCCAAGTAGGGAGATTGCTAGTAAAGTAGCTGGAAAGGCGAACCCGAGCACAAGGAGATGAGAAATGAGGTGCGTATTAGAAACCTTTCAAAATCACACGGTGTACCATCTTCTGGGTTTCTCATGCATGTTTTCGATGTAGGAAGATGCCCTTGAACCTGGAGATTTGGGACCCATGGGATGGGTACCAAGCAGTGTTACTTTAAAGGGTCTGCGTTTGCTCACCCAACCTCACCCAACCTTTCAGCCCCAAGAGTGTCCACCCTTATGTCTCATCCAGCTGTGGGTCTAGATATGGTCAATCCAGGTTGCATCACAGCCTCTGAACGAATTTTGTAAGAATTTCTCTCTCTTTCACTGTCTTTGTTTTACGGGTTTTTAAAAGTAATTTATTTTTATAATGGGGTTTAGCTGCTTCTCACGGCTGTGTTTATGCGGCTTTACACCCACTTGACTCACTTCCAGACAGATATCAATACATAGGTTTTAAGATTCTTACTAGTCACATATATTCTTGTGCGGTGAATAGGGGGTGTTGAGTCCAGTTCACTGAGCAAGGAGTAGGTCTTGTCTATTACATATTGGGTGTATGGAACGGTATCTGTGCGAATTTGAAACCCTTGTTTTATGCATCACCCCACCTCACCTTTCCCGTTAAGCAGCCATAGTGTGTTTTCTAAACGTGTGACTCTGTTCTGTTTTGTAATTCAGTTCAAGTGTAGCGGTTTTTACATTCCCTCTATAAGTGATAGCTTATGATAAGTGTCTTTTTCTCTGTGACTTATTTCACTTAGAATCGTCGTACCTAAATCCACTCATCTTGCTTCTACTAGCCTTATGACATTGATTTCATGTCTGAGTGATATTCCATTGTACATAAGGACCACAACTTCTTTATCCATTTTTCTCTTTCCTGGGATATTTAAGGTGTCATGAAGTGGAGGTTCTTGTCAACAGAGCAGCCCTAAACTTTGGGGTGCCTGTGTCTTGCTGATTTTTATTTTTCCCAATTTATACGCCCATGAGTGGACGTGCCCTATGCTCCCTAAGCTGTGGTTTTTCGATGTTTCAGGACACACCGTACACGTCTCCAGAGTGGCTGTTGGCAATTTACATCCCGCCCATCAGTGTAGCAAGGCTGCCATTTCTCCATGGCCTGTCCTGCATTTCTGGATTTGACACTTTTTGCAGCATGGCCCTTTTGACCGATGGGAAGCGAGACTTCTTTGTAGCGCTGATTAGCCTTTCCAGGTTGCTTGGTTGGCCAAACAGGGCGTATGCGTTTTTTCCTGAATATATTCAGGAAAAAACGCATACGCCCTGTTTGGCCAAGGGCATCATTGTCGACATTTTGCCACTTTTCATGTGCTTTAAAGGCGATTCGAATCTACCTCCTGAAACCTGTTTCCTGCAATTCTGCCTTGCTTTCAAATTCTCTTCGTTGCCTTCCCTCAATATATCTGTGGATGAGAGTTATCATTTATAGCTCTGCGGGTTTGTGAATTGCAGTGTCCCTGAGCTCCATTTTTCAACTGGCTTTTTTGGGAGCTGGCCGCAAATGCGCGGGATTGCCTCAGGCCCTATTCTGCTTCTGGGCGGCAGGCTGAGCCTGTGGTTAATTCTTCTTCCTGATGGGAAAATAGAGTGACCTGTGCCTGTCCCAACACCTAGATCTAGTCTCTCATTGGTTGCCCCTCTTCCCGTTCATCCTCAGGACAATTTGCAACCTGTAGGGAACAGAAGTTTAAAGGTGCTGATTCTCCAAGTAGGGAGATTGCTAGTAAAGTAGCTGGAAAGGCGAACCCGAGCACAAGGAGATGAGAAATGAGGTGCGTATTAGAAACCTTTCAAAATCACACGGTGTACAATCTTCTGGGTTTCTCATGCATGTTTTCGATGTAGGAAGATGCCCTTGAACCTGGAGATTTGGGACCCATGGGATGGGTACCAAGCAGTGTTACTTTAAAGGGTCTGCGTTTGCTCACCCAACCTCACCCAACCTTTCAGCCCCAAGAGTGTCCACCCTTATGTCTCATCCAGCTGTGGGTCTAGATATGGTCAATCCAGGTTGCATCACAGCCTCTGAACGAATTTTGTAAGAATTTCTCTCTCTTTCACTGTCTTTGTTTTACGGGTTTTTAAAAGTAATTTATTTTTATAATGGGGTTTAGCTGCTTCTCACGGCTGTGTTTATGCGGCTTTACACCCACTTGACTCACTTCCAGACAGATATCAATACATAGGTTTTAAGATTCTTACTAGTCACATATATTCTTGTGCGGTGAATAGGGGGTGTTGAGTCCAGTTCACTGAGCAAGGAGTAGGTCTTGTCTATTACATATTGGGTGTATGGAACGGTAACTGTGCGAATTTGAAACCCTTGTTTTATGCATCACCCCACCTCACATTTCCCGTTAAGCAGCCATAGTGTGTTTTCTAAACGTGTGACTCTGTTCTGTTTTGTAATTCAGTTCAAGTGTAGCGGTTTTTACATGCCCTCTATAAGTGATAGCTTATGATAAGTGTCTTTTTCTCTGTGACTTATTTCACTTAGAATCGTCATACCTAAATCCACTCATCTTGCTTCTACTAGCCTTATGACATTGATTTCATGTCTGAGTGATATTCCATTGTACATAAGGACCACAACTTCTTTATCCATTTTTCTCTTTCCTGGGATATTTAAGGTGTCATGAAGTGGAGGTTCTTGTCAACAGAGCAGCCCTAAACTTTGGGGTGCCTGTGTCTTGCTGATTTTTAGTTTTCCCAATTTATACGCCCATAAGTGGACGTGCCCTATGCTCCCTAAGCTGTGTTTTTTCGATGTTTCAGGACACACCATACACTTCTCTAGAGTGGCTGTTGGCAATTTACATCCCGCCCATCAGCGTAGCAAGGCTGCCATTTCTCCATGGCCTGTCCTGCATTTCTGGTTTTGACACTTTTTGCAGCATGGCCCTTTTGACCGATGGGAAGCGAGACTTCTTTGTAGCGCTGATTAGCCTTTCCAGGTTGCTTGGTTGGCCAAACAGGGCTTATGCGTTTTTTCCTGAATATATTCAGGAAAAAACGCATACGCCCTGTTTGGCCAAGGGCATCATTGTCGACGTTTTGCCACTTTTCATGTGCTTTAAAGGCGATTCGAATCTACCTCCTGAAACCTGTTTCCTGCAATTCTGCCTTGCTTTCAAATTCTCTTCGTTGCCTTCCCTCAATATATCTGTGGATGAGAGTTATCATTTATAGCTCTGCGGGTTTGTGAATTGCAGTGTCCCTGAGCTCCATTTTTCAACTGGCTTTTTTGCGAGCTGGCCGCAAAAGCGCGGGATTGCCTCAGGCCCTATTCTGCTTCTGGGCGGCAGGCTGAGCCTGTGGTTAATTCTTCTTCCTGATGGGAAAATAGAGTGACCTGTGCCTGTCCCAACACCTAGATCTAGTCTCTCATTGGTTGCCCCTATTCCCGTTCATCCTCAGGACAATTTGCAACCTGTAGGGAACAGAAGCTTAAAGGTGCTGATTCTCCAAGTAGGGAGATTTCTAGTAAAGTAGCTGGAAAGGCGAACCCGAGCACAAGGAGATGAGAAATGAGGTGCGTATTAGAAACCTTTCAAAATCACACGGTGTACCATCTTCTGGGTTTCTCATGCATGTTTTCGATGTAGGAAGATGCCCTTGAACCTGGAGATTTGGGACCCATGGGATGGGTACCAAGCAGTGTTACTTTAAAGGTTCTGCGTTTGCTCACCCAACCTCACCCAACCTTTCAGCCCCAAGAGTGTCCACCCTTATGTCTCATCCAGCTGTGGGTCTAGATATGGTCAATCCAGGTTGCATCACAGCCTCTGAACGAATTTTGTAAGAATTTCTCTCTCTTTCACTGTCTTTGTTTTACGGGTTTTTAAAAGTAATTTATTTTTATAATGGGGTTTAGCTGCTTTTCACGGCTGTGTTTATGCGGCTTTACACCCACTTGACTCACTTCCAGACAGATATCAATACATAGGTTTTAAGATTCTTACTAGTCACATATATTCTTGTGCGGTGAATAGGGGGTGTTGAGTCCAGTTCACTGAGCAAGGAGTAGGTATTGTCTATTACATATTGGGTATATGGAACGGTATCTGTGCGAATTTGAAACCCTTGTTTTATGCATCACCCCACCTCACCTTTCCCGTTAAGCAGCCATAGTGTGTTTTCTAAACGTGTGACTCTGTTCTGTTTTGTAATTCAGTTCAAGTGTAGCGGTTTTTACATTCCCTCTTTAAGTGATAGCTTATGATAAGTGTCTTTTTCTGTGTGACTTATTTCACTTAGAATCGTCGTACCTAAATCCACTCATCTTGCTTCTACTAGCCTTATGACATTGATTTCATGTCTGAGTGATATTCCATTGTACATAAGGACCACAACTTCTTTATCCATTTTTCTCTTTCCTGGGATATTTAAGGTGTCATGAAGTGGAGGTTCTTGTCAACAGAGCAGCCCTAAACTTTGGGGTGCCTGTGTCTTGCTGATTTTTAGTTTTCCCAATTTATACGCCCATGAGTGGACGTGCCCTATGCTCCCTAAGCTGTGTTTTTTCGATGTTTCAGGACACACCATACACTTCTCCAGAGTGGCTGTTGGCAATTTACATCCGGCCCATCAGCGTAGCAAGGCTGCCATTTCTCCATGGCCTGTCCTGCATTTCTGGTTTTGACACCTTTTGCAGCATGGCCCTTTTGACCGATGGGAAGCGAGACTTCTTTGTAGCGCTGATTAGCCTTTCCAGGTTGCTTGGTTGGCCAAACAGGGCGTATGCGTTTTTTCCTGAATATATTCAGGAAAAAACGCATACGCCCTGTTTGGCCAAGGGCATCATTGTCGACGTTTTGCCAATTTTCATGTGCTTTAAAGGCGATTCGAATCTACCTCCTGAAATCTGTTTCCTGCAATTCTGCCTTGCTTTCAAATCCTCTTCGTTGCCTTCCCTCAATATATCTGTGGATGAGAGTTATCATTTATAACTCTGCGTCTTTGTGAATTGCAGTGTCCCTGAGCTCCATTTTTCAAGTCGCTTTTTTGGGAGCTGGCCGCAAAAGCGCGGGATTGCCTCAGGCCCTATTCTGCTTCTGGGAGGCAGGCTGAGCCTGTGGTTAATTCTGCTTCCTGATGGGAAAATAGAGTGACCTGTGCCTGTCCCAACACCTAGATCTAGTCTCTCATTGGTTGCCCCTCTTCCCGTTCATCCTCAGGACAAATTGCAACCTGTAGGGAACAGGAGGTTAAACGTGCTGATTCTCCAAGTAGGGAGATTGCTAGTAAAGTAGCTGGAATGGCGAACCCGAGCACAAGGAGATGAGAAATGAGGTGCGTATTAGAAACCTTTCAAAATCACACGGTGTACCATCTTCTGGGTTTCTCATGCATGTTTTCGATGTAGGAAGATGCCCTTGAACCTGGAGATTTGGGACCCATGGGATGGGTACCAGGCAGTATTACTTTAAAGGGTTTGTGTTTGCTCACCCAACCTCACCCAACCTTTCAGCCCCAAGAATGTCCACCCTTATGTCTCATACAGCTGTGGGTCTAGATATGGTCAATCCAGGTTGCATCACAGCCTCTGAACGAATTTTGTAAGAATTTCTCTCTCTTTCACTGTCTTTGTTTTACGGGTTTTTAAAAGTAATTTATTTTTATAATGGGGTTTAGCTGCTTTTCACGGCTGTGTTTATGCGGCTTTACACCCACTTGACTCACTTCCAGACAGATATCAATACATAGGTTTTAAGATTCTTACTAGTCACATGTATTCTTGTACGGTGAATAGGGGGTGTTGAGTCCAGTTCACTGAGCAAGAAGTAGGTCTTGTCTATTACATATTGGGTGTATGGAACGGAATCTGAGCGAATTTGAAACCCTTGTTTTATGCATCACCCCACCTCACCTTTCCCGTTAAGCAGCCATAGTGTGTTTTCTAAACGTGTGACTCTGTTCTCTTTTGTAATTCAGTTCAAGTGTAGCGGTTTTTACATTCCCTCTATAAGTGATAGCTTATGATAAGTGTCTTTTCCTGTGTGACTTATTTCACTTAGAATCGTCGTACCTAAATCCACTCATCTTGCTTCTACTAGCCTTATGACATTGATTTCATGTCTGAGTGATATTCCATTGTACATAAGGACCACAACTTCTTTATCCATTTTACTCTTTCCTGGGATATTTAAGGTGTCATGAAGTGGAGGTTCTTGTCAACAGAGCAGCCCTAAATTTTGGGGTGCCTGTGTCTTGCTGATTTTTAGTTTTCCCAATTTATACGCCCATGAGTGGACGTGCCCTATGCTCCCTAAGCTGTGTTTTTTCGATGTTTCAGGACACACTGTACACTTCTCCAGAGTGGCTGTTGGCAATTTACATCCCGCCCATCAGCGTAGCAAGGCTGCCATTTCTCCATGGCCTGTCCTGCATTTCTGGTTTTGACACTTTTTGCAGCATGGCCCTTTTGACCGATGGGAAGCGAGACTTCTTTGTAGCGCTGATTAGCCTTTCCAGGTTGCTTGGTTGGCCAAACAGGGCGTATGCGTTTTTTCCTGAATATATTCAGGAAAAAACGCATACGCCCTGTTTGGCCAAGGGCATCATTGTCGACGTTTTGCCACTTTTCATGTGCTGTAAAGGCGATTCGAATCTACCTCCTGAAACTTGTTTCCTGCAATTCTGCCTTGCTTTCCAATCCTCTTCGTTGCCTTCCCTCAATATATCTGTGGATGAGAGTTATCATTCATAACTCTGCGGGTTTCTGAATTGCAGTGTCCCTGAGCTCCATTTTTCAACTGGCTTTTTTGGGAGCTGGCCGCAAAAGCGCGGGATTGCCTCAGGCCCTATTCTGCTTCTGGGCGGCAGGCTTAGCCTGTGGTTAATTCTTCTTCCTGATGGGAAATAGAGTGACCTGTGCCTGTCCCAACACCTAGATCTAGTCTCTCATTGGTTGCCCCTCTTCCCGTTCATCCTCAGGACAAATTGCAACCTGTAGGGAACAGGAGCTTAAAGGTGCTGATTCTCCAAGTAGGGAGATTGCTAGTAAAGTAGCTGGAAAGGCGAACCCGAGCACAAGGAGATGAGAAATGAGGTGCGTATTAGAAACCTTTCAAAATCACACGGTGTACCATCTTCTGGGTTTCTCATGCATGTTTTCGATGTAGGAAGATGCCCTTGAACCTGGAGATTTGGGACCCATGGGATGGGTACCAGGCAGTATTACTTTAAAGGGTCTGCGTTTGCTCACCCAACCTCACCCAACATTTCAGCCCCAAGAGTGTCCACCCTTATGTCTCAACCAGCTGTGGGTCTAGATTTGGTCAATCCAGGTTGCATCACAGCCTCTGAACGAATTTTGTAAGAATTTCTCTCTCTTTCACTGTCTTTGTTTTACGGGTTTTTAAAAGTAATTTATTTTTATAATGGGGTTTAGCTGCTTTTCACGGCTGTGTTTCTGCGGCTTTACACCCACTTGACTCACTTCCAGACAGATATCAATACATAGGTTTTAAGATTCTTACTAGTCACATATATTCTTGTGCGGTGAATAGGGGGTGTTGAGTCCAGTTCACTGAGCAAGGAGTAGGTCTTGTCTATTACATATTGGGTGTATGGAACGGTATCTGAGCGAATTTGAAACCCTTGTTTTATGCCTCACCCCACCTCACCTTTCCCGTTAAGCAGCCATAGTGTGTTTTCTAAACGTGTGACTCTGTTCTCTTTTGTAATTCAGTTCAAGTGTAGCGGTTTTTACATTCCCTCTATAAGTGATAGCTTATGATAAGTGTCTTTTCCTGTGTGACTAATTTCACTTAGAATTGTTGTACCTAAATCCACTCATCTTGCTTCTACTAGCCTTATGACATTGATTTCATGTCTGAGTGATATTCCATTGTACATAAGGACCACAACTTCTTTATCCATTTTTCTCTTTCCTGGGATATTTAAGGTGTCATGAAGTGGAGGTTCTTGTCAACAGAGCAGCCCTAAATTTTGGGGTGCCTGTGTCTTGCTGATTTTTAGTTTTCCCAATTTATACGCCCATGAGTGGACGTGCCCTATGCTCCCTAAGCTGTGTTTTTTCGATGTTTCAGGACACACCGTACACTTCTCCAGAGTGGCTGTTGGCAATTTACATCCCGCCCATCAGCGTAGCAAGGCTGCCATTTCTCCATGGCCTGTCCTGCATTTCTGGTTTTGACACTTTTTGCAGCATTGCCCTTTTGACCGATGGGAAGCGAGACTTCTTTGTAGCGCTGATTTGCCTTTCCAGGTTGCTTGGTTGACCAAAAAGGGCGTATGCGTTTTTTCCTGAATATATTCAGGATAAAACGCATACGCCCTTTTTGGCCAAGGGCATCATTGTCGACGTTTTGCCGCTTTTCATGTGCTTTAAAGGCGATTCGAATCTACCTCCTGAAATCTGTTTCCTGCAATTCTGCCTTGCTTTCAAATCCTCTTCGTTGCCTTCCCTCAATATATCTGTGGATGAGAGTTATCATTTATAACTCTGCGTCTTTGTGAATTGCAGTGTCCCTGAGCTCCATTTTTCAAGTCGCTTTTTTGGGAGCTGGCCGCAAAAGCGCGGGATTGCCTCAGGCCCTATTCTGCTTCTGGGAGGCAGCCTGAGCCTGTGGTTAATTCTGCTTCCTGATGGGAAAATAGAGTGACCTGTGCCTGTCCCAACACCTAGATCTAGTCTCTCATTGGTTGCCCCTCTTCCCGTTCATCCTCAGGACAAATTGCAACCTGTAGGGAACAGGAGCTTAAAGGTGCTGATTTTCCAAGTAGGGAGATTGCTAGTAAAGTAGCTGGAATGGCGAACCCGAGCACAAGGAGATGAGAAATGAGGTGCGTATTAGAAAACTTTCAAAACCACACGGTGTACCATCTTCTGGGTTTCTCATGCATGTTTTCGATGTAGGAAGATGCCCTTGAACCTGGAGATTTGGGACCCATGGGATGGGTACCAGGCAGTATTACTTTAAAGGGTCTGTGTTTGCTCACCCAACCTCACCCAACCTCACCCAACCTTTCACTCCCAAGAGTGTCCACCCTTATGTCTCATCCAGCTGTGGGTCTAGATATGGTCAATCCAGGTTGCATCACAGCCTCTGAACGAATTTTGTAAGAATTTCTCTCTCTTTCACTGTCTTTGTTTTACGGGTTTTTAAAAGTAATTTATTTTTATAATGGGGTTTAGCTGCTTTTCAGGGTTGTGTTTATGCGGCTTTACACCCACTTGACTCACTTCCAGACAGATATCAATACATAGGTTTTAAGATTCTTACTAGTCACATATATTCTTGTGCGGTGAATAGGGGGTGTTGAGTCCAGTTCACTGAGCAAGGAGTAGGTCTTGTCTATTACATATTGGGTGTATGGAACGGTATCTGAGCGAATTTGAAACCCTTGTTTTATGCATCACCCCACCTCACCTTTCCCGTTAAGCAGCCATAGTGTGTTTTCTAAACGTGTGACTCTGTTCTGTTTTGTAATTCAGTTCAAGTGTAGCGGTTTTTACATTCCCTCTATAAGTGATAGCTTATGATAAGTGTCTTTTTCTGTGTGACTTATTTCACTTAGAATCGTCGTACGTAAATCCACTCATCTTGCTTCTACTAGCCTTATGACATTGATTTCATGTCTGAGTGATATTCCATTGTACATAAGGACCACAACTTCTTTATCCATTTTTCTCTTTCCTGGGATATTTAAGGTGTCATGAAGTGGAGGTTCTTGTCAACAGAGCAGCCCTAAACTTTGGGGTGCCTGTGTCTTGCTGATTTTTAGTTTTCCCAATTTATACGCCCATGAGTGGACGTGCCCTATGCTCCCTAAGCTGTGTTTTTTCGATGTTTCAGGACACACCGTACACTTCTCCAGAGTGGCTGTTGGCAATTTACATCCCGCCCATCAGCGTAGCAAGGCTGCCATTTCTCCATGGCCTGTCCTGCATTTCTGGTTTTGACACTTTTTGCAGCATGGCCCTTTTGACCGATGGGAAGCGAGACTTCTTTGTAGCACTGATTTGCCTTTCCAGGTTGCTTGGTTGGCCAAAAAGGGCGTAGGCGTTTTTTCCTGAATATATTCAGGAAAAAACGCCTACGCCCTTTTTGGCCAAGGGCATCATTGTCGACGTTTTGCCGCTTTTCATGTGCTTTAAAGGCGATTCGAATCTACCTCCTGAATTCTGTTTCCTGCAATTCTGCCTTGCTTTCAAATCCTCTTCGTTGCCTTCCCTCAATATATCTGTGGATGAGAGTTATCATTCATAACTCTGCGGGTTTCTGAATTGCAGTGTCCCTGAGCTCCATTTTTCAACTGGCTTTTTTGGGAGCTGGCCGCAAAAGCGCGGGATTGCCTCAGGCCCTATTCTGCTTCTGGGCGGCAGGCTTAGCCTGTGGTTAATTCTTCTTCCTGATGGGAAATAGAGTGACCTGTGCCTGTCCCAACACCTAGATCTAGTCTCTCATTGGTTGCCCCTCTTCCCGTTCATCCTCAGGACAAATTGCAACCTGTAGGGAACAGGAGCTTAAAGGTGCTGATTCTCCAAGTAGGGAGATTGCTAGTAAAGTAGCTGGAAAGGCGAACCCGAGCACAAGGAGATGAGAAATGAGGTGCGTATTAGAAACCTTTCAAAATCACACGGTGTACCATCTTCTGGGTTTCTCATGCATGTTTTCGATGTAGGAAGATGCCCTTGAACCTGGAGATTTGGGACCCATGGGATGGGTACCAGGCAGTATTACTTTAAAGGGTCTGCGTTTGCTCACCCAACCTCACCCAACCTTTCAGCCCCAAGAGTGTCCACCCTTATGTCTCATCCAGCTGTGGGTCTAGATTTGGTCAATCCAGGTTGCATCACAGCCTCTGAACGAATTTTGTAAGAATTTCTCTCTCTTTCACTGTCTTTGTTTTACGGGTTTTTAAAAGTAATTTATTTTTATAATGGGGTTTAGCTGCTTTTCACGGCTGTGTTTATGCGGCTTTACACCCACTTGACTCACTTCCAGACAGATATCAATACATAGGTTTTAAGATTCTTACTAGTCACATATATTCTTGTGCGGTGAATAGGGGGTGTTGAGTCCAGTTCACTGAGCAAGGAGTAGGTCTTGTCTATTACATATTGGGTGTATGGAACGGTATCTGAGCGAATTTGAAACCCTTGTTTTATGCCTCACCCCACCTCACCTTTCCCGTTAAGCAGCCATAGTGTGTTTTCTAAACGTGTGACTCTGTTCTCTTTTGTAATTCAGTTCAAGTGTAGCGGTTTTTACATTCCCTCTATAAGTGATAGCTTATGATAAGTGTCTTTTCCTGTGTGACTAATTTCACTTAGAATTGTTGTACCTAAATCCACTCATCTTGCTTCTACTAGCCTTATGACATTGATTTCATGTCTGAGTGATATTCCATTGTACATAAGGACCACAACTTCTTTATCCATTTTTCTCTTTCCTGGGATATTTAAGGTGTCATGAAGTGGAGGTTCTTGTCAACAGAGCAGCCCTAAATTTTGGGGTGCCTGTGTCTTGCTGATTTTTAGTTTTCCCAATTTATACGCCCATGAGTGGACGTGCCCTATGCTCCCTAAGCTGTGTTTTTTCGATGTTTCAGGACACACCGTACACTTCTCCAGAGTGGCTGTTGGCAATTTACATCCCGCCCATCAGCGTAGCAAGGCTGCCATTTCTCCATGGCCTGTCCTGCATTTCTGGTTTTGACACTTTTTGCAGCATTGCCCTTTTGACCGATGGGAAGCGAGACTTCTTTGTAGCGCTGATTTGCCTTTCCAGGTTGCTTGGTTGACCAAAAAGGGCGTATGCGTTTTTTCCTGAATATATTCAGGATAAAACGCATACGCCCTTTTTGGCCAAGGGCATCATTGTCGACGTTTTGCCGCTTTTCATGTGCTTTAAAGGCGATTCGAATCTACCTCCTGAAATCTGTTTCCTGCAATTCTGCCTTGCTTTCAAATCCTCTTCGTTGCCTTCCCTCAATATATCTGTGGATGAGAGTTATCATTTATAACTCTGCGTCTTTGTGAATTGCAGTGTCCCTGAGCTCCATTTTTCAAGTCGCTTTTTTGGGAGCTGGCCGCAAAAGCGCGGGATTGCCTCAGGCCCTATTCTGCTTCTGGGAGGCAGGCTGAGCCTGTGGTTAATTCTGCTTCCTGATGGGAAAATAGAGTGACCTGTGCCTGTCCCAACACCTAGATCTAGTCTCTCATTGGTTGCCCCTCTTCCCGTTCATCCTCAGGACAAATTGCAACCTGTAGGGAACAGGAGCTTAAAGGTGCTGATTTTCCAAGTAGGGAGATTGCTAGTAAAGTAGCTGGAATGGCGAACCCGAGCACAAGGAGATGAGAAATGAGGTGCGTATTAGAAAACTTTCAAAATCACACGGTGTACCATCTTCTGGGTTTCTCATGCATGTTTTCGATGTAGGAAGATGCCCTTGAACCTGGAGATTTGGGACCCATGGGATGGGTACCAGGCAGTATTACTTTAAAGGGTCTGTGTTTGCTCACCCAACCTCACCCAACCTCACCCAACCTTTCACTCCCAAGAGTGTCCACCCTTATGTCTCATCCAGCTGTGGGTCTAGATATGGTCAATCCAGGTTGCATCACAGCCTCTGAACGAATTTTGTAAGAATTTCTCTCTCTTTCACTGTCTTTGTTTTACGGGTTTTTAAAAGTAATTTATTTTTATAATGGGGTTTAGCTGCTTTTCAGGGCTGTGTTTATGCGGCTTTACACCCACTTGACTCACTTCCAGACAGATATCAATACATAGGTTTTAAGATTCTTACTAGTCACATATATTCTTGTGCGGTGAATAGGGGGTGTTGAGTCCAGTTCACTGAGCAAGGAGTAGGTCTTGTCTATTACATATTGGGTGTATGGAACGGTATCTGAGCGAATTTGAAACCCTTGTTTTATGCCTCACCCCACCTCACCTTTCCCGTTAAGCAGCCATAGTGTGTTTTCTAAACGTGTGACTCTGTTCTCTTTTGTAATTCAGTTCAAGTGTAGCGGTTTTTACATTCCCTCTATAAGTGATAGCTTATGATAAGTGTCTTTTCCTGTGTGACTAATTTCACTTAGAATTGTTGTACCTAAATCCACTCATCTTGCTTCTACTAGCCTTATGACATTGATTTCATGTCTGAGTGATATTCCATTGTACATAAGGACCACAACTTCTTTATCCATTTTTCTCTTTCCTGGGATATTTAAGGTGTCATGAAGTGGAGGTTCTTGTCAACAGAGCAGCCCTAAATTTTGGGGTGCCTGTGTCTTGCTGATTTTTAGTTTTCCCAATTTATACGCCCATGAGTGGACGTGCCCTATGCTCCCTAAGCTGTGTTTTTTCGATGTTTCAGGACACACCGTACACTTCTCCAGAGTGGCTGTTGGCAATTTACATCCCGCCCATCAGCGTAGCAAGGCTGCCATTTCTCCATGGCCTGTCCTGCATTTCTGGTTTTGACACTTTTTGCAGCATTGCCCTTTTGACCGATGGGAAGCGAGACTTCTTTGTAGCGCTGATTTGCCTTTCCAGGTTGCTTGGTTGACCAAAAAGGGCGTATGCGTTTTTTCCTGAATATATTCAGGATAAAACGCATACGCCCTTTTTGGCCAAGGGCATCATTGTCGACGTTTTGCCGCTTTTCATGTGCTTTAAAGGCGATTCGAATCTACCTCCTGAAATCTGTTTCCTGCAATTCTGCCTTGCTTTCAAATCCTCTTCGTTGCCTTCCCTCAATATATCTGTGGATGAGAGTTATCATTTATAACTCTGCGTCTTTGTGAATTGCAGTGTCCCTGAGCTCCATTTTTCAAGTCGCTTTTTTGGGAGCTGGCCGCAAAAGCGCGGGATTGCCTCAGGCCCTATTCTGCTTCTGGGAGGCAGGCTGAGCCTGTGGTTAATTCTGCTTCCTGATGGGAAAATAGAGTGACCTGTGCCTGTCCCAACACCTAGATCTAGTCTCTCATTGGTTGCCCCTCTTCCCGTTCATCCTCAGGACAAATTGCAACCTGTAGGGAACAGGAGCTTAAAGGTGCTGATTTTCCAAGTAGGGAGATTGCTAGTAAAGTAGCTGGAATGGCGAACCCGAGCACAAGGAGATGAGAAATGAGGTGCGTATTAGAAAACTTTCAAAACCACACGGTGTACCATCTTCTGGGTTTCTCATGCATGTTTTCGATGTAGGAAGATGCCCTTGAACCTGGAGATTTGGGACCCATGGGATGGGTACCAGGCAGTATTACTTTAAAGGGTCTGTGTTTGCTCACCCAACCTCACCCAACCTCACCCAACCTTTCACTCCCAAGAGTGTCCACCCTTATGTCTCATCCAGCTGTGGGTCTAGATATGGTCAATCCAGGTTGCATCACAGCCTCTGAACGAATTTTGTAAGAATTTCTCTCTCTTTCACTGTCTTTGTTTTACGGGTTTTTAAAAGTAATTTATTTTTATAATGGGGTATAGCTGCTTTTCAGGGCTGTGTTTATGCGGCTTTACACCCACTTGACTCACTTCCAGACAGATATCAATACATAGGTTTTAAGATTCTTACTAGTCACATATATTCTTGTGCGGTGAATAGGGGGTGTTGAGTCCAGTTCACTGAGCAAGGAGTAGGTCTTGTCTATTACATATTGGGTGTATGGAACGGTATCTGAGCGAATTTGAAACCCTTGTTTTATGCATCTCCCCACCTCACCTTTCCCGTTAAGCAGCCATAGTGTGTTTTCTAAACGTGTGACTCTGTTCTGTTTTGTAATTCAGTTCAAGTGTAGCGGTTTTTACATTCCCTCTATAAGTGATAGCTTATGATAAGTGTCTTTTTCTGTGTGACTTATTTCACTTAGAATCGTCGTACGTAAATCCACTCATCTTGCTTCTACTAGCCTTATGACATTGATTTCATGTCTGAGTGATATTCCATTGTACATAAGGACCACAACTTCTTTATCCATTTTTCTCTTTCCTGGGATATTTAAGGTGTCATGAAGTGGAGGTTCTTGTCAACAGAGCAGCCCTAAACTTTGGGGTGCCTGTGTCTTGCTGATTTTTAGTTTTCCCAATTTATACGCCCATGAGTGGACGTGCCCTATGCTCCCTAAGCTGTGTTTTTTCGATGTTTCAGGACACACCGTACACTTCTCCAGAGTGGCTGTTGGCAATTTACATCCCGCCCATCAGCGTAGCAAGGCTGCCATTTCTCCATGGCCTGTCCTGCATTTCTGGTTTTGACACTTTTTGCAGCATGGCCCTTTTGACCGATGGGAAGCGAGACTTCTTTGTAGCACTGATTTGCCTTTCCAGGTTGCTTGGTTGGCCAAAAAGGGCGTATGCGTTTTTTCCTGAATATATTCAGGAAAAAACGCCTACGCCCTTTTTGGCCAAGGGCATCATTGTCGACGTTTTGCCGCTTTTCATGTGCTTTAAAGGCGATTCGAATCTACCTCCTGAATTCTGTTTCCTGCAATTCTGCCTTGCTTTCAAATCCTCTTCGTTGCCTTCCCTCAATATATCTGTGGATGAGAGTTATCATTCATAACTCTGCGGGTTTCTGAATTGCAGTGTCCCTGAGCTCCATTTTTCAACTGGCTTTTTTGGGAGCTGGCCGCAAAAGCGCGGGATTGCCTCAGGCCCTATTCTGCTTCTGGGCGGCAGGCGTAGCCTGTGGTTAATTCTTCTTCCTGATGGGAAATAGAGTGACCTGTGCCTGTCCCAACACCTAGATCTAGTCTCTCATTGGTTGCCCCTCTTCCCGTTCATCCTCAGGACAAATTGCAACCTGTAGGGAACAGGAGCTTAAAGGTGCTGATTCTCCAAGTAGGGAGATTGCTAGTAAAGTAGCTGGAAAGGCGAACCCGAGCACAAGGAGATGAGAAATGAGGTGCGTATTAGAAACCTTTCAAAATCACACGGTGTACCATCTTCTGGGTTTCTCATGCATGTTTTCGATGTAGGAAGATGCCCTTGAACCTGGAGATTTGGGACCCATGGGATGGGTACCAGGCAGTATTACTTTAAAGGGTCTGCGTTTGCTCACCCAACCTCACCCAACCTTTCAGCCCCAAGAGTGTCCACCCTTATGTCTCATCCAGCTGTGGGTCTAGATTTGGTCAATCCAGGTTGCATCACAGCCTCTGAACGAATTTTGTAAGAATTTCTCTCTCTTTCACTGTCTTTGTTTTACGGGTTTTTAAAAGTAATTTATTTTTATAATGGGGTTTAGCTGCTTTTCACGGCTGTGTTTATGCGGCTTTACACCCACTTGACTCACTTCCAGACAGATATCAATACATAGGTTTTAAGATTCTTACTAGTCACATATATTCTTGTGCGGTGAATAGGGGGTGTTGAGTCCAGTTCACTGAGCAAGGAGTAGGTCTTGTCTATTACATATTGGGTGTATGGAACGGTATCTGAGCGAATTTGAAACCCTTGTTTTATGCCTCACCCCACCTCACCTTTCCCGTTAAGCAGCCATAGTGTGTTTTCTAAACGTGTGACTCTGTTCTCTTTTGTAATTCAGTTCAAGTGTAGCGGTTTTTACATTCCCTCTATAAGTGATAGCTTATGATAAGTGTCTTTTCCTGTGTGACTAATTTCACTTAGAATTGTTGTACCTAAATCCACTCATCTTGCTTCTACTAGCCTTATGACATTGATTTCATGTCTGAGTGATATTCCATTGTACATAAGGACCACAACTTCTTTATCCATTTTTCTCTTTCCTGGGATATTTAAGGTGTCATGAAGTGGAGGTTCTTGTCAACAGAGCAGCCCTAAATTTTGGGGTGCCTGTGTCTTGCTGATTTTTAGTTTTCCCAATTTATACGCCCATGAGTGGACGTGCCCTATGCTCCCTAAGCTGTGTTTTTTCGATGTTTCAGGACACACCGTACACTTCTCCAGAGTGGCTGTTGGCAATTTACATCCCGCCCATCAGCGTAGCAAGGCTGCCATTTCTCCATGGCCTGTCCTGCATTTCTGGTTTTGACACTTTTTGCAGCATTGCCCTTTTGACCGATGGGAAGCGAGACTTCTTTGTAGCGCTGATTTGCCTTTCCAGGTTGCTTGGTTGACCAAAAAGGGCGTATGCGTTTTTTCCTGAATATATTCAGGATAAAACGCATACGCCCTTTTTGGCCAAGGGCATCATTGTCGACGTTTTGCCGCTTTTCATGTGCTTTAAAGGCGATTCGAATCTACCTCCTGAAATCTGTTTCCTGCAATTCTGCCTTGCTTTCAAATCCTCTTCGTTGCCTTCCCTCAATATATCTGTGGATGAGAGTTATCATTTATAACTCTGCGTCTTTGTGAATTGCAGTGTCCCTGAGCTCCATTTTTCAAGTCGCTTTTTTGGGAGCTGGCCGCAAAAGCGCGGGATTGCCTCAGGCCCTATTCTGCTTCTGGGAGGCAGGCTGAGCCTGTGGTTAATTCTGCTTCCTGATGGGAAAATAGAGTGACCTGTGCCTGTCCCAACACCTAGATCTAGTCTCTCATTGGTTGCCCCTCTTCCCGTTCATCCTCAGGACAAATTGCAACCTGTAGGGAACAGGAGCTTAAAGGTGCTGATTTTCCAAGTAGGGAGATTGCTAGTAAAGTAGCTGGAATGGCGAACCCGAGCACAAGGAGATGAGAAATGAGGTGCGTATTAGAAAACTTTCAAAACCACACGGTGTACCATCTTCTGGGTTTCTCATGCATGTTTTCGATGTAGGAAGATGCCCTTGAACCTGGAGATTTGGGACCCATGGGATGGGTACCAGGCAGTATTACTTTAAAGGGTCTGTGTTTGCTCACCCAACCTCACCCAACCTCACCCAACCTTTCACTCCCAAGAGTGTCCACCCTTATGTCTCATCCAGCTGTGGGTCTAGATATGGTCAATCCAGGTTGCATCACAGCCTCTGAACGAATTTTGTAAGAATTTCTCTCTCTTTCACTGTCTTTGTTTTACGGGTTTTTAAAAGTAATTTATTTTTATAATGGGGTATAGCTGCTTTTCAGGGCTGTGTTTATGCGGCTTTACACCCACTTGACTCACTTCCAGACAGATATCAATACATAGGTTTTAAGATTCTTACTAGTCACATATATTCTTGTGCGGTGAATAGGGGGTGTTGAGTCCAGTTCACTGAGCAAGGAGTAGGTCTTGTCTATTACATATTGGGTGTATGGAACGGTATCTGAGCGAATTTGAAACCCTTGTTTTATGCATCTCCCCACCTCACCTTTCCCGTTAAGCAGCCATAGTGTGTTTTCTAAACGTGTGACTCTGTTCTGTTTTGTAATTCAGTTCAAGTGTAGCGGTTTTTACATTCCCTCTATAAGTGATAGCTTATGATAAGTGTCTTTTTCTGTGTGACTTATTTCACTTAGAATCGTCGTACGTAAATCCACTCATCTTGCTTCTACTAGCCTTATGACATTGATTTCATGTCTGAGTGATATTCCATTGTACATAAGGACCACAACTTCTTTATCCATTTTTCTCTTTCCTGGGATATTTAAGGTGTCATGAAGTGGAGGTTCTTGTCAACAGAGCAGCCCTAAACTTTGGGGTGCCTGTGTCTTGCTGATTTTTAGTTTTCCCAATTTATACGCCCATGAGTGGACGTGCCCTATGCTCCCTAAGCTGTGTTTTTTCGATGTTTCAGGACACACCGTACACTTCTCCAGAGTGGCTGTTGGCAATTTACATCCCGCCCATCAGCGTAGCAAGGCTGCCATTTCTCCATGGCCTGTCCTGCATTTCTGGTTTTGACACTTTTTGCAGCATGGCCCTTTTGACCGATGGGAAGCGAGACTTCTTTGTAGCACTGATTTGCCTTTCCAGGTTGCTTGGTTGGCCAAAAAGGGCGTATGCGTTTTTTCCTGAATATATTCAGGAAAAAACGCCTACGCCCTTTTTGGCCAAGGGCATCATTGTCGACGTTTTGCCGCTTTTCATGTGCTTTAAAGGCGATTCGAATCTACCTCCTGAATTCTGTTTCCTGCAATTCTGCCTTGCTTTCAAATCCTCTTCGTTGCCTTCCCTCAATATATCTGTGGATGAGAGTTATCATTCATAACTCTGCGGGTTTCTGAATTGCAGTGTCCCTGAGCTCCATTTTTCAACTGGCTTTTTTGGGAGCTGGCCGCAAAAGCGCGGGATTGCCTCAGGCCCTATTCTGCTTCTGGGCGGCAGGCGTAGCCTGTGGTTAATTCTTCTTCCTGATGGGAAATAGAGTCACCTGTGCCTGTCCCAACACCTAGATCTAGTCTCTCATTGGTTGCCCCTCTTCCCGTTCATCCTCAGGACAAATTGCAACCTGTAGGGAACAGGAGCTTAAAGGTGCTGATTCTCCAAGTAGGGAGATTGCTAGTAAAGTAGCTGGAAAGGCGAACCCGAGCACAAGGAGATGAGAAATGAGGTGCGTATTAGAAACCTTTCAAAATCACACGGTGTACCATCTTCTGGGTTTCTCATGCATGTTTTCGATGTAGGAAGATGCCCTTGAACCTGGAGATTTGGGACCCATGGGATGGGTACCAGGCAGTATTACTTTAAAGGGTCTGCGTTTGCTCACCCAACCTCACCCAACCTTTCAGCCCCAAGAGTGTCCACCCTTATGTCTCATCCAGCTGTGGGTCTAGATTTGGTCAATCCAGGTTGCATCACAGCCTCTGAACGAATTTTGTAAGAATTTCTCTCTCTTTCACTGTCTTTGTTTTACGGGTTTTTAAAAGTAATTTATTTTTATAATGGGGTTTAGCTGCTTTTCACGGCTGTGTTTATGCGGCTTTACACCCACTTGACTCACTTCCAGACAGATATCAATACATAGGTTTTAATATTCTTACTAGTCACATATATTCTTGTGCGGTGAATAGGGGGTGTTGAGTCCAGTTCACTGAGCAAGGAGTAGGTCTTGTCTATTACATATTGGGTGTATGGAACGGTATCTGAGCGAATTTGAAACCCTTGTTTTATGCCTCACCCCACCTCACCTTTCCCGTTAAGCAGCCATAGTGTGTTTTCTAAACGTGTGACTCTGTTCTCTTTTGTAATTCAGTTCAAGTGTAGCGGTTTTTACATTCCCTCTATAAGTGATAGCTTATGATAAGTGTCTTTTCCTGTGTGACTAATTTCACTTAGAATTGTTGTACCTAAATCCACTCATCTTGCTTCTACTAGCCTTATGACATTGATTTCATGTCTGAGTGATATTCCATTGTACATAAGGACCACAACTTCTTTATCCATTTTTCTCTTTCCTGGGATATTTAAGGTGTCATGAAGTGGAGGTTCTTGTCAACAGAGCAGCCCTAAATTTTGGGGTGCCTGTGTCTTGCTGATTTTTAGTTTTCCCAATTTATACGCCCATGAGTGGACATGCCCTATGCTCCCTAAGCTGTGTTTTTTCGATGTTTCAGGACACACCGTACACTTCTCCAGAGTGGCTGTTGGCAATTTACATCCCGCCCATCAGCGTAGCAAGGCTGCCATTTCTCCATGGCCTGTCCTGCATTTCTGGTTTTGACACTTTTTGCAGCATTGCCCTTTTGACCGATGGGAAGCGAGACTTCTTTGTAGCGCTGATTTGCCTTTCCAGGTTGCTTGGTTGACCAAAAAGGGCGTATGCGTTTTTTCCTGAATATATTCAGGATAAAACGCATACGCCCTTTTTGGCCAAGGGCATCATTGTCGACGTTTTGCCGCTTTTCATGTGCTTTAAAGGCGATTCGAATCTACCTCCTGAAATCTGTTTCCTGCAATTCTGCCTTGCTTTCAAATCCTCTTCGTTGCCTTCCCTCAATATATCTGTGGATGAGAGTTATCATTTATAACTCTGCGTCTTTGTGAATTGCAGTGTCCCTGAGCTCCATTTTTCAAGTCGCTTTTTTGGGAGCTGGCCGCAAAAGCGCGGGATTGCCTCAGGCCCTATTCTGCTTCTGGGAGGCAGGCTGAGCCTGTGGTTAATTCTGCTTCCTGATGGGAAAATAGAGTGACCTGTGCCTGTCCCAACACCTAGATCTAGTCTCTCATTGGTTGCCCCTCTTCCCGTTCATCCTCAGGACAAATTGCAACCTGTAGGGAACAGGAGCTTAAAGGTGCTGATTTTCCAAGTAGGGAGATTGCTAGTAAAGTAGCTGGAATGGCGAACCCGAGCACAAGGAGATGAGAAATGAGGTGCGTATTAGAAAACTTTCAAAACCACACGGTGTACCATCTTCTGGGTTTCTCATGCATGTTTTCGATGTAGGAAGATGCCCTTGAACCTGGAGATTTGGGACCCATGGGATGGGTACCAGGCAGTATTACTTTAAAGGGTCTGTGTTTGCTCACCCAACCTCACCCAACCTCACCCAACCTTTCACTCCCAAGAGTGTCCACCCTTATGTCTCATCCAGCTGTGGGTCTAGATATGGTCAATCCAGGTTGCATCACAGCCTCTGAACGAATTTTGTAAGAATTTCTCTCTCTTTCACTGTCTTTGTTTTACGGGTTTTTAAAAGTAATTTATTTTTATAATGGGGTTTAGCTGCTTTTCAGGGCTGTGTTTATGCGGCTTTACACCCACTTGACTCACTTCCAGACAGATATCAATACATAGGTTTTAAGATTCTTACTAGTCACATATATTCTTGTGCGGTGAATAGGGGGTGTTGAGTCCAGTTCACTGAGCAAGGAGTAGGTCTTGTCTATTACATATTGGGTGTATGGAACGGTATCTGAGCGAATTTGAAACCCTTGTTTTATGCATCACCGCACCTCACCTTTCCCGTTAAGCAGCCATAGTGTGTTTTCTAAACGTGTGACTCTGTTCTGTTTTGTAATTCAGTTCAAGTGTAGCGGTTTTTACATTCCCTCTATAAGTGATAGCTTATGATAAGTGTCTTTTTCTGTGTGACTTATTTCACTTAGAATCGTCGTACGTAAATCCACTCATCTTGCTTCTACTAGCCTTATGACATTGATTTCATGTCTGAGTGATATTCCATTGTACATAAGGACCACAACTTCTTTATCCATTTTTCTCTTTCCTGGGATATTTAAGGTGTCATGAAGTGGAGGTTCTTGTCAACAGAGCAGCCCTAAACTTTGGGGTGCCTGTGTCTTGCTGATTTTTAGTTTTCCCAATTTATACGCCCATGAGTGGACGTGCCCTATGCTCCCTAAGCTGTGTTTTTTCGATGTTTCAGGACACACCGTACACTTCTCCAGAGTGGCTGTTGGCAATTTACATCCCGCCCATCAGCGTAGCAAGGCTGCCATTTCTCCATGGCCTGTCCTGCTTTTCTGGTTTTGACACTTTTTGCAGCATGGCACTTTTGACCGATGGGAAGCGAGACTTCTTTGTAGCACTGATTTGCCTTTCCAGGTTGCTTGGTTGGCCAAAAAGGGCGTATGCGTTTTTTCCTGAATATATTCAGGAAAAAACGCCTACGCCCTTTTTGGCCAAGGGCATCATTGTCGACGTTTTGCCGCTTTTCATGTGCTTTAAAGGCGATTCGAATCTACCTCCTGAATTCTGTTTCCTGCAATTCTGCCTTGCTTTCAAATCCTCTTCGTTGCCTTCCCTCAATATATCTGTGGATGAGAGTTATCATTCATAACTCTGCGGGTTTCTGAATTGCAGTGTCCCTGAGCTCCATTTTTCAACTGGCTTTTTTGGGAGCTGGCCGCAAAAGCGCGGGGTTCCCTCAGGCCCTATTCTGCTTCTGGGCGGCAGGCTTAGCCTGTGGTTAATTCTTCTTCCTGATGGGAAATAGAGTGACCTGTGCCTGTCCCAACACCTAGATCTAGTCTCTCATTGGTTGCCCCTCTTCCCGTTCATCCTCAGGACAAATTGCAACCTGTAGGGAACAGGAGCTTAAAGGTGCTGATTCTCCAAGTAGGGAGATTGCTAGTAAAGTAGCTGGAAAGGCGAACCCGAGCACAAGGAGATGAGAAATGAGGTGCGTATTAGAAACCTTTCAAAATCACACGGTGTACCATCTTCTGGGTTACTCATGCATGTTTTCGATGTAGGAAGATGCCCTTGAACCTGGAGATTTGGGACCCATGGGATGGGTACCAGGCAGTATTACTTTAAAGGGTCTGCGTTTGCTCACCCAACCTCACCCAACCTTTCAGCCCCAAGAGTGTCCACCCTTATGTCTCATCCAGCTCTGGGTCTAGATATGGTCAATCCAGGTTGCATCAGAGCCTCTGAACGAATTTTGTAAGAATTTCTCTCTCTTTCACTGTCTTTGTTTTACGGGTTTTTAAAGGTAATTTATTTTTATAATGGGGTTTAGCTGCTTTTCACGGCTGTGTTTATGCGGCTTTACACCCACTTGACTCACTTCCAGACAGATATCAATACATAGGTTTTAAGATTCTTACTAGTCACATATATTCTTGTGCGGTGAATAGGGGGTGTTGAGTCCAGTTCACTGAGCAAGGAGTAGGTCTTGTCTATTACATATTGGGTGTATGGAACGGTATCTGAGCGAATTTGAAACCCTTGTTTTATGCATCACGCCACCTCACCTTTCCCGTTAAGCAGCCATAGTGTGTTTTCTAAACGTGTGACTCTGTTCTGTTTTGTAATTCAGTTCAAGTGTAGCGGTTTTTACATTCCCTCTATAAGTGATAGCTTATGATAAGTGTCTTTTTCTGTGTGACTTATTTCACTTAGAATCATCGTACCTAAATCCTCTCATCTTGCTTCTACTAGCCTTATGACATTGATTTCATGTCTGAGTGATATTCCATTGTACATAAGGACCACAACTTCTTTATCCATTTTTGTCTTTCCTGGGATATTTAAGGTGTCATGAAGTGGAGGTTCTTGTCAACAGAGCAGCCCTAAACTTTGGGGTGCCTGTGTCTTGCTGATTTTTAGTTTTCCCAATATATACGCCCATGAGAGGACGTGCCCTATGCTCCCTAAGCTGTGTTTTTTCGATGTTTCAGGACACACCATACACTTCTCCAGAGTGGCTGTTCGCAATTTACATCCCGCCCATCAGCGTAGCAAGGCTGCCATTTCTCCATGGCCTGTCCTGCATTTCTGGTTTTGACACTTTTTGCAGCATGGCCCTTTTGACCGATGGGAAGCGAGACTTCTTTGTAGCGCTGATTTGCCTTTCCAGGTTGCTTGGTTGGCCAAACAGGGCGTATGCGTTTTTTCCTGAATATATTCAGGAAAAAACGCATACGCCCTGTTTGGCCAAGGGCATCATTGTCGACGTTTTACCACTTTTCATGTGCTTTAAAGGCGATTCGAATCTACCTCCTGAAACCTGTTTCCTGCAATTCTGCCTTGCTTTCAAATCCTCTTCGTTGCCTTCCCTCAATATATCTGTGGATGAGAGTTATCATTTATAGCTCTGCGGGTTTGTGAATTGCAGTGTCCCTGAGCTCCATTTTTCAACTGGCTTTTTTGGGAGCTGGCCGCAAAAGCGCGGGATTGCCTCAGGCCCTATTCTGTTTCTGGGCGGCAGGCTGAGCCTGTGGTTAATTCTTCTTCCCGATGGGAAAATAGAGTGACCTGAGCCTGTCCCAACACATAGATCTAGTCTCTCATTGGTTGCCCCTCTTCCCGTTCATCCTCAGGACAAATTGCAACCTGTAGGGAACAGGAGCTTAAAGGTGCTGATTCTCCAAGTAGGGAGATTGCTAGTAAAGTACCTGGAAAGGCGAACCCGAGCACAAGGAGATGAGAAATGAGGTGCGTATTAGAAACCTTTCAAAATCACACGGTGTACCATCTTCTGGGTTTCTCATGCATGTTTTCGATGTAGGAAGATGCCCTTGAACCTGGAGATTTGGGACCCATGGGATGGGTACCAGGCAGTATTACTTTAAAGGGTCTGCGTTTGCTCACCCAACCTCACCCAACCTTTCAGCCCCAAGAGTGTCCACCCTTATGTCTCATCCAGCTGTGGGTCTAGATATGGTCAATCCAGGTTGCATCACAGCCTCTGAACGAATTGTGTAAGAATTTCTCTCTCTTTCACTGTCTTTGTTTTACGGGTTTTTAAAAGTAATTTATTTTTATAATGGGGTTTAGCTGCTTTTCACGGCTGTGTTTATGCGGCTTTACACCCACTTGACTCACTTCCAGACAGATATCAATACATAGGTTTTAAGATTCTTACTAGTCACATATATTCTTGTGCGGTGAATAGGGGGTGTTGAGTCCAGTTCACTGAGCAAGGAGTAGGTCTTGTCTATTACATATTGGGTGTATGGAACGGTATCTGAGCGAATTTGAAACCCTTGTTTTATGCATCACCCCACCTCACCTTTCCCGCTCAGCAGCCATCGTGTGTTTTCTAAACGTGTGACTCTGTTCTGTTTTGTAATTCAATTCAAGTGTAGCGGTTTTTACATTCCCTCTATAAGTGATAGCTTATGATAAGTGTCTTTTTCTGTGTGACTTATTTCACTTAGGATCATCGTACCTAAATCCACTGATCTTGCTTCTACTAGCCTTATGACATTGATTTCATGTCTGAGTGATATTCCATTGTACATAAGGACCACAACTTCTTTATCCATTTTTCTCTTTCCTGGGATATTTAAGGTGTCATGAAGTGGAGGTTCTTGTCAACAGAGCAGCCCTAAACTTTGGGGTGCCTGTGTCTTGCTGATTTTTAGTTTTCCCTATTTATACGCCCATGAGTGGACGTGCCCTATGCTCCCTAAGCTGTGTTTTTTCGATGTTTCAGGACACACCGCACACTTCTCCAGAGTGGCTGTTGGCAATTTACATCCCGCCCATCAGCGTAGCAAGGCTACCATTTCTCCATGGCCTGTCCTGCATTTCTGGTTTTGCCACTTTTTGCAGCATGGCACTTTTGACCAATGGGAAGCGAGACTTCTTTGTAGCACTGATTTGCCTTTCCAGGTTGCTTGGTTGGCCAAAAAGGGCGTATGCGTTTTTTCCTGAATATATTCAGGAAAAAACGCATACGCCCTTTTTGGCCAAGGGCATCATTGTCGACGTTTTGCCGCTTTTCATGTGCTTTAAAGGCGATTCGAATCTACCTCCTGAAATCTGTTTCCTGCAATTCTGCCTTGCTTTCAAATCCTCTTCGTTGCCTTCCCTCAATATATCTGTGGATGAGAGTTATCATTCATAACTCTGCGGGTTTCTGAATTGCAGTGTCCCTGAGCTCCATTTTTCAACTGGCTTTTTTGGGAGCTGGCCGCAAAAGCGCGGGATTGCCTCAGGCCCTATTCTGCTTCTGGGCGGCAGGCTTAGCCTGTGGTTAATTCTTCTTCCTGATGGGAAATAGAGTGACCTGTTCCTGTCCCAACACCTAGATCTAGTCTCTCATTGGTTGCCCCTCTTCCCGTTCATCCTCAGGACAAATTGCAACCTGTAGGGAACAGGAGCTTAAAGGTGCTGATTCTCCAAGTAGGGAGGTTGCTAGTAAAGTAGCTGGAATGGCGAACCCGAGCACAAGGAGATGAGAAATGAGGTGCGTATTAGAAACCTTTCAAAATCACACGGTGTACCATCTTCTGGGTTTCTCATGCATGTTTTCGATGTAGGAAGATGCCCTTGAACCTGGAGATTTGGGACCCATGGGATGGGTACCAGGCAGTATTACTTTAAAGGGTCTGCGTTTGCTCACCCAACCTCACCCAACCTTTCAGCCCCAAGAGTGTCCACCCTTATGTCTCATCCAGCTGTGGGTCTAGATATGGTCAATCCAGGTTGCATCACAGCCTCTGAACGAATTGTGTAAGAATTTCTCTCTCTTTCACTGTCTTTGTTTTACGGGTTTTTAAAAGTAATTTATTTTTATAATGGGGTTTAGCTGCTTTTCACGGCTGTGTTTATGCGGCTTTACACCCACTTGACTCACTTCCAGACAGATATCAATACATAGGTTTTAAGATTCTTACTAGTCACATATATTCTTGTGCGGTGAATAGGGGGTGTTGAGTCCAGTTCACTGAGCAAGGAGTAGGTCTTGTCTATTACATATTGGGTGTATGGAACGGTATCTGAGCGAATTTGAAACCCTTGTTTTATGCATCACCCCACCTCACCTTTCCCGCTCAGCAGCCATCGTGTGTTTTCTAAACGTGTGACTCTGTTCTGTTTTGTAATTCAATTCAAGTGTAGCGGTTTTTACATTCCCTCTATAAGTGATAGCTTATGATAAGTGTCTTTTTCTGTGTGACTTATTTCACTTAGGATCATCGTACCTAAATCCACTGATCTTGCTTCTACTAGCCTTATGACATTGATTTCATGTCTGAGTGATATTCCATTGTACATAAGGACCACAACTTCTTTATCCATTTTTCTCTTTCCTGGGATATTTAAGGTGTCATGAAGTGGAGGTTCTTGTCAACAGAGCAGCCCTAAACTTTGGGGTGCCTGTGTCTTGCTGATTTTTAGTTTTCCCAATTTATACGCCCATGAGTGGACGTGCATTATGCCCCCTAAGCTGTGTTTTTTCGATGTTTCAGGACACACCGTACACTTTTCCAGAGTGGCTGTTGGCAATTTACATCCCGCCCATCAGCGTAGCAAGGCTACCATTTCTCCATGGCCTGTCCTGCATTTCTGGTTTTGCCACTTTTTGCAGCATGGCACTTTTGACCGATGGGAAGCGAGACTTCTTTGTAGCACTGATTTGCCTTTCCAGGTTGCTTGGTTGGCCAAAAAGGGCGTATGCGTTTTTTCCTGAATATATTCAGGAAAAAACGCATACGCCCTTTTTGGCCAAGGGCATCATTGTCGACGTTTTGCCGCTTTTCATGTGCTTTAAAGGCGATTCGAATCTACCTCCTGAAATCTGTTTCCTGCAATTCTGCCTTGCTTTCAAATCCTCTTCGTTGCCTTCCCTCAATATATCTGTGGATGAGAGTTATCATTCATAACTCTGCGGGTTTCTGAATTGCAGTGTCCCTGAGCTCCATTTTTCAACTGGCTTTTTTGGGAGCTGGCCGCAAAAGCGCGGGATTGCCTCAGGCCCTATTCTGCTTCTGGGCGGCAGGCTTAGCCTGTGGTTAATTCTTCTTCCTGATGGGAAATAGAGTGACCTGTGCCTGTCCCAACACCTAGATCTAGTCTCTCATTGGTTGCCCCTCTTCCCGTTCATCCTCAGGACAAATTGCAACCTGTAGGGAACAGGAGCTTAAAGGTGCTGATTCTCCAAGTAGGGAGGTTGCTAGTAAAGTAGCTGGAAAGGCGAACCCGAGCACAAGGAGATGAGAAATGAGGTGCGTATTAGAAACCTTTCAAAATCACACGGTGTACCATCTTCTGGGTTTCTCATGCATGTTTTCGATGTAGGAAGATGCCCTTGAACCTGGAGATTTGGGACCCATGGGATGGGTACCAGGCAGTATTACTTTAAAGGGTCTGCGTTTGCTCACCCAACCTCACCCAACCTTTCAGCCCCAAGAGTGTCCACCCTTATGTCTCATCCAGCTCTGGGTCTAGATATGGTCAATCCAGGTTGCATCAGAGCCTCTGAACGAATTTTGTAAGAATTTCTCTCTCTTTCACTGTCTTTGTTTTACGGGTTTTTAAAGGTAATTTATTTTTATAATGGGGTTTAGCTGCTTTTCACGGCTGTGTTTATGCGGCTTTACACCCACTTGACTCACTTCCAGACAGATATCAATACATAGGTTTTAAGATTCTTACTAGTCACATATATTCTTGTGCGGTGAATAGGGGGTGTTGAGTCCAGTTCACTGAGCAAGGAGTAGGTCTTGTCTATTACATATTGGGTGTATGGAACGGTATCTGAGCGAATTTGAAACCCTTGTTTTATGCATCACCCCACCTCACCTTTCCCGTTAAGCAGCCATAGTGTGTTTTCTAAACGTGTGACTCTGTTCTGTTTTGTAATTCAGTTCAAGTGTAGCGGTTTTTACATTCCCTCTATAAGTGATAGCTTATGATAAGTGTCTTTTTCTGTGTGACTTATTTCACTTAGGATCATCGTACCTAAATCCACTCATCTTGCCTCTACTAGCCTTATGACATTGATTTCATGTCTGAGTGATATTCCATTGTACATAAGGACCACAACTTCTTTATCCATTTTTCTCTTTCCTGGGATATTTAAGGTGTCATGAAGTGGAGGTTCTTGTCAACAGAGCAGCCCTAAACTTTGGGGTGCCTGTGTCTTGCTGATTTTTAGTTTTCCCAATTTATACGCCCATGAGTGGACGTGCCCTATGCTCCCTAAGCTGTGTTTTTTCGATGTTTCAGGACACACCGTACACTTCTCCAGAGTGGCTGTTGGAAATTTACATCCCGCCCATCAGCGTAGCAAGGCTGCCATTTCTCCATGGCCTGTCCTATATTTCTGGTTTTGACACTTTTTGCAGCATGGCCCTTTTGACCGATGGGAAGCGAGACTTCTTTGTAGCACTGATTTGCCTTTCCAGGTTGCTTGGTTGGCCAAAAAGGGCGTATGCGTTTTTTCCTGAATATATTCAGGAAAAAACGCATACGCCCTTTTTGGCCAAGGGCATCATTGTCGACGTTTTGCCGCTTTTCATGTGCTTTAAAGGCGATTCGAATCTACCTCCTGAAATCTGTTTCCTGCAATTCTGCCTTGCTTTCAAATCCTCTTCGTTGCCTTCCCTCAATATATCTGTGGATGAGAGTTATCATTCATAACTCTGCGGGTTTCTGAATTGCAGTGTCCCTGAGCTCCATTTTTCAACTGGCTTTTTCGGGAGCTGGCCGCAAAAGCGCGGGATTGCCTCAGGCCCTATTCTGCTTCTGGGCGGCAGGCTTAGCCTGTGGTTAATTCTTCTTCCTGATGGGAAATAGAGTGACCTGTGCCTGTCCCAACACCTAGATCTAGTCTCTCATTGGTTGCCCCTCTTCCCGTTCATCCTCAGGACAAATTGCAACCTGTAGGGAACAGGAGCTTAAAGGTGCTGATTCTCCAAGTAGGGAGATTGCTAGTAAAGTAGCTGGAAAGGCGAACCCGAGCACAAGGAGATGAGAAATGAAGTGCGTATTAGAAACCTTTCAAAATCACACGGTGTACCATCTTCTGGGTTACTCATGCATGTTTTCGATGTAGGAAGATGCCCTTGAACCTGGAGATTTGGGACCCATGGGATGGGTACCAGGCAGTATTACTTTAAAGGGTCTGCGTTTGCTCACCCAACCTCACCCAACCTTTCAGCCCCAAGAGTGTCCACCCTTATGTCTCATCCAGCTCTGGGTCTAGATATGGTCAATCCAGGTTGCATCAGAGCCTCTGAACGAATTTTGTAAGAATTTCTCTCTCTTTCACTGTCTTTGTTTTACGGGTTTTTAAAGGTAATTTATTTTTATAATGGGGTTTAGCTGCTTTTCACGGCTGTGTTTATGCGGCTTTACACCCACTTGACTCACTTCCAGACAGATATCAATACATAGGTTTTAAGATTCTTACTAGTCACATATATTCTTGTGCGGTGAATAGGGGGTGTTGAGTCCAGTTCACTGAGCAAGGAGTAGGTCTTGTCTATTACATATTGGGTGTATGGAACGGTATCTGAGCGAATTTGAAACCCTTGTTTTATGCATCACGCCACCTCACCTTTCCCGTTAAGCAGCCATAGTGTGTTTTCTAAACGTGTGACTCTGTTCTGTTTTGTAATTCAGTTCAAGTGTAGCGGTTTTTACATTCCCTCTATAAGTGATAGCTTATGATAAGTGTCTTTTTCTGTGTGACTTATTTCACTTAGAATCATCGTACCTAAATCCTCTCATCTTGCTTCTACTAGCCTTATGACATTGATTTCATGTCTGAGTGATATTCCATTGTACATAAGGACCACAACTTCTTTATCCATTTTTGTCTTTCCTGGGATATTTAAGGTGTCATGAAGTGGAGGTTCTTGTCAACAGAGCAGCCCTAAACTTTGGGGTGCCTGTGTCTTGCTGATTTTTAGTTTTCCCAATATATACGCCCATGAGAGGACGTGCCCTATGCTCCCTAAGCTGTGTTTTTTCGATGTTTCAGGACACACCGTACACTTCTCCAGAGTGGCTGTTGGCAATTTACATCCCGCCCATCAGCGTAGCAAGGCTGCCATTTCTCCATGGCCTGTCCTATATTTCTGGTTTTGACACTTTTTGCAGCATGGCCCTTTTGACCGATGGGAAGCGAGACTTCTTTGTAGCACTGATTTGCCTTTCCAGGTTGCTTGGTTGGCCAAAAAGGGCGTATGCGTTTTTTCCTGAATATATTCAGGAAAAAACGCATACGCCCTTTTTGGCCAAGGGCATCATTGTCGACGTTTTGCCGCTTTTCATGTGCTTTAAAGGCGATTCGAATCTACCTCCTGAAATCTGTTTCCTGCAATTCTGCCTTGCTTTCAAATCCTCTTCGTTGCCTTCCCTCAATATATCTGTGGATGAGAGTTATCATTCATAACTCTGCGGGTTTCTGAATTGCAGTGTCCCTGAGCTCCATTTTTCAACTGGCTTTTTCGGGAGCTGGCCGCAAAAGCGCGGGATTGCCTCAGGCCCTATTCTGCTTCTGGGCGGCAGGCTTAGCCTGTGGTTAATTCTTCTTCCTGATGGGAAATAGAGTGACCTGTGCCTGTCCCAACACCTAGATCTAGTCTCTCATTGGTTGCCCCTCTTCCCGTTCATCCTCAGGACAAATTGCAACCTGTAGGGAACAGGAGCTTAAAGGTGCTGATTCTCCAAGTAGGGAGATTGCTAGTAAAGTAGCTGGAAAGGCGAACCCGAGCACAAGGAGATGAGAAATGAGGTGCGTATTAGAAACCTTTCAAAATCACACGGTGTACCATCTTCTGGGTTCCTCATGCATGTTTTCGATGTAGGAAGATGCCCTTGAACCTGGAGATTTGGGACCCATGGGATGGGTACCAGGCAGTATTACTTTAAAGGGTCTGCGTTTGCTCACCCAACCTCACCCAACCTTTCAGCCCCAAGAGTGTCCACCCTTATGTCTCATCCAGCTGTGGGTCTAGATATGTCAATCCAGGTTGCATCACAGCCTCTGAACGAATTGTGTAAGAATTTCTCTCTCTTTCACTGTCTTTGTTTTACGGGTTTTTAAAAGTAATTTATTTTTATAATGGGGTTTAGCTGCTTTTCACGGCTGTGTTTATGCGGCTTTACACCCACTTGACTCACTTCCAGACAGATATCAATACATAGGTTTTAAGATTCTTACTAGTCACATATATTCTTGTGCGGTGAATAGGGGGTGTTGAGTCCAGTTCACTGAGCAAGGAGTAGGTCTTGTCTATTACATATTGGGTGTATGGAACGGTATCTGAGCGAATTTGAAACCCTTGTTTTATGCATCACCCCACCTCACCTTTCCCGCTCAGCAGCCATCGTGTGTTTTCTAAACGTGTGACTCTGTTCTGTTTTGTAATTCAGTTCAAGTGTAGCGGTTTTTACATTCCCTCTATAAGTGATAGCTTATGATAAGTGTCTTTTTCTGTGTGACTTATTTCACTTAGGATCATCGTACCTAAATCCACTGATCTTGCTTCTACTAGCCTTATGACATTGATTTCATGTCTGAGTGATATTCCATTGTACATAAGGACCACAACTTCTTTATCCATTTTTCTCTTTCCTGGGATATTTAAGGTGTCATGAAGTGGAGGTTCTTGTCAACAGAGCAGCCCTAAACTTTGGGGTGCCTGTGTCTTGCTGATTTTTAGTTTTCCCAATTTATACGCCCATGAGTGGATGTGCCCTATGCTCCCTAAGCTGTGTTTTTTCGATGTTTCAGGACACACCGTACACTTTTCCAGAGTGGCTGTTGGCAATTTACATCCCGCCCATCAGCGTAGCAAGGCTACCATTTCTGCATGGCCTGTCCTGCATTTCTGGTTTTGCCACATTTTGCAGCATGGCACTTTTGACCGATGGGAAGCGAGACTTCTTTGTAGCACTGATTTGCCTTTCCAGGTTGCTTGGTTGGCCAAAAAGGGCGTATGCGTTTTTTCCTGAATATATTCAGGAAAAAACGCATACGCCCTTTTTGGCCAAGGGCATCATTGTCGACGTTTTGCCGCTTTTCATGTGCTTTAAAGGCGATTCGAATCTACCTCCTGAAATCTGTTTCCTGCAATTCTGCCTTGCTTTCAAATCCTCTTCGTTGCCTTCCCTCAATATATCTGTGGATGAGAGTTATCATTCATAACTCTGCGGGTTTCTGAATTGCAGTGTCCCTGAGCTCCATTTTTCAACTGGCTTTTTCGGGAGCTGGCCGCAAAAGCGCGGGATTGCCTCAGGCCCTATTCTGCTTCTGGGCGGCAGGCTTAGCCTGTGGTTAATTCTTCTTCCTGATGGGAAATAGAGTGACCTGTGCCTGTCCCAACACCTAGATCTAGTCTCTCATTGGTTGCCCCTCTTCCCGTTCATCCTCAGGACAAATTGCAACCTGTAGGGAACAGGAGCTTAAAGGTGCTGATTCTCCAAGTAGGGAGATTGCTAGTAAAGTAGCTGGAAAGGCGAACCCGAGCACAAGGAGATGAGAAATGAGGTGCGTATTAGAAACCTTTCAAAATCACACGGTGTACCATCTTCTGGGTTACTCATGCATGTTTTCGATGTAGGAAGATGCCCTTGAACCTGGAGATTTGGGACCCATGGGATGGGTACCAGGCAGTATTACTTTAAAGGGTCTGCGTTTGCTCACCCAACCTCACCCAACCTTTCAGCCCCAAGAGTGTCCACCCTTATGTCTCATCCAGCTCTGGGTCTAGATATGGTCAATCCAGGTTGCATCAGAGCCTCTGAACGAATTTTGTAAGAATTTCTCTCTCTTTCACTGTCTTTGTTTTACGGGTTTTTAAAGGTAATTTATTTTTATAATGGGGTTTAGCTGCTTTTCACGGCTGTGTTTATGCGGCTTTACACCCACTTGACTCACTTCCAGACAGATATCAATACATAGGTTTTAAGATTCTTACTAGTCACATATATTCTTGTGCGGTGAATAGGGGGTGTTGAGTCCAGTTCACTGAGCAAGGAGTAGGTCTTGTCTATTACATATTGGGTGTATGGAACGGTATCTGAGCGAATTTGAAACCCTTGTTTTATGCATCACGCCACCTCACCTTTCCCGTTAAGCAGCCATAGTGTGTTTTCTAAACGTGTGACTCTGTTCTGTTTTGTAATTCAGTTCAATTGTAGCGGTTTTTACATTCCCTCTATAAGTGATAGCTTATGATAAGTGTCTTTTTCTGTGTGACTTATTTCACTTAGAATCATCGTACCTAAATCCTCTCATCTTGCTTCTACTAGCCTTATGACATTGATTTCATGTCTGAGTGATATTCCATTGTACATAAGGACCACAACTTCTTTATCCATTTTTGTCTTTCCTGGGATATTTAAGGTGTCATGAAGTGGAGGTTCTTGTCAACAGAGCAGCCCTAAACTTTGGGGTGCCTGTGTCTTGCTGATTTTTAGTTTTCCCAATATATACGCCCATGAGAGGACGTGCCCTATGCTCCCTAAGCTGTGTTTTTTCGATGTTTCAGGACACACCGTACACTTCTCCAGAGTGGCTGTTGGCAATTTACATCCCGCCCATCAGCGTAGCAAGGCTGCCATTTCTCCATGGCCTGTCCTGCATTTCTGGTTTTGACACTTTTTGCAGCATGGCCCTTTTGACCGATGGGAAGCGAGATTTCTTTGTAGCGCTGATTAGCCTTTCCAGGTTGCTTGGTTGGCCAAACAGGGCGTATGCGTTTTTTCCTGAATATATTCAGGAAAAAACGCATACGCCCTGTTTGGCCAAGGGCATCATTGTCGACGTTTTACCACTTTTCACGTGCTTTAAAGGCGATTCGAATCTACCTCCTGAAACCTGTTTCCTGCAATTCTGCCTTGCTTTCAAATCCTCTTCGTGGCCTTCCCTCAATATATCTGTGGATGAGAGTTATCATTTATAGCTCTGCGGGTTTGTGAATTGCAGTGTCCCTGAGCTCCATTTTTCAACTGGCTTTTTTGGGAGCTGGCCGCAAAAGCGCGGGATTGCCTCAGGCCCTATTCTGTTTCTGGGCGGCAGGCTGAGCCTGTGGTTAATTCTTCTTCCCGATGGGAAAATAGAGTGACCTGAGCCTGTCCCAACACATAGATCTAGTCTCTCATTGGTTGCCCCTCTTCCCGTTCATCCTCAGGACAAATTGCAACCTGTAGGGAACAGGAGCTTAAAGGTGCTGATTCTCCAAGTAGGGAGATTGCTAGTAAAGTAGCTGGAAAGGCGAACCCGAGCACAAGGAGATGAGAAATGAGGTGCGTATTAGAAACCTTTCAAAATCACACGGTGTACCATCTTCTGGGTTTCTCATGCATGTTTTCGATGTAGGAAGATGCCCTTGAACCTGGAGATTTGGGACCCATGGGATGGGTACCAGGCAGTATTACTTTAAAGGGTCTGCGTTTGCTCACCCAACCTCACCCAACCTTTCAGCCCCAAGAGTGTCCACCCTTATGTCTCATCCAGCTGTGGGTCTAGATATGGTCAATCCAGGTTGCATCACAGCCTCTGAACGAATTGTGTAAGAATTTCTCTCTCTTTCACTGTCTTTGTTTTACGGGTTTTTAAAAGTAATTTATTTTTATAATGGGGTTTAGCTGCTTTTCACGGCTGTGTTTATGCGGCTTTACACCCACTTGACTCACTTCCAGACAGATATCAATACATAGGTTTTAAGATTCTTACTAGTCACATATATTCTTGTGCGGTGAATAGGGGGTGTTGAGTCCAGTTCACTGACCAAGGAGTAGGTCTTGTCTATTACATATTGGGTGTATGGAACGGTATCTGAGCGAATTTGAAACCCTTGTTTTATGCATCACCCCACCTCACCTTTCCCGCTCAGCAGCCATCGTGTGTTTTCTAAACGTGTGACTCTGTTCTGTTTTGTAATTCAATTCAAGTGTAGCGGTTTTTACATTCCCTCTATAAGTGATAGCTTATGATAAGTGTCTTTTTCTGTGTGACTTATTTCACTTAGGATCATCGTACCTAAATCCACTGATCTTGCTTCTACTAGCCTTATGACATTGATTTCATGTCTGAGTGATATTCCATTGTACATAAGGACCACAACTTCTTTATCCATTTTTCTCTTTCCTGGGATATTTAAGGTGTCATGAAGTGGAGGTTCTTGTAAACAGAGCAGCCCTAAACTTTGGGGTGCCTGTGTCTTGCTGATTTTTAGTTTTCCCAATTTATACGCCCATGAGTGGACGTGCCCTATGCTCCCTAAGCTGTGTTTTTTCGATGTTTCAGGACACACCGTACACTTTTCCAGAGTGGCTGTTGGCAATTTACATCCCGCCCATCAGCGTAGCAAGGCTGCCATTTCTCCATGGCCTGTCCTGCATTTCTGGTTTTGCCACTTTTTGCAGCATGGCACTTTTGACCGATGGGAAGCGAGACTTCTTTGTAGCACTGATTTGCCTTTCCAGGTTGCTTGGTTGGCCAAAAAGGGCGTATGCGTTTTTTCCTGAATATATTCAGGAAAAAACGCATACGCCCTTTTTGGCCAAGGGCATCATTGTCGACGTTTTGCCGCTTTTCATGTGCTTTAAAGGCGATTCGAATCTACCTCCTGAAATCTGTTTCCTGCAATTCTGCCTTGCTTTCAAATCCTCTTCGTTGCCTTCCCTCAATATATCTGTGGATGAGAGTTATCATTCATAACTCTGCGGGTTTCTGAATTGCAGTGTCCCTGAGCTCCATTTTTCAACTGGCTTTTTTGGGAGCTGGCCGCAAAAGCGCGGGATTGCCTCAGGCCCTATTCTGCTTCTGGGCGGCAGGCTTAGCCTGTGGTTAATTCTTCTTCCTGATGGGAAATAGAGTGACCTGTGCCTGTCCCAACACCTAGATCTAGTCTCTCATTGGTTGCCCCTCTTCCCGTTCATCCTCAGGACAAATTGCAACCTGTAGGGAACAGGAGCTTAAAGGTGCTGATTCTCCAAGTAGGGAGGTTGCTAGTAAAGTAGCTGGAATGGCGAACCCGAGCACAAGGAGATGAGAAATGAGGTGCGTATTAGAAACCTTTCAAAATCACACGGTGTACCATCTTCTGGGTTTCTCATGCATGTTTTCGATGTAGGAAGATGCCCTTGAACCTGGAGATTTGGGACCCATGGGATGGGTACCAGGCAGTATTACTTTAAAGGGTCTGCGTTTGCTCACCCAACCTCACCCAACCTTTCAGCCCCAAGAGTGTCCACCCTTATGTCTCATCCAGCTGTGGGTCTAGATATGGTCAATCCAGGTTGCATCACAGCCTCTGAACGAATTGTGTAAGAATTTCTCTCTCTTTCACTGTCTTTGTTTTACGGGTTTTTAAAAGTAATTTATTTTTATAATGGGGTTTAGCTGCTTTTCACGGCTGTGTTTATGCGGCTTTACACCCACTTGACTCACTTCCAGACAGATATCAATACATAGGTTTTAAGATTCTTACTAGTCACATATATTCTTGTGCGGTGAATAGGGGGTGTTGAGTCCAGTTCACTGAGCAAGGAGTAGGTCTTGTCTATTACATATTGGGTGTATGGAACGGTATCTGAGCGAATTTGAAACCCTTGTTTTATGCATCACGCCACCTCACCTTTCCCGTTAAGCAGCCATAGTGTGTTTTCTAAACGTGTGACTCTGTTCTGTTTTGTAATTCAGTTCAAGTGTAGCGGTTTTTACATTCCCTCTATAAGTGATAGCTTATGATAAGTGTCTTTTTCTGTGTGACTTATTTCACTTAGAATCATCGTACCTAAATCCTCTCATCTTGCTTCTACTAGCCTTATGACATTGATTTCATGTCTGAGTGATATTCCATTGTACATAAGGACCACAACTTCTTTATCCATTTTTGTCTTTCCTGGGATATTTAAGGTGTCATGAAGTGGAGGTTCTTGTCAACAGAGCAGCCCTAAACTTTGGGGTGCCTGTGTCTTGCTGATTTTTAGTTTTCCCAATATATACGCCCATGAGAGGACGTGCCCTATGCTCCCTAAGCTGTGTTTTTTCGATGTTTCAGGACACACCGTACACTTCTCCAGAGTGGCTGTTGGCAATTTACATCCCGCCCATCAGCGTAGCAAGGCTGCCATTTCTCCATGGCCTGTCCTATATTTCTGGTTTTGACACTTTTTGCAGCATGGCCCTTTTGACCGATGGGAAGCGAGACTTCTTTGTAGCACTGATTTGCCTTTCCAGGTTGCTTGGTTGGCCAAAAAGGGCGTATGCGTTTTTTCCTGAATATATTCAGGAAAAAACGCATACGCCCTTTTTGGCCAAGGGCATCATTGTCGACGTTTTGCCGCTTTTCATGTGCTTTAAAGGCGATTCGAATCTACCTCCTGAAATCTGTTTCCTGCAATTCTGCCTTGCTTTCAAATCCTCTTCGTTGCCTTCCCTCAATATATCTGTGGATGAGAGTTATCATTCATAACTCTGCGGGTTTCTGAATTGCAGTGTCCCTGAGCTCCATTTTTCAACTGGCTTTTTCGGGAGCTGGCCGCAAAAGCGCGGGATTGCCTCAGGCCCTATTCTGCTTCTGGGCGGCAGGCTTAGCCTGTGGTTAATTCTTCTTCCTGATGGGAAATAGAGTGACCTGTGCCTGTCCCAACACCTAGATCTAGTCTCTCATTGGTTGCCCCTCTTCCCGTTCATCCTCAGGACAAATTGCAACCTGTAGGGAACAGGAGCTTAAAGGTGCTGATTCTCCAAGTAGGGAGATTGCTAGTAAAGTAGCTGGAAAGGCGAACCCGAGCACAAGGAGATGAGAAATGAAGTGCGTATTAGAAACCTTTCAAAATCACACGGTGTACCATCTTCTGGGTTACTCATGCATGTTTTCGATGTAGGAAGATGCCCTTGAACCTGGAGATTTGGGACCCATGGGATGGGTACCAGGCAGTATTACTTTAAAGGGTCTGCGTTTGCTCACCCAACCTCACCCAACCTTTCAGCCCCAAGAGTGTCCACCCTTATGTCTCATCCAGCTCTGGGTCTAGATATGGTCAATCCAGGTTGCATCAGAGCCTCTGAACGAATTTTGTAAGAATTTCTCTCTCTTTCACTGTCTTTGTTTTACGGGTTTTTAAAGGTAATTTATTTTTATAATGGGGTTTAGCTGCTTTTCACGGCTGTGTTTATGCGGCTTTACACCCACTTGACTCACTTCCAGACAGATATCAATACATAGGTTTTAAGATTCTTACTAGTCACATATATTCTTGTGCGGTGAATAGGGGGTGTTGAGTCCAGTTCACTGAGCAAGGAGTAGGTCTTGTCTATTACATATTGGGTGTATGGAACGGTATCTGAGCGAATTTGAAACCCTTGTTTTATGCATCACGCCACCTCACCTTTCCCGTTAAGCAGCCATAGTGTGTTTTCTAAACGTGTGACTCTGTTCTGTTTTGTAATTCAGTTCAAGTGTAGCGGTTTTTACATTCCCTCTATAAGTGATAGCTTATGATAAGTGTCTTTTTCTGTGTGACTTATTTCACTTAGAATCATCGTACCTAAATCCTCTCATCTTGCTTCTACTAGCCTTATGACATTGATTTCATGTCTGAGTGATATTCCATTGTACATAAGGACCACAACTTCTTTATCCATTTTTGTCTTTCCTGGGATATTTAAGGTGTCATGAAGTGGAGGTTCTTGTCAACAGAGCAGCCCTAAACTTTGGGGTGCCTGTGTCTTGCTGATTTTTAGTTTTCCCAATATATACGCCCATGAGAGGACGTGCCCTATGCTCCCTAAGCTGTGTTTTTTCGATGTTTCAGGACACACCGTACACTTCTCCAGAGTGGCTGTTGGCAATTTACATCCCGCCCATCAGCGTAGCAAGGCTGCCATTTCTCCATGGCCTGTCCTATATTTCTGGTTTTGACACTTTTTGCAGCATGGCCCTTTTGACCGATGGGAAGCGAGACTTCTTTGTAGCACTGATTTGCCTTTCCAGGTTGCTTGGTTGGCCAAAAAGGGCGTATGCGTTTTTTCCTGAATATATTCAGGAAAAAACGCATACGCCCTTTTTGGCCAAGGGCATCATTGTCGACGTTTTGCCGCTTTTCATGTGCTTTAAAGGCGATTCGAATCTACCTCCTGAAATCTGTTTCCTGCAATTCTGCCTTGCTTTCAAATCCTCTTCGTTGCCTTCCCTCAATATATCTGTGGATGAGAGTTATCATTCATAACTCTGCGGGTTTCTGAATTGCAGTGTCCCTGAGCTCCATTTTTCAACTGGCTTTTTCGGGAGCTGGCCGCAAAAGCGCGGGATTGCCTCAGGCCCTATTCTGCTTCTGGGCGGCAGGCTTAGCCTGTGGTTAATTCTTCTTCCTGATGGGAAATAGAGTGACCTGTGCCTGTCCCAACACCTAGATCTAGTCTCTCATTGGTTGCCCCTCTTCCCGTTCATCCTCAGGACAAATTGCAACCTGTAGGGAACAGGAGCTTAAAGGTGCTGATTCTCCAAGTAGGGAGATTGCTAGTAAAGTAGCTGGAAAGGCGAACCCGAGCACAAGGAGATGAGAAATGAGGTGCGTATTAGAAACCTTTCAAAATCACACGGTGTACCATCTTCTGGGTTCCTCATGCATGTTTTCGATGTAGGAAGATGCCCTTGAACCTGGAGATTTGGGACCCATGGGATGGGTACCAGGCAGTATTACTTTAAAGGGTCTGCGTTTGCTCACCCAACCTCACCCAACCTTTCAGCCCCAAGAGTGTCCACCCTTATGTCTCATCCAGCTGTGGGTCTAGATATGTCAATCCAGGTTGCATCACAGCCTCTGAACGAATTGTGTAAGAATTTCTCTCTCTTTCACTGTCTTTGTTTTACGGGTTTTTAAAAGTAATTTATTTTTATAATGGGGTTTAGCTGCTTTTCACGGCTGTGTTTATGCGGCTTTACACCCACTTGACTCACTTCCAGACAGATATCAATACATAGGTTTTAAGATTCTTACTAGTCACATATATTCTTGTGCGGTGAATAGGGGGTGTTGAGTCCAGTTCACTGAGCAAGGAGTAGGTCTTGTCTATTACATATTGGGTGTATGGAACGGTATCTGAGCGAATTTGAAACCCTTGTTTTATGCATCACCCCACCTCACCTTTCCCGCTCAGCAGCCATCGTGTGTTTTCTAAACGTGTGACTCTGTTCTGTTTTGTAATTCAGTTCAAGTGTAGCGGTTTTTACATTCCCTCTATAAGTGATAGCTTATGATAAGTGTCTTTTTCTGTGTGACTTATTTCACTTAGGATCATCGTACCTAAATCCACTGATCTTGCTTCTACTAGCCTTATGACATTGATTTCATGTCTGAGTGATATTCCATTGTACATAAGGACCACAACTTCTTTATCCATTTTTCTCTTTCCTGGGATATTTAAGGTGTCATGAAGTGGAGGTTCTTGTCAACAGAGCAGCCCTAAACTTTGGGGTGCCTGTGTCTTGCTGATTTTTAGTTTTCCCAATTTATACGCCCATGAGTGGATGTGCCCTATGCTCCCTAAGCTGTGTTTTTTCGATGTTTCAGGACACACCGTACACTTTTCCAGAGTGGCTGTTGGCAATTTACATCCCGCCCATCAGCGTAGCAAGGCTACCATTTCTGCATGGCCTGTCCTGCATTTCTGGTTTTGCCACATTTTGCAGCATGGCACTTTTGACCGATGGGAAGCGAGACTTCTTTGTAGCACTGATTTGCCTTTCCAGGTTGCTTGGTTGGCCAAAAAGGGCGTATGCGTTTTTTCCTGAATATATTCAGGAAAAAACGCATACGCCCTTTTTGGCCAAGGGCATCATTGTCGACGTTTTGCCGCTTTTCATGTGCTTTAAAGGCGATTCGAATCTACCTCCTGAAATCTGTTTCCTGCAATTCTGCCTTGCTTTCAAATCCTCTTCGTTGCCTTCCCTCAATATATCTGTGGATGAGAGTTATCATTCATAACTCTGCGGGTTTCTGAATTGCAGTGTCCCTGAGCTCCATTTTTCAACTGGCTTTTTCGGGAGCTGGCCGCAAAAGCGCGGGATTGCCTCAGGCCCTATTCTGCTTCTGGGCGGCAGGCTTAGCCTGTGGTTAATTCTTCTTCCTGATGGGAAATAGAGTGACCTGTGCCTGTCCCAACACCTAGATCTAGTCTCTCATTGGTTGCCCCTCTTCCCGTTCATCCTCAGGACAAATTGCAACCTGTAGGGAACAGGAGCTTAAAGGTGCTGATTCTCCAAGTAGGGAGATTGCTAGTAAAGTAGCTGGAAAGGCGAACCCGAGCACAAGGAGATGAGAAATGAGGTGCGTATTAGAAACCTTTCAAAATCACACGGTGTACCATCTTCTGGGTTACTCATGCATGTTTTCGATGTAGGAAGATGCCCTTGAACCTGGAGATTTGGGACCCATGGGATGGGTACCAGGCAGTATTACTTTAAAGGGTCTGCGTTTGCTCACCCAACCTCACCCAACCTTTCAGCCCCAAGAGTGTCCACCCTTATGTCTCATCCAGCTCTGGGTCTAGATATGGTCAATCCAGGTTGCATCAGAGCCTCTGAACGAATTTTGTAAGAATTTCTCTCTCTTTCACTGTCTTTGTTTTACGGGTTTTTAAAGGTAATTTATTTTTATAATGGGGTTTAGCTGCTTTTCACGGCTGTGTTTATGCGGCTTTACACCCACTTGACTCACTTCCAGACAGATATCAATACATAGGTTTTAAGATTCTTACTAGTCACATATATTCTTGTGCGGTGAATAGGGGGTGTTGAGTCCAGTTCACTGAGCAAGGAGTAGGTCTTGTCTATTACATATTGGGTGTATGGAACGGTATCTGAGCGAATTTGAAACCCTTGTTTTATGCATCACGCCACCTCACCTTTCCCGTTAAGCAGCCATAGTGTGTTTTCTAAACGTGTGACTCTGTTCTGTTTTGTAATTCAGTTCAAGTGTAGCGGTTTTTACATTCCCTCTATAAGTGATAGCTTATGATAAGTGTCTTTTTCTGTGTGACTTATTTCACTTAGAATCATCGTACCTAAATCCTCTCATCTTGCTTCTACTAGCCTTATGACATTGATTTCATGTCTGAGTGATATTCCATTGTACATAAGGACCACAACTTCTTTATCCATTTTTGTCTTTCCTGGGATATTTAAGGTGTCATGAAGTGGAGGTTCTTGTCAACAGAGCAGCCCTAAACTTTGGGGTGCCTGTGTCTTGCTGATTTTTAGTTTTCCCAATATATACGCCCATGAGAGGACGTGCCCTATGCTCCCTAAGCTGTGTTTTTTCGATGTTTCAGGACACACCGTACACTTCTCCAGAGTGGCTGTTGGCAATTTACATCCCGCCCATCAGCGTAGCAAGGCTGCCATTTCTCCATGGCCTGTCCTGCATTTCTGGTTTTGACACTTTTTGCAGCATGGCCCTTTTGACCGATGGGAAGCGAGATTTCTTTGTAGCGCTGATTAGCCTTTCCAGGTTGCTTGGTTGGCCAAACAGGGCGTATGCGTTTTTTCCTGAATATATTCAGGAAAAAACGCATACGCCCTGTTTGGCCAAGGGCATCATTGTCGACGTTTTACCACTTTTCACGTGCTTTAAAGGCGATTCGAATCTACCTCCTGAAACCTGTTTCCTGCAATTCTGCCTTGCTTTCAAATCCTCTTCGTGGCCTTCCCTCAATATATCTGTGGATGAGAGTTATCATTTATAGCTCTGCGGGTTTGTGAATTGCAGTGTCCCTGAGCTCCATTTTTCAACTGGCTTTTTTGGGAGCTGGCCGCAAAAGCGCGGGATTGCCTCAGGCCCTATTCTGTTTCTGGGCGGCAGGCTGAGCCTGTGGTTAATTCTTCTTCCCGATGGGAAAATAGAGTGACCTGAGCCTGTCCCAACACATAGATCTAGTCTCTCATTGGTTGCCCCTCTTCCCGTTCATCCTCAGGACAAATTGCAACCTGTAGGGAACAGGAGCTTAAAGGTGCTGATTCTCCAAGTAGGGAGATTGCTAGTAAAGTAGCTGGAAAGGCGAACCCGAGCACAAGGAGATGAGAAATGAGGTGCGTATTAGAAACCTTTCAAAATCACACGGTGTACCATCTTCTGGGTTTCTCATGCATGTTTTCGATGTAGGAAGATGCCCTTGAACCTGGAGATTTGGGACCCATGGGATGGGTACCAGGCAGTATTACTTTAAAGGGTCTGCGTTTGCTCACCCAACCTCACCCAACCTTTCAGCCCCAAGAGTGTCCACCCTTATGTCTCATCCAGCTGTGGGTCTAGATATGGTCAATCCAGGTTGCATCACAGCCTCTGAACGAATTGTGTAAGAATTTCTCTCTCTTTCACTGTCTTTGTTTTACGGGTTTTTAAAAGTAATTTATTTTTATAATGGGGTTTAGCTGCTTTTCACGGCTGTGTTTATGCGGCTTTACACCCACTTGACTCACTTCCAGACAGATATCAATACATAGGTTTTAAGATTCTTACTAGTCACATATATTCTTGTGCGGTGAATAGGGGGTGTTGAGTCCAGTTCACTGACCAAGGAGTAGGTCTTGTCTATTACATATTGGGTGTATGGAACGGTATCTGAGCGAATTTGAAACCCTTGTTTTATGCATCACCCCACCTCACCTTTCCCGCTCAGCAGCCATCGTGTGTTTTCTAAACGTGTGACTCTGTTCTGTTTTGTAATTCAATTCAAGTGTAGCGGTTTTTACATTCCCTCTATAAGTGATAGCTTATGATAAGTGTCTTTTTCTGTGTGACTTATTTCACTTAGGATCATCGTACCTAAATCCACTGATCTTGCTTCTACTAGCCTTATGACATTGATTTCATGTCTGAGTGATATTCCATTGTACATAAGGACCACAACTTCTTTATCCATTTTTCTCTTTCCTGGGATATTTAAGGTGTCATGAAGTGGAGGTTCTTGTAAACAGAGCAGCCCTAAACTTTGGGGTGCCTGTGTCTTGCTGATTTTTAGTTTTCCCAATTTATACGCCCATGAGTGGACGTGCCCTATGCTCCCTAAGCTGTGTTTTTTCGATGTTTCAGGACACACCGTACACTTTTCCAGAGTGGCTGTTGGCAATTTACATCCCGCCCATCAGCGTAGCAAGGCTGCCATTTCTCCATGGCCTGTCCTGCATTTCTGGTTTTGCCACTTTTTGCAGCATGGCACTTTTGACCGATGGGAAGCGAGACTTCTTTGTAGCACTGATTTGCCTTTCCAGGTTGCTTGGTTGGCCAAAAAGGGCGTATGCGTTTTTTCCTGAATATATTCAGGAAAAAACGCATACGCCCTTTTTGGCCAAGGGCATCATTGTCGACGTTTTGCCGCTTTTCATGTGCTTTAAAGGCGATTCGAATCTACCTCCTGAAATCTGTTTCCTGCAATTCTGCCTTGCTTTCAAATCCTCTTCGTTGCCTTCCCTCAATATATCTGTGGATGAGAGTTATCATTCATAACTCTGCGGGTTTCTGAATTGCAGTGTCCCTGAGCTCCATTTTTCAACTGGCTTTTTTGGGAGCTGGCCGCAAAAGCGCGGGATTGCCTCAGGCCCTATTCTGCTTCTGGGCGGCAGGCTTAGCCTGTGGTTAATTCTTCTTCCTGATGGGAAATAGAGTGACCTGTGCCTGTCCCAACACCTAGATCTAGTCTCTCATTGGTTGCCCCTCTTCCCGTTCATCCTCAGGACAAATTGCAACCTGTAGGGAACAGGAGCTTAAAGGTGCTGATTCTCCAAGTAGGGAGGTTGCTAGTAAAGTAGCTGGAATGGCGAACCCGAGCACAAGGAGATGAGAAATGAGGTGCGTATTAGAAACCTTTCAAAATCACACGGTGTACCATCTTCTGGGTTTCTCATGCATGTTTTCGATGTAGGAAGATGCCCTTGAACCTGGAGATTTGGGACCCATGGGATGGGTACCAGGCAGTATTACTTTAAAGGGTCTGCGTTTGCTCACCCAACCTCACCCAACCTTTCAGCCCCAAGAGTGTCCACCCTTATGTCTCATCCAGCTGTGGGTCTAGATATGGTCAATCCAGGTTGCATCACAGCCTCTGAACGAATTGTGTAAGAATTTCTCTCTCTTTCACTGTCTTTGTTTTACGGGTTTTTAAAAGTAATTTATTTTTATAATGGGGTTTAGCTGCTTTTCACGGCTGTGTTTATGCGGCTTTACACCCACTTGACTCACTTCCAGACAGATATCAATACATAGGTTTTAAGATTCTTACTAGTCACATATATTCTTGTGCGGTGAATAGGGGGTGTTGAGTCCAGTTCACTGAGCAAGGAGTAGGTCTTGTCTATTACATATTGGGTGTATGGAACGGTATCTGAGCGAATTTGAAACCCTTGTTTTATGCATCACCCCACCTCACCTTTCCCGCTCAGCAGCCATCGTGTGTTTTCTAAACGTGTGACTCTGTTCTGTTTTGTAATTCAGTTCAAGTGTAGCGGTTTTTACATTCCCTCTATAAGTGATAGCTTATGATAAGTGTCTTTTTCTGTGTGACTTATTTCACTTAGGATCATCGTACCTAAATCCACTGATCTTGCCTCTACTAGCCTTATGACATTGATTTCATGTCTGAGTGATATTCCATTGTACATAAGGACCACAACTTCTTTATCCATTTTTCTCTTTCCTGGGATATTTAAGGTGTCATGAAGTGGAGGTTCTTGTCAACAGAGCAGCCCTAAACTTTGGGGTGCCTGTGTCTTGCTGATTTTTAGTTTTCCCAATTTATACGCCCATGAGTGGACGTGCCCTATGCTCCCTAAGCTGTGTTTTTTCGATGTTTCAGGACACACCGTACACTTCTCCAGAGTGGCTGTTGGCAATTTACATCCCGCCCATCAGCGTAGCAAGGCTGCCATTTCTCCATGGCCTGTCCTATATTTCTGGTTTTGACACTTTTTGCAGCATGGCCCTTTTGACCGATGGGAAGCGAGACTTCTTTGTAGCACTGATTTGCCTTTCCAGGTTGCTTGGTTGGCCAAAAAGGGCGTATGCGTTTTTTCCTGAATATATTCAGGAAAAAACGCATACGCCCTTTTTGGCCAAGGGCATCATTGTCGACGTTTTGCCGCTTTTCATGTGCTTTAAAGGCGATTCGAATCTACCTCCTGAAATCTGTTTCCTGCAATTCTGCCTTGCTTTCAAATCCTCTTCGTTGCCTTCCCTCAATATATCTGTGGATGAGAGTTATCATTCATAACTCTGCGGGTTTCTGAATTGCAGTGTCCCTGAGCTCCATTTTTCAACTGGCTTTTTCGGGAGCTGGCCGCAAAAGCGCGGGATTGCCTCAGGCCCTATTCTGCTTCTGGGCGGCAGGCTTAGCCTGTGGTTAATTCTTCTTCCTGATGGGAAATAGAGTGACCTGTGCCTGTCCCAACACCTAGATCTAGTCTCTCATTGGTTGCCCCTCTTCCCGTTCATCCTCAGGACAAATTGCAACCTGTAGGGAACAGGAGCTTAAAGGTGCTGATTCTCCAAGTAGGGAGATTGCTAGTAAAGTAGCTGGAAAGGCGAACCCGAGCACAAGGAGATGAGAAATGAGGTGCGTATTAGAAACCTTTCAAAATCACACGGTGTACCATCTTCTGGGTTCCTCATGCATGTTTTCGATGTAGGAAGATGCCCTTGAACCTGGAGATTTGGGACCCATGGGATGGGTACCAGGCAGTATTACTTTAAAGGGTCTGCGTTTGCTCACCCAACCTCACCCAACCTTTCAGCCCCAAGAGTGTCCACCCTTATGTCTCATCCAGCTGTGGGTCTAGATATGTCAATCCAGGTTGCATCACAGCCTCTGAACGAATTGTGTAAGAATTTCTCTCTCTTTCACTGTCTTTGTTTTACGGGTTTTTAAAAGTAATTTATTTTTATAATGGGGTTTAGCTGCTTTTCACGGCTGTGTTTATGCGGCTTTACACCCACTTGACTCACTTCCAGACAGATATCAATACATAGGTTTTAAGATTCTTACTAGTCACATATATTCTTGTGCGGTGAATAGGGGGTGTTGAGTCCAGTTCACTGAGCAAGGAGTAGGTCTTGTCTATTACATATTGGGTGTATGGAACGGTATCTGAGCGAATTTGAAACCCTTGTTTTATGCATCACCCCACCTCACCTTTCCCGCTCAGCAGCCATCGTGTGTTTTCTAAACGTGTGACTCTGTTCTGTTTTGTAATTCAGTTCAAGTGTAGCGGTTTTTACATTCCCTCTATAAGTGATAGCTTATGATAAGTGTCTTTTTCTGTGTGACTTATTTCACTTAGGATCATCGTACCTAAATCCACTGATCTTGCTTCTACTAGCCTTATGACATTGATTTCATGTCTGAGTGATATTCCATTGTACATAAGGACCACAACTTCTTTATCCATTTTTCTCTTTCCTGGGATATTTAAGGTGTCATGAAGTGGAGGTTCTTGTCAACAGAGCAGCCCTAAACTTTGGGGTGCCTGTGTCTTGCTGATTTTTAGTTTTCCCAATTTATACGCCCATGAGTGGATGTGCCCTATGCTCCCTAAGCTGTGTTTTTTCGATGTTTCAGGACACACCGTACACTTTTCCAGAGTGGCTGTTGGCAATTTACATCCCGCCCATCAGCGTAGCAAGGCTACCATTTCTGCATGGCCTGTCCTGCATTTCTGGTTTTGCCACATTTTGCAGCATGGCACTTTTGACGATGGGAAGCGAGACTTCTTTGTAGCACTGATTTGCCTTTCCAGGTTGCTTGGTTGGCCAAAAAGGGCGTATGCGTTTTTTCCTGAATATATTCAGGAAAAAACGCATACGCCCTTTTTGGCCAAGGGCATTATTGTCGACGTTTTGCCGCTTTTCATGTGCTTTAAAGGCGATTCGAATCTACCTCCTGAAATCTGTTTCCTGCAATTCTGCCTTGCTTTCAAATCCTCTTCGTTGCCTTCCCTCAATATATCTGTGGATGAGAGTTATCATTCATAACTCTGCGGGTTTCTGAATTGCAGTGTCCCTGAGCTCCATTTTTCAACTGGCTTTTTTGGGAGCTGGCCGCAAAAGCGCGGGATTGCCTCAGGCCCTATTCTGCTTCTGGGCGGCAGGCTTAGCCTGTGGTTAATTCTTCTTCCTGATGGGAAATAGAGTGACCTGTGCCTGTCCCAACACCTAGATCTAGTCTCTCATTGGTTGCCCCTCTTCCGTTCATCCTCAGGACAAATTGCAACCTGTAGGGAACAGGAGCTTAAAGGTGCTGATTCTCCAAGTAGGGAGGTTGCTAGTAAAGTAGCTGGAAAGGCGAACCCGAGCACAAGGAGATGAGAAATGAGGTGCGTATTAGAAACCTTTCAAAATCACACGGTGTACCATCTTCTCGGTTTCTCATGCATGTTTTCCATATAGGAAGATGCCCTTGAACCTGGAGATTTGGACCCATGGGATGGGTACCAGGCAGTATTACTTTAAAGGGTCTGCGTTTGCTCACCCAACCTCACTCAACCTTTCAGCCCCAAGAGTGTCCACCCTTATGTCTCATCAGCTGTGGGTCTAGATATGGTTAATCCAGGTTGCATCACAGCCTCTGAACGAATTTTGTAAGAATTTCTCTCTCTTTCACTGTCTTTGTTTTACGGGTTTTTAAAAGTAATTTATTTTATAATGGGGTTTAGCTGCTTTTCACGGCTGTGTTTATGCGGCTTTACACCCAATTGACTCACTTCCAGACAGATATCAATACATAGGTTTTAAGATTCTTACTAGTCACATATATTCTTGTGCGGTGAATAGGGGGTGTTGAGTCCAGTTCACTGAGCAAGGAGTAGGTCTTGTCTATTACATATTGGGTGTATGGAACGGTATCTGAGCGAATTTGAAACCCTTGTTTTATGCATCACCCCACCTCACCTTTCCCGTTAAGCAGCCATAGTGTGTTTTCTAAACGTGTGACTCTGTTCTGTTTTGTAATTCAGTTCAAGTGTAGCGGTTTTTACATTCCCTCTATAAGTGATAGCTTATGATAAGTGTCTTTTTCTGTGTGACTTATTTCACTTAGGATCATCGTACCTAAATCCACTCATCTTGCCTCTACTAGCCTTATGACATTGATTTCATGTCTGAGTGATATTCCATTGTACATAAGGACCACAACTTCTTTATCCATTTTTCTCTTTCCTGGGATATTTAAGGTGTCATGAAGTGGAGGTTCTTGTCAACAGAGCAGCCCTAAACTTTGGGTGCCTGTGTCTTGCTGATTTTTAGTTTTCCAATTTATACGCCCATGAGTGGACGTGCCCTATGCTCCCTAAGCTGTGTTTTTTCGATGTTTCAGGACACACCGTACACTTCTCCAGAGTGGCTGTTGGCAATTTACATCCCGCCCATCAGCGTAGCAAGGCTGCCATTTCTCCATGGCCTGTCCTATATTTCTGGTTTTGACACTTTTTGCAGCATGGCCCTTTTGACCGATGGGAAGCGAGACTTCTTTGTAGCACTGATTTGCCTTTCCAGTTGCTTGGTTGGCCAAAAAGGGCGTATGCGTTTTTTCCTGAATATATTCAGGAAAAAACGCATACGCCCTTTTTGGCCAAGGGCATCATTGTCGACGTTTTGCCGCTTTTCATGTGCTTTAAAGGCGATTCGAATCTACCTCCTGAAATCTGTTTCCTGCAATTCTGCTTGCTTTCAAATCCTCTTCGTTGCCTTCCCTCAATATATCTGTGGATGAGAGTTATCATTCATAACTCTGCGGGTTTCTGAATTGCAGTGTCCCTGAGCTCCATTTTTCAACTGGCTTTTTCGGGAGCTGGCCGCAAAAGCGCGGGATTGCCTCAGGCCCTATTCTGCTTCTGGGCGGCAGGCTTAGCCTGTGGTTAATTCTTCTTCCTGATGGAAATAGAGTGACCTGTGCCTGTCCCAACACCTAGATCTAGTCTCTCATTGGTTGCCCCTCTTCCCGTTCATCCTCAGGACAAATTGCAACCTGTAGGGAACAGGAGCTTAAAGGTGCTGATTCTCCAAGTAGGGAGATTGCTAGTAAAGTAGCTGGAAAGGCGAACCCGAGCACAAGGAGATGAGAAATGAGGTGCGTATTAGAAACCTTTCAAAATCACACGGTGTACCATCTTCTGGGTTTCTCATGCATGTTTTCGATGTAGGAAGATGCCCTTGAACCTGGAGATTTGGGACCCATGGGATGGGTACCAGGCAGTATTACTTTAAAGGGTCTGCGTTTGCTCACCCAACCTCACCCAACCTTTCAGCCCCAAGAGTGTCCACCCTTATGTCTCATCCAGCTGTGGTCTAGATATGTCAATCCAGGTTGCATCACAGCCTCTGAACGAATTGTGTAAGAATTTCTCTCTCTTTCACTGTCTTTGTTTTACGGGTTTTTAAAAGTAATTTATTTTTATAATGGGGTTTAGCTGCTTTTCACGGCTGTGTTTATGCGGCTTTACACCCACTTGACTCACTTCCAGACAGATATCAATACATAGGTTTTAAGATTCTTACTAGTCACATAA